>NC_058405.1:28638866-28991332 GCF_002201575.2 Neomonachus schauinslandi | reverse complement strand
CGTCGTGGGCGCCGCCGCCGCCGCCCGCCGCGCCCGCGCCACCCGCGCCGGCCATGAGCGCGAGCGAGGGCGACGAAATGTGGTCCAGCAGGTCGCCAGGCTCGAGCGCCTGGTGGTGGTGGTGGTGGTGGTGGTGGTGCGCCAGCGGCACGGTGGACGTGGACGTGCATGGCACGCTGTTCATCGTGTGGTACGTGGCGTCTGGCTTGAATGGGTGGCTCTTGCCCTGGGACACGGCGATGTCCACGGCCGCCAGCGCCTCTGCCCGCGCCAGCAGCGTTTCGTCTAGGCTGGCGAAGAGGTTGCTCTGCAGCTGCAGGCGACACAAACCAAACCAAAACAAAAAACAAACAAACAAAAAAGGCAAAAACACAAAACAAAACCACACACAAGCCGGAAAGCACAAGCAAAGGGCAAACCGAACACAAAGCAACCAAAATAACGACAACGGGGGTGGGGATAGCGGAGACCGGGAAAGATGGAATGGGGAGCACATTGAGGACGAGACAGGGGGGACAGATGAGAAGGGACGTGAGTGGGGGGAGAGGGATATGGGCAGGGGAGAGGGGGGCACAAGAACACATTCGGGGAACCGGCGTGGGAGACCAAAAAGGAAGGGGAAAAGAAGAAATGGAGATGTAACTCGCAGCTGGGGACCCGTGTCACGCACCCGAACACGCACAGAGACCGCCTTTCCGAGGCGTGAAATTAACGGAGAAAGTGGAGGGAAGTCGAGAGTCATGTCCCCAGCGCTTCCCACTCTGATCGCAGGCGCCCGACACGAGGCAGAGGCGACGGGAACACGACATTAAGCGCCACCGGACAAAACGTGCCTCGCCGCGGGATTCCTCTAAAAATCCCTGCCCGCAAAACCCAGCACCGGGACCTGGCGCGCATCAGCACCCGACATGCAGTGTCTCGGAGACGGGGAGGGGGCAGGCGCGCGGGCCGGAGCCTCGGGCGTGGGGCGCTTACCGGCGGCGTGGGCAGGCAGGCCCGCCGGATGGCCTCAGAGCTGGAGTGCAGCGACGGGTACTTGTGCTCAGGGAGGGTGGGATGCATGGCAAAGTGAGGCTGCTTGCTGTTCATAGACATCATCTTGATGGCTTGGCATGTAAATCCACAAACACTCCGAAAGTCTGCCGGAAAGTGCGCACGCCGGCTCCCCCGGCCTCCCTTCGGAGGCTGAAGCCGCGGCGGCTGGCGGCGCGGAGGCGGCGGCCGCGCCGGGGGCTGCTGCTGCTCCTCTGCTGCCGCCGAGGCTGCCCGGCGCTCCCTTTGACCGTGCAGAGCGCCGCGCACCGGCCTCGCGATCCCACTTCTCCTAGAGCTCTAGCCCCGCGCGCCGACGGGATGCACTCCTCTTACACCTGAGCCCCACTTCTCGCGGCCGGTTCGGGGAGCTCTCGCGAGAGCTCCCGGCCCCGCCGCGCTGACAGGCATCAGCTGTCTCTGTCTGTCTGACGCGCGCTCTCTCTCTCCGCGGCGCCGTGCGTCTGAGCGCGCGCGCACTCGCCCGGCCGCGACAGGCGCTTGGGAGCCGCTCTTATAGTGACCACCAGCAAGGACAGCGCAGGTGATGCACCTGTAGCTACCCGGGCATGCGCACTGCACGCCTCACCTTTCCCACCGCGGCTCTGGAAAGATCAAAAAGGCTAGCTATTGTTTCAGGGTACGCATCTTTTAGGGGGAGAAAGACAAGATGCTCACAGCCCCTTGGTGCTTTGCCTCTCTCAAACTCTCCCCCATCCCCATCGCAAGCCCGGAATATATGCGCATTACTTAGGCACACCTCCGCTCCGGGATGTCTAACAGGCTGTTATATAATGTATACAGCTGGGTATTTGTATGTTAAATTATGCCCGCGCATTCCTCTGTATACAGTATAAATAACAACACAGAAATGCAGAAGATGCTGTCTTTTGCTGCAAGAACCTGTTTCTTTCAAGGTTTATAAATAGGTTCCAGGAGAATAATCGCGGTGACAGACATTTGTTTGAAGCAGTCAGACGCTGTTGATTTCCATATAATTTAATTTCCTCCGCATACTTTGTTGTTGTTGTTGTTGTTGTTGTGAATATAACTGTGTCAGGCACCGACAGTGACAGCCACTTAGGAGCCACAAGGAGCGTGTGCTTTCTACTAGGGAACCGCTGTTGAAATGAAATTGTGCATTTCTCTTATTGTTTGTCTCCTTTAACCGTGTACAAACCCACATTTCAAACGAGCTCCGGGTGATCTGAGGCTTCTAGTAATCAAAAGGAAAAATAGTTAACAGGGTGTTGTTGGGATCCTTCCCTCTCCTCAGCGTGTAGACACACACACACACACACACACACACACACACACACACACACGAACTTTATGCTGGAAACTCCGGGAGAAGGAAATCGCTTCAGAGAAAAAAGAATTAAGATGTTGAAAAGAGAACTTTCTTTTCCCTTCCATCGTTTTGGCTTCTTTGCTTCTTATCTCTGTGTGTCTGTGTGTGTAGATAGATAGATAGATAGATATGTATATATATGCGTACACTTCTCCAATAGGAGATGGGATCAAGCCAGTTTGTAGGAAAGTGTGATTAAAATATTAATTCAAACCAATTTGAAAGAAAGAAACCTAAGCTGTGGTCCAGACTTTTTTATGTATTCTCTTATTGTGAAATCAAAACCTAAGAAGAATGAATCAATTAGCCAACCTGTTATATGGCCCTTGTGTGGCAGGCAGATCAAGGGCCTCCCGGGAGAACCACAGTTCAGGTGCCGAGTCCCCAGGGACACAGAGCTTGCCCCGGGTGATAATAACAGCCCAGATGTTATCACATCTGCGGCAGGAGAGCTGGAGAGCAGCAAGGGGCTACTTATGGGGGAGGCAGAGATCAGATAAATAATCTTTCTGGTCTCTCCCACACCAAAGAGGTTTGTATTTCCACCAAAGAGCAGATCTCATTTCCATAAACCTCAATTTGCGTTCGTGTGGATCTCTTCTTCGGATAAACGTGTCCGTATTTAGCATACCCACTCAATACTCAAATTCCAAGAAAGGCCCCCAGGCGTCACCATGGCTTTTTCTTTCTTTCTTTTCTTTTCTCTCTACCCTCCTCCCCCATTGCAGCCAGAGAGAGGAGTAAGAAAGATGTTCACTTGCTGGTGCGAGAGGAGCCTTGCATTTCCATCCATTATGTGGTCCCCTGGGAGTGCTAAATGCAACTTATCTCTACGGGGAATGGATGAGGAGCAGGACATCGCTGGAGGGAGCAAGTGAGTCCTAAGGTAGTCATCACACCAGGTGTCCAGGCTTAACCTAATCTTTCCTGATACCCATGGAAGCAATTCCCTGAGCTCTCTCACTAGGGAAAGGAAGGGTCCCGCAGAGGGCAAGAGCCTAGATCCTGCCTGCTCCCCAGGGAAACACTGGCCTTTAGAGACCCGGAAGAGGGCATGGGAGAAAGAACTGCAAACAGCATAAGTTCCTCCCCAGTGGACCCCCAGAGAACGAGGCCAGCCCCCAAGTACTGGAAGCTCATCTGGGCTTACACTGTGACTCTGGGAGGGCACCAGGAAACCCAGAAGTCAGGCACCCTGACAGAGATCAGTTCACCGGCCTGCTGAGACTCCTCCCCTAGTTCACATTTCTTTGGACAACTTTCTTTGGACAACACCTTGGGGTGGGGCCAGACTTTTGTCCAGATTGTCACAGCTTTTCCTGGGGCTAGAAATATGAGGGCTTGGGTTCAATTCCCAACCCACCTGCTAATCAATGGACTGGAAGCCCATTTAGGGCACATCTGTGTCCACCATGGTACCTAGCAAGGTGCTTGTCACAGAGTAAAAATGCCCCATCAAACAATAGGAAGAGAAGGCAGATGGGGAGGGCCAGGAGTAAAAGCCAGAGAGTTCAACAAGCCAGGGTTAATGGGGAGCAAGCAGGAAGATCACTGAAGGGTCTCCTCTCTTCCTAAAAGGGAGATTGAGACTGGGCCAGAAGGGTGTGTTGTTCCCATGCAGAGTTGTAAATCTTGATAGCAGCTTGTTCTTTTGGGGAGTTCAATTATTTCATCCCTCCCTCATTTACTTTCTACTTTACTTTCCTTCCTCAAATGCTTGGTAATCAGGGCAAGACACTGGAAAGAAAATGAGGTATAAAATAGGGGTATCTGCCCTCCAGGAGGTGGCAGTCTCTAGGAGTGTGGCAGCCCCAGGTGAAGGGATGCTTATGATACAGGTGCAACAGGTTCAAAGAGAGGGAATTGGACAGAAATATGGGATGGGGTGGGAGATGTTGCTGGGACAGTTATCCTGCCACATCCCTGCTGGGCCTGGGCCCCAGGCTAGAGAGTAGGACACAGTGGCAGATCTGCATGCAGTTCCTTGACCTTATAAAATCTTTCTCTCCTTACCCCACGGCAGTGAAAGAAAAGGGTGGTGGACTGGGGCTCACCAATATGTCACTGCTTTGTTTTCCTGGTTTGGCAAGTGCAGTAACTAGTTGGCCCCTGCCTGTGCTAATGAAGCACACATGGGGTCTGAGCCTTGGCAAAGATTCCCGGAAAGGTCCCCCCCCCTTTCTTCTTATTTAATGACCAACACAGATTCTCCCCTCCCCGCCCCCCCCATCTCATAGCTTTGCATTTTATCAAGAGGGGGATAATGAATGCACAGCTATTGATTTCCAAGGAATTTCCGCCCCCAGGGATAGGGAGTCTATCATCTGGATCAGAGACACATTTCTTTCCCTCATTAATTAATTTTCTCCTCCTCCTTTGGCAGGCCCCACTTCACATCTCCTTTGGCAGCTGCTTTTTCCCCCAAGCTCAGGGAGCAGAGATTCCTTGGTTGCAGTGAGGGCCGCGAGAGAGGCGCTGTTCGAGGGCCGGCACTGCAGGGAGTGAACTCTCCTTACCTTAGACACCCACCCAACGCCACAGATCAGGAGAGCGCACCTGACAGCAGCTGCCCTCTTCGGCTGCCTTTCTCTTTCCAAACGGGTGCGGGGAAAAATCAGCGCCCCCCGACTCAGCAGCTACACACACACCCTCGGGGATTGAACCCGGGCTATTTGTTCGGATTCAGGGACAGGGGGTTGGCACTGAAGAATGTCCGCTTCAGTGCGTGGAGTTTGTGTGTGTGTACAGGAGGAGGGAATCGGGCTCCATGCTCTGGCCTGAACCCAGGGATCGGGCCCTACCTGCAGGCCGCCCCCTCGGGTTCTGGCGGCCCGAGCGGAAGCTCTGCACCTCCCAGACCCGGGGTGCCACGGTTCCCGCGGGCAGTTGCCCAGTTTGAAACTAGGCACATTTCACAGCGCAGCCCGCGCTCTGCGTGCAGGGAGAGCCCCCAGAGCTCAGAGCTGGCCGGCTCCAGAGGCCTGTTGGGTTGTTTTTAAGCAGTGTGAAGGGGCAGGCGGGGGAGGAGCAGGCCCAGAGTACGGGGTGGGGGTCGGTTCTCTTGAAGAGGAGCTGCGCTTGGGTGGGCCGGCGGCGCCCTCGCGCTCCGACACTTTCTGTCTGAAGGGTGGAATAGAGGAGCTACTAGCGCGGTACTTTCGCTTCCTCTCCGGCCGCCTTCCCAGGGCCAAGTCTGGGCTGCCTCGATGCTAGGTTTCTGTTAGCGCTACCCCTCGCGCAGGCCGATTCCGGCTCTCCTGCCGCTAGGGGCCCAGGCTCCTCGCTGGTCCTGCCGGGGTCCTCAGAAGCTTCCCCACGCAGACCGCCAGGCCGCAGCGCCCACCCCGTCCGATTCTGGGCGGTGACCCTGTCCTCGGCCCGCCCGCGGGCCCAGCCCTGCCCGAGCAGCGAGTTCGGAGCCGCGCTCTTGCTGCCGGGAGCTCGGACAGGGAGGCCCTGTCCTCCCTTTCTACCGCGCCCCGCCCGCACTCGGGCTGCTCGTCGGACGTGAGTGAGTTATTGAGGCCCATGGTGATCTCCTTAAGGCTCCGGCCCCCGCGTTCAGACTGGATTCCAGCTGGGACCTGCGGAGAAGGATCTTGAGTAAGCCTGTCAAAACCCCACTGTTTTCAAGTGCAACTTCCGTTGGGAACATTTTCCTGGATGTCGACCACCCCACCCCGAAATGATGCGTCCCAGTAAAGTTCACTGCCGGTCATTATCACTCTTGGCGTTACATATGTAGAGATCGATCTATCTATGTATCTATCTATCTATGTATCTATCTATCCATCATCTATCATCTCCACCTTCTCCACCTTAATCTCTCCATGGACTCAAAACCAACCTACCTTATGAAAGATCTACGGGCGAGGCAGGACAACTACGTCTGGGTCCTAACAGGGGCATGCCCCCCGCCCCCACCGCGCCCGCTAGTTTCGCTGTCCA
The DNA here is from genome assembly GCF_002201575.2 of Neomonachus schauinslandi. Taxonomy (NCBI): domain Eukaryota; kingdom Metazoa; phylum Chordata; class Mammalia; order Carnivora; family Phocidae; genus Neomonachus; species Neomonachus schauinslandi. The sequence continues at coordinate 28,985,001 of NC_058405.1, read as the reverse complement.
TGTGAACAATGTTGTATCACTAAACAAGGCCAAGGGCCCCAGTGGTTTAGATCCTAAGAGGAGCAAAGTCCCGCCCGCCCCACCCAGGATCCTTCAAAACCGGAAGAGCGCGCTGGTCAGAGAAGGGGTTCGAGGTCCCTGAGTTAAAAACAACAACGAACAAACCAACTCTACAAAAGGCACTCCCGCCAGTGACCCTATGCGACGAGATGGAAATTCCGTCGCCTTCCCTCGTCAGATAGCCGCCTGCCAGCCGCTGCGATTCCGACGCACGCAGGCCGGGGTTGGAGGGAGTTCCGCTGGCGCAAATGGACAGCAGAAGACCCCTGGCCCGGTACGAGTGCAGTTCCGGGGACCGCGAGGCGGGCGCCCCTCGCCCTCCGCAGGCTCAGCTCTACCCGCAGGAGCAGGATCCCCAGGAGGGCCCAGAAGCCGCCGAGAAAAGCGCGAAGCCGCGAGTCCAAACGCCAGAAGTGCGGAGTTGGGTCCTGTCGCCCGGCTCCGGCGCTCGCCGGCGCCGCCGCCCGCCGCCCCTCCTCCTCGCCGCCCGCACAAATCAAAGCCCCTTGCGAGGGACTGGGAAATAGTTGCCTTGTCATGTAACACATTGCCCTGATTTATTATAAAATTTTAACGAAATCATGCATATTTTAACAGCCTTTAATCACTGCATGAAAATTTAATTCATGGACTGTAGCGCGTTTAAATAAATGAAGTGTTAATTCATTAGGATTAATTAATTTGTTAAAGGATGTGTGCAAGGTTAAGGTGGAAAGAAAACTCTTTGTTGGTTTCGCGTCTTAATCGCCAGGTTTCGCGAGTGGTAATAAAATGAAAGGAAACCGCAAAGCAAGTCGTTTCTTCGGGTGGGGCCTGGGCGGGACCAGCTGAGACAGCCCTCGAGAGCGCGGGAAATTCCGGCCCACGGGGCACCGGCGGGTCTGCCCTCCCGGGGAACCGGGGGCGGGGGGGGGGCAAGGGGGGGGGGGGGGGGTTGGGGGAAGAGCGGCGCTGGTTGCGGAAATCCCAGAAGGCTGGGTGCGTTGGAATCAGAGGGAGGTAGGGGCCTCAGAGCCGAGACTAGCGGGCTAGACCTCACCTCCCCACCCCCAGCACAAAGATGACCCTGAGTGAAGCGAGGTCGCGCCTTCCGGCCCTCGCAGCGCAAAGCCCCGGCTTAATGGACAGATGATGGGCCAGCCCTGCCACCTCCTGAACCTTCCAGCGCCCAGGGAGTCACTGTCTCGCCATCAGGCCGCCGGCCCCGGCGGCTAGGGCTAGCTTAGAGTCTCAGGGGACGCTTAGAAAGAAGAGGCGGAGCAAAGCCAAACTTGCAAGCTTAGGCTGGAGCGATCTAGAAACCTTTCTCAATCAGAAGCCCTGGCATTAGGCAGTGGGTCCTTCAGCACCTCTTCTGAGACGTCCGTGAAGTAGGCGCCCCTACAAGGACAGCAAACAAGCAGAAGAGACGTCCTTTCCCACACCGAGCTCTTATTCATCCTTAAAGACCCAATGCAAACAGCACTTCCGTGTAGATGCTTGATTTCCTCTCTGCTCCATGCTATCGCCAACACCGACTTTTTCTACTCACCGTGCTGTAAGAATCAAAATGGACCAGAACTAGCTCCTCCGCCCTCACAGAAAGTCTCAGTAAATGCCTACATCCTTGTCCTTAGTAACCCCGAAATTTTAAGTGTCACACAAGGCACACACTTCTCCACATTTGGTTTATTAGAGGGGGTCTGTTGTTCCCTCTTAAGACACAGCAGACCTTAGAATCTACCATTTCAAGAAGTGGAGCTCCAATTCAAAGTATTCTAGGCCGCTTCCGTCATGTAAAACTGAAGATCGCCCTAACTTGAGCTCCAGATGGGTTAAAAGAAATCTGCATCTTAGTAGATGTTTCCTCGCTCAGAGTGGGGTTCCGAGAATTAGGCAATAAACGTTCACTATGCACTCTGAGATCATTGCTTAAAAGGTTTTCTCTCTGCCAAGTATTATTAAAAGGATTGGGTTACATCATCACAGGCAAAGACTGTGTTGTAGGACTCCCACAAATAGGAATGAAAGACCTTCTTATGAGGCTTTGGGAAACACTTTTAATCTAATAGGCCATACTCCATAAAGTTAAACTGTTAATCTCAGTTTGATGTTGTACAAGTATCATTCACAGGTACAAAATCTATGTATTACACTTTGAGTAACTGAAAACCATTCAAGTATACAGAAACAAGTTGCTGAACCATCTTAGGGTTTAAGACCAAAGTTCTTCCCTTGCTCAGTGGTACCTTTAAACCATTGTAGATACAAAAGAAATTATAGGAATACAAAGCAGATACGAAATTAAGGAGCTATAAATCTTAAAGTCTATCATTTTCAGTTTTTGTCTCAGCTGATACATTAAAACAGGAAAAAACATGTCATTGTGGATGGGATTAATATTTTGAAAATTAAAAGATGAACACTAAAGGTCATGTCAAAAAAAAAAAACAAACCTAGCATCATGTCACAGTCCCTTGGCAATTACATTTTAGAAAGCTGAGCAATCAAAAGATGCTGTTTTTATAGGCATGACTGATTAGTGTCTGCTTCCCTTATCACAAGTGCATAATAAGGGTTAAATTCATCTAAATGTCGGAGTTAATGCAATTCTTTCTAAATTTAAAAGTGGCACACAAACGATTCTCATCACTGAGCTTCCACTTAGTAGTGGAGTTAGACCCTGGAACATTGGCCAGAATTAAATGCTACCTGAAAAGAAACATGCTAATATTTCTAAAGTAGTACTTTAAAAATAACCCTCGGAAATTTCAAATCCATTCATCCTTTGGCCTACAGATGTGAACTCTCATGCTTGGGGGAGAAGAGTACAAGCTCTAGAGTCAGGGGCCCAGCTCTAAGACGTGGTTCTATCCCATTCCAGCTGTGTGACCACTAATCCTCAAATCACTTATTTTAAACTGAGGATAACAGTTCTTGGCTTACAGAGTTTGAAGAGGATTAAAGGCAATAGAAGTTAGTAAAGTGCTTGGTTTAAATAAGTTTATCTTTGTTTTTAGAGTGTGTATACAATATACTTAAAAATACATGAAACCACTAATCATGATATATCAGATTATGTAAAGAGTACAAATGAGAATATGTGATTAAAATAAAATCCTGCAGGTTATTCCCTTCAACTGAGAAATGTCACAGGTTTGACTAATTTAATATATGAAATACTGTTTTGGGAAGGGTGGAGCAACGTTTCTGAAGCAGCTGGGAAATACTTGGTCCAGTAGAGACACTCTAACCCTGATTAGGCATCACTAAATCAGGTTACACATTCTGCATTGCCATGCCACACTGTCAGTATATATTTGGATTAATGGATTAAGAACTGACACATTCATAGTAAAGAAGAGTTACAGACAGAATCAGAGTGAGGCTTACCTGCAAATTTACTCTGTGATAACTCAGAAAAATTGTTGATTTCTACATTTAATAGAATTTCAAATATATTACCACATTGTCAAAGATATCTAAACTACTTATCTCTAAAAGTATCCACTGACTTTAACACATCAAAAGAAAAAAATCACACACATATACTTATTGGAATATGTATGTTAAAATTATGCTTCATGTTAGCTTTTCTTTTTGGCCCTTATTATTTCTAAAAGTGGAGGGCATTATTCTCCAAATCATAAAAGTGATTTGTTACACTTTTATAGTTTCATTGAATCCTTAGAGTCTATTATTAACAGGGGTCAGCAAATTTTTCTGTAAAATGCCAAATGGTAAATATTATTTAGGCTTTGTGGGCCATATGGTCTCAGTGGCAACTATTCAACTCTGCCACTGCAATGTAGAAGCAGTCATAGATAATATGTAAACAAATGAGTATAGCTGAGTTCTAATAAGACTTTATTTAGAAACACTGAAATTTGAATTTTATATAATTTTCCTGTATTATGAATGATTTTTTTGATTTTTAAAAACCGTTAAAAAGTGTAAAAACCATTTTTAGTTCACAGGTTTTCACAAGAAACAGGTGCAGGCCAGATTTGGTCCATGGTCCACAGTTTGTCAACCTCTATAAGATCAATTAAAAATGTAAGTTTTACTGGTCATTACAGGCTAATTCAATATCTAAGACAACATCAAGGATTACAGTGCTTATGACATCCTTTATTCAATTCACATAGAAAAGCATGCAGTATTAATGTAAAACAGTACAGTATTAATGTAAAATGTTCAGTGCACATTAGATAAACAAGTCATTAGCATACAAACCATTTTTAAAGGCCTATATAGGCATACCAAACATGTTTAGGATATACTTTTTCAGAGCCTAAATTAAAAATTGTGCTTAGCTCACCTATTCTCATCTCAACACTCTTCATGAAAAAAAATTCTGTCCTACATAAAAGATATTCTATTAGCCAACTAAAACTTCTTTTTCTTAAGTAAGGAAAACAGTGCAAGCAAGAATGCTACCATGCATACATAGTTTCCACAAAGAATAGTAACATGCAAACAAGAACTTCACTCCAAAAAAAGCTCCCCTGGAATGAAAGTGGATCAAGCATTTGGCAAAGAGCGCTTCTGCACCTGTGTATCTGGAACAATGATGCTACCATGTTTAGGCTCCTCCAAACCCAACCAACCATTTTATGCCTTCTTTCCAAAGTAGGCTCAATTTCTGATTTTCAACACACACAGAAAGATGAGGAAATGAAAGCTACCTGACATAAAACAAATATTTTCATATAGAAAATGTGTTCTTTCATTCTAGCAAAAGGTTCTCACAAAAACTGTACAAAACACAATGTTAAAAATGCAAACATATATATACAAAACCTAAAAAAAAAAAAAGTAAATGAATACTGGACTAATACAGAGTGCTATTTCTCAACCATGGCCCTGCCTAAAAGTTGAGCCATCACTAAATATAAATAAAAAAGGGCAGGCAAAATTATTCCCACCCTAGGAAAGCTTTAAAGAAACTCAAGTGTCTTATGAGCAGTGTGTAGACAACCCAAAAAGTTTTATTTAATCCAAGTTCTGAAGACAACCAAGGCTCATTAATAGGCCACTGTATCTAATACCTAAATCAAGACCCAGGAAAACAAAATACACCCAAACCAGAGACATATAATATTCATTAAAAGAAACCCTCTCCCTATCTTTTCTGTTTAAAAAGATGCCCAAATGAAACTAAAAAAGGACAAATTCTTTAAAATGAACAAAAGTATTTTGGTTACAGGCTAATCCACCATTCTGACTTGACACTTGACTACAGATTATCAATTCAAAATCGTATAGAACTTTTATGAGGGAAAAAAGTAACTTTAAAAACTTATATTCCTCTCAGGACAAAAACATAAATGACACCTTTCTAATGAGTCAACTTTTAGTTGCTTTTGATGGGCTGGCATTGGAAAGACTGCTCTGGATTTTTCTTTTTGTTGACTGATTCATATTTTTATTCCTCTTCTCAGGCACAAAGGAAGTAGACCAAGGAGACTGAAGGTGGTTATGAAGACCATGCATCTCTGAGGTCATCTTAAATAAAGATGACCCAAACCTCTGATCTTCAAATAGCCGGTGTGAACTGCTTAACAAAACACCCTGGGAAAACTCAGTCTGAAACAAACAGCTTGGGGGTTTGATTTCATTAGTTCCTGGGTTAGAACTGGTATGGAGAGAAAAATCTTCATTCATTTCTTGGTCAGATGGAGAGAGGAGAAAAAAAGAAGTGGGTTTCCAGTCATTTCCATTTTCTAACTGATCAGTAGTTAGAGAACCTTTGGAAAGGTTTGGCTTAGTTCTTTCTTCCAACTTATCTGGTTCCTCAAGAAATTCACTGCCTTGAGATGACTTTGATAACCCATCTAAATCCACTGACTTAAAACCATTATTACAAGGGCTCTTGCTGTTGTCTGATTCCGACATCATTGAATCCAACTCAGAGATTTTGTCAAGGTAAGCTGCGTCCATGGATGCTTCACTGGATGTTCTTGTCCGATTCATTTCAAAAGAGCGAATAGAATTTAACCTCTTAGATAAGCATGAGCCTGATTTCTCACTTAATTTTAAAGAAATTTCTCCAACAGAATTTGCTATCGTGTTCCCCTCTGAGCTTTCAAAATCCAAGTTTTGGGCATAGCTTGTGGAACAACAGTCCCAAAACCCTGTCTCTGAGGAAGTAAAACACTCTGATTTCTTTTCATTTTCACTTCTATCATCTTCTGATGAATCTTTATTACAAACATTTGGAGAATCACAAAAATCATCAAACACCAATTTTCTGAGATGGTTTGAGTGCTTTTTGGAACCTACTGCTTTGACTACAGAGCTCTCTCTATTTTCTGGAGTACTGAGCTGAAGGCAACTAAGGGACAAAGGAGTACAAGGAGCTGGAAGATCATAAAGTTCTTCATCTTTGTAGGGTATACAATCACTTGGCTTATTACCCCATTCTCTTTCCAAGTAAGTATCCATACTTGTATCTGTCACATCTAACATTATTTCCACCTGTTTCTGATATAGGTCTTTATTCTTAGAACAATTTGGTTCTGTTTTGCTGGTGCTTTCCTGCCTGGCAGAACTGCTAGAAGGTTTTGGCAGGTGAGAACTTGAGGTGGATGAGCCAAGCTGCTTTCTGGCACCATCACCTTGATTCTTTGATGCCATATCCTCCTCGTTGCCTATGCTCCCCTTGCCATCTGTAGAAAGTGCTCTCTGGCAAATGGAATTCATAGCTTCCTTCTCTTCACTTGAATTTTTTAGCTGTGCAATTTGAGATTCTAGTTCCTCTATATACTTATCACTTCGTTCCAGGGCTTTCTTGAGGCGATTGGTTTCACGTTCATGTTGTTCTACTTTGGACTGAAGAGCAGCTACTGTAAACCTTCCAAACCTGCAAGGAATAGAAAGATAATTAACTTTACAGTTGCAAGCTTTTTTCTTTCCTTTTCAAAGTTTAAGAGCGCAAACTGTCTCAACCCATTTCAATTTCACATACCAGTGACATTTCAGACCACTCCATGAACAGGTTAAAAGCAATGCCAGATGTAGTATCTTCAGAAAAGAGTTTTTCCATTTTATGTAACAATATGCATATGATAACAATGGCAAAGATCTAATAGGATACTTTTGTGGTCAAATCAGATTAGCTGTGGCAGAAACGCAGAAACTCACTGCTGACTTCCCTTCCAAGAGCTAGCTCTCTCAATTCAGCTCATATATGCATGCAGGGTTATCCCCTAAAACAACGGCAAAGATTTATGATAACATTTGAACAGTGGTCCACATCTTGAAATATTTACATTCAATCATTTTCCTATCGTACAGCAGTGTTTTACAATACATTTCTTATACAATGTCACCTTGTCAAACATAAAATGCCAATTTGAAATTCAGAAATCTTAGCAGTCCCAGCAGGGGTGGTTTTAAGTACTTATTTGGACCCTTTCAATTATAGCCACTCTTGATCTGAAGCTTTTACTTGGCCTTTCTGAACACTGGGCTTTAATTCATTCCAGCTCTACTTATTTTTGGCATTTTACAACTGTGTGGGACATCAATCTCATTTCTTCCAACTTTGAAATACAAAGTCAGTGCTTGTGGTTCCAATATATTACACATAAAAACATCTTCACATTTTCTGAAAAGGAACATTTTGGAGAGTAACTGAAAAAGAACGTATCAAAAATTCACTTCTTTTACTCAGGATTATCTTTTCATTATTCCCTTAAGAATGGGTACTGGGGGGTGTCTGGATGGCTCAGTTGGCTGGGTGACTGACTCTTCATTTATGCTTGGGTCGTGATCTCAGGGTCGTGAGATTAAGCCCTGAGTGGTGCTCTGCCCTCACTGTCTTGTCTGCTTGAGATCCTCTCCCTCTGGCCCTCCCCTTGCATGCTCACTCATACGCTCTCTCTCTCTCTAATAAATAAATAAAAATAAATCTTTAAAAAAAAGGGTACTAGGTTCAGCTCAGAAAACGGTTCTGAGCACCCAGTATGGGCTGATGGTATATCTGGAGCTGGGGATACAAAGATCAATAAGACTGTCCCACCCCAATGGATATAAAATGTCTACCTTAAATTCCATCAGAACATCAAAAGAAAATTCTATCTTTTAAGAAACTGCTTCTTATGAGCCAATACACATAAGCCTTGCATTCTAACCCCATGAAAAATACTTTTCTCCACAAAAGTTCTTTTAAGAAGCCTTTTTCTATAATCTTTTTGATGACTTAAATATTGACCCATCTTTTTTTTTTTTTTAAGATTCCGTTTATTAGAGAGAGAGAGGGAACACAAGCAGGGGGAGTGGGAGAGGGAGAAGCAGCCTTCCCGCGAGCAGAGAGCCCGATGCGGGGCTCGAACCCAGGACCCTGGGATCATGACCTGAGCCAAAGGGAGACGCTTAATGACTGAGCCACCCAGGTGCCCCCAATACTGACCCATCTTAAAGAATTCACGTATTGTCTGTTTGGAGGAAACTACTTGAGAAGGTGTTCTTCAAAAAAAAAAAAAAAATTTTTTTTTTTAATCTGTGGGTTTATCTTTTTCTTCCTTTCCCCCCTAATTTTTTTTTTTTTTAAGATTTTATTTATTTATTTGACAGAGAGAGACACAGCGAGAGACGGAACACAAGCATGGGGAGTGGGAGAGGTTCGAGAAGCAGGCTTCCCACGGAGCAGGGAGCCTCATGCAGGGCTCGATCCCCGGACCCTGGGATCATGACCTGAGCTGAAGGCAGATGCTTAATGACTGAGCCACCCAGGCACCCGTCCCCCTAATTGTAAAAGTAATTACAATTAAGGGGCGCCTGGGTGGTTTCTTGGCTTAGGCTCAGGTCCAGATCTCAGGGTTGTGGGATCAGCCCTGCCTAGGCTCCCACTCAGCAGGGAGTCTACTTCTCCTCTCCCTATGTTTCCCCCACCCCCAATCATGCTCTCTCTGAAATAAATAAATCTTTTTTTAAAAAAAAGTTATTATAATTAAGAGAACGTACTAGGTATTAAAAAAAAAAAAAACAAGAAACCCACAGTAATTACCTTTTAGAGACAAACACTGTATGTGTATGTGCTCTGACTCTCACTCAGTGCCCAACACCTCCTCCTACACTACAGCCCAATTCACTCTCTAGCTCACTCCAACACAGTTCCTGCTCTGTTTGGTATTGGGCGGGGGGAAGCAGAGCAAAGGTAAATATAGATTCATAAAATCTCAGGATTATACGAGCCTTAAAAGAAAGGGTGCTGAATATTGATCTACTCACTGCAATTAACTAACTGAACTCCCAGAAAGAGCACACTCCTTCAACCTCTAAAAAACAAAGCAAAAACCACAGGTATAACAAAAACAAAACCTGTTTTGTTTTAAAACCTGTTCCCTGTTTTAAAACCAATTTTACTACTATGAGTATCTGGTTAAATGAATGGTGGTAGCTTTTCCTTCTTTGTTAGAGAAAAATGTTTTAGTTTATAAATGTAGTATTTAACAGAGCTGTGGTTTCTGCAAGAGAATTTTAAAGACCAGACAAATATCTTAAGGGCATCAGTAAAAATGTTTGTAAGTTCTTGATCGTAACTACTCTATAATCAAACAACCCACATATTTTTATTCTTTTTATTTTTTATTTTTAAAGATTTTATTTATTTGACAGAGAGAGAGATAGCAAGAGCAGGAACACAAGCAAGGGGAGTGGGAGAGGGAGAAGCAGGCTTCCCGCGGAGCAGGGAGCCTGATGCGGGGCTCGATCCCAGGACCCTGGGATCATGACCTGAGCTGAAGGCAGACACTTCAGGACTGAGCCACCCAGGCGCCCCTCAAACAATTTTTTAAAGATTTATTTATTTTAGAGAGAGAGAGCATGAGCAGGGGGAAGGGCAGAGAGAGAGACAAGTAGACTCCCCGCTGAGCGGGGAGACGATATGAGGCTCAATCCCACAACCCTGAGATCATGACCTGAGGTGAAATTAAGAGTTGGACGCTCAACCAACTGAGCCACCCAGATGCCCCCAAATCAAACAATTTAAAGTCAAATAATGCTACTAGATAGGAAAGTCAACTATTACCAAAGGATGTCCTTGGGAACTCAGAGGCTTATATAAAGAAAGACTAGTGACAAATAAGAAATGTTTCCCAAAATATTAGCAGCATTTTATTAGAAGGTTTTAACCTGGAATTTCAAACGTCACTTTAAGATGCTACATTTGCCCCTATGTTTATTCTTTTTAATTATGTTTTTAAAAGAAGTTAGCAAATGGCTCTGAGTTGAAGTCAAAATGACAGCCCCAACAGTGTATTGTGTGTTACTTCAGAGAGAAAGCTGAAGTGCCATGAGAACTAACAACAAAGGCCAGCAAAGGAGCACATATGACAGGGACAGCAAGCAGAAGTCACTGATGGAGCTGGCTGTTTTCTAAAAGGTCACTGTCCTCAATTCCCCGAAGTCCCCTTTCAATACTTTACAAGTCTGTAATACTCTGAGTGATCAGACCTTTTTACCATGCTAGTAAGAGGCCTGTGCTGGTGGGCAAATTAACAGAAATGCATAGTGAAAGCCATGGAACTGATCCATTAATCAATCAATCCATGTAATTTTTTGTCTCTCTCTCCCCCATTCGAGTATAAGCTCCAGGAAAGCAGGGAGTCTGACCATCTTACATTCACTGCTAGCTCCCTAGAACAATTCCTGGTATACAGCAGTCCTCATTAAATACTTCTTGAATAAATGTTATTTTCTTACTTTAAGATGCATCAGTGCCTTAAGACAGAACCAACAGCATAGGATAAGCCAAAGGTCCTTGCGTCCCTTTTACATCTGAGTATTCTGAATCACTATATTACTAAACTGAATGTTTCATACATTTCCCTTTTTTTTTTTTTTTTCACTGACACCAAGGAAAACAACAGAGAACAACATATTCAGAGTATAGTTCTGTGGCTCTTTTTTTTTTTTTTTTTTTATTTTTACTACAGGTTTGCTTTTTTATACTGCTCCTTCTAAAAAAAACTGCCACTTAGGGCTCCTGTGTGGCTCATTCAGTTAAGCATCCGCCTTCAGCACAGGTCATGATTCCAAGGTCCTGGATCAATCCCTGAGTCCTGGCTCCCTGCTCAGTGGGGAGCCTGCTTCTCCCTCTCCCTCCGCTCCTCCCCCTCTGCCCCCACCCCGCTCGTGCTCTCTTCTCTCTCTCTCTCTCTTCTCTCTCAAATAAATAAAATCTTAAAAAAAAAAACAAAACTTGCCACTTTAACCTTACCAAAAGAATGGAAACATACGAGACTTCTGACATAGCCATTAGGAATTTTAAGCTTACCCTCGATTACTGTATTAGATTTGGCAAAGGGAAATTAATCAAGTTATATAGAAATAACAATTAGGGCTGCATATCTGATGCTATACTTCCATAAAAGAAGACAATGAAGATAAGAGCTATTTAACTTTGGGTTTTAATACTCTTATTCACACTAATTCCAGATATTTCCAGAGTACATAACATTAAATGAATCAATGCCAAGGCAAGCCGGAGGGAATTCTAACATCATTTACCATACTTCCTTTTCCTGAGCAAATTTCAAAATGGAGTATTTTTATAAACATTCCATTAGAGACCAAAAGGCTTTGATTTTCAAAGTAGCAGTGATGGCCAAAGGCTTCATTATGTCAGAGAAAACATCATAAAGCAGTTTGGGAGCTGCAACTGATATATCGGAAGTGTGCTAGAATCCGGGAGAAGCTTAAAGGATTTTTCAGCTTGCAATGTTAATGGATATATACATTCTGGATTAGGGCTCCCCTTGTCCAAAGAGCTACAGAGGTACAAGATTGTTCCTGTGCCTACCAGCAGTAAGAGAAATGAAAGTCCTGTTAGTTTGACCTTTGAGGTATTACATCTAGAATAGATTATTGCTAACAATGAAAAGCTCCTCAGTCCACATTTTCTCATAGCCCATTACACAGGAGTAATAGGACGTGCTTGAAGGGGATTAAAAGAAAGCAAATGTGGTAAAAGAATAAATGCCAGGACCAAGTACCAAAAGACCTAACTTCTAGTGCTATGCTGCCATTAACTAGTTGTGAGAACTTGAGCAATTAACTTGCCTCTCTAGTTCTCAATGGCATCCCCAACAAAAGGGATAAAGTCAGCAAGCCCAGTGGGTTGCTGAGACCACTAAACTCCCGAAACATCTTCAGGACATAGGGGGACATCAGGGAAATAAACCCACCTGCCCCCCATGTATCTTTGATTTCATATCTTTTCCTTACTTGCTAGATGAGGTCGTAATTATGAAACAAAGTGAAAGCAGTTTTTGGATCTGAACCAGCTTTTATGATCTGGCCTATGTGACAGTTTTCCAGCATTAATATCCTTGCTGCACATGCTTCCAATACTCATAAATTTCAGTTGCCACAGTTTAGGTAAATAATACCAGTTATTTAACAAAGTGGCTCAAATTTAACACATTATATTGACTGTAACTAACTGCATGAAACTGCATAAAATAAAAATTTCAATACTTGCTTTTCAGTTCACAAAAGAGTACATAAATAACAGATATGCATCAGTGACCAATCGGGTCACTTCTTTCTAAGTCTGAAAGTGGATGGTCACTCTGCATCTGTTATTGAGTTCACACACAGACAGTACACATGTAGTACTGTCACATACATTTTACAATAATGGATAACCAAAAGATAGAACTGGCCAACAAAAATGAAGGTGCAGCTAAGAATTGAATAGTGATCAATGTCAGAAGTAAAATTGGAATCAAATGTAAATGTAGTTATTGAAGACCTGACCATGGAAATGTTGAAACTGTCACCATTTGAGAGACCCTAGCAATGCCTGAGGAACCTGGGAGCGGCAAACTTATTGACATAAATGAGAGAAGTAGTTGTGGTGAAAAGAATAAAGATGTCTAGAGGAAGTGACAGGTTGGCAAAAAACTTCACATTAAAGCAATATGGAGATATTTCACGACACTGAAAGCATTAAGGATAAAATGTTGGAAGCTGTTGCAAACTTAGGAGTATGACAATTCGTCAAGACATTAGAAAAGATGCTAGTAGCTTCATATCATAAGTTCTAGGATAGGAAGACAAGCACTATTCAGATTATTCTCCACAGGTTTTTTACAAAGAAATAAAATACTTCACAATGTTTCTAATGTTTTAAATTCTACTACATAAATATTAGTGTACTAAATATTAGTTTTTCCTCTTTTTTTCATTTCCATATACATTTATAACTGACAGTAAGAGATTTAATATTTATTAAAGTTTATAAAGCAACTTGATTTTTCCCATTGATTATTAAAACTGCTTTTCATTTTTACTTGAATGGCCTTTTTTATGGTCCTCCACAACTGTGCAAAGTGAGGATTACCTATACTGAAGGAATAGTTGATATATAAGAAAACCAAGTAAACTTAAGTGAGTCTTGCATGTTTTTTTTAAAGAATAACCCATTCACAGAGGGAATTTTATTGTAGAGTTGCCTGTTTACACAACTGCAGTTGTGTATCTTCTCAATTCCCTGACTTTCAGAGATATTAGAAAATACCTTATTTTAAACATAGAGTAAAGGTAGGGTTTCGAAGGAAAGAACATTCCATTATTCCTTTCCCTTTCCTAAATATTTTCTCCTAATGCAAAATTCACCAGTTAGAGATTCCTTAAATTTGCAAACTCCTCTTTTTGATTACACGTAATGGAAGTAATAAGTAGCTTGTAATATGAACTCTTCAGAAACATGAAATTTTGATAGGAGTTGGAAGAAAAGGGAGAGGCCCAAGTACTGTGTTCTGCCTTATGGTATGTGTGCAGGGTGGGCAGAGGGGCATATTTCAGGGAAAGAGGGCACAGAGGTCCAGGACTGTAGGAAGCTCAAAACTGTACTTGGTGGTGGGGGCCTTTCACTCTCACCTGTTTCCAAAGAGTAGTTTGTGTGTTTACCCATATTTCACCCTTGTGTACGTGTCAGGAGGATGGTCGGGGGCATTCTGTCTTTAAACTACTAGGGAAGCTTTGGGAAGTAGCTGATATATTTTTATCCACTGCAGAGCTGTACGACTTATCAATATTTCAAGAGTTTTCTCTTTTTAAAATTAAACACCCAGTGAAGAAAATGCTACATTCTTAGAGAATTTATTAATCACAAAAGTGCTATCTATGACCAATCCTAGCCACACAAGTTGGTTCCACAAAAATATGTTAAATAATATGAACCATACTAAGAGAACAGGAAGAAATTCTTCCCCCCCTGAAGACTCAAGACAACATTTCTATTTTCTGGACCATCATCAAAGAAAGAAAGAAACAGCCCATCATCAAATAAATGAATGAATACATATATACATAAATAAACTGAACTTTTGTGATGGAATTTACCAAGAGTAAGTGTAACAAGTAAGTCTTTAACAGTAGCCTGACCACTACTGAAAATGACAGTGACAAAAATAACTGCAGAAACCACAATTTATTAAATGTTTACTTGAATCAAGCACATCGCTAAATGCTTGTTATATATTATCTTTTTTATTTAATTGTCCTGTCAACCCAATGAAGGAAGATCTGTTATTTTTATTTTAAAGATGAGAAATGAGAAGCTTAAAAAGACTGTCTCTTGTTCAAGGATTTGCAGAAAGTGGCAGGAATGGGATTTGAATTCAAGTGTGTCTGAGTCCAAACACCATGTCTGACATTATATGAAGTGCCTAAACATGAGATCCCTTCTTCAGTAATATAAGTACCTATTTCTACTGTAAAGTAATGTAAAATACAAGCTAGGATTGCTGAGCACACAGTCTGTACACACAGTTAAGTAACTAGGATTGTTGTAATATTTACTAATACATACACTTGCTAATAAAACCTGGAGTGGAAATAAGGGATCAAGATGTTGAAAGACATACAGATATGTATGCACAAAATTGAGAAATATTTATCAAAAACCTACTATGTTTTAGACACAAGTTCAAGAATATTTTGCAATTTCCAAAGATCATTTACTGAAATGGCCTTGCAGAAAACTATAGCACAGACAGATCACCCTGACAAATGCCAACCCAAAGAGGGTAGCTATTTTAACCAGAGATATGAAGACTAAATCAGAACCCAAACCACAAATTTGAAAGCCCCATCTTTAAGTGAGCTAACGACAGAAAGTATACATGATCATTTTGTCTACCTCATGCATAATCAGCAGGCATCTTCAACTATAAGGGAACAGTGCTACTTACGTGAAATGAGCAAAATTAAAGTGGGCCTAAGCATCACATAGGTACTTGTCCCGGGGTCTTATATTGAGGAATAAAAAACACAAGCTATATTATTAAGCTGCATCTTAGTTTTACCATAAAATAGAAAGTACTTCAACATTTGCAAGAATAAAAAAAAGTCACAATATCCTCCTTAAAGACAAAGGTCACATGGACAGTGGAACTAGATAAAGAATTAAGGCCCACGCAGCCCTTCTTCCTCTTTCTACCTCCCAGAAGTACCGTTTAAAGATTAAGGTACAGTCTGCTTTGCAAGCTTTCAAACGGAGAGTAGGGTTTTAAAATAACAGCTCATATTATTAATACAATTTTAAAGGAAGTTTTGTGTGTGTGTGTGTTTATTAAACTATACCATGCCTTTGTAGTTGAAAATTGTGATGTTGAAAATTCTTGCTGAGATACCTAGAAATTCTTAACACAAACAACCTTAGTGTTGGGCTGCATATGTAAATTGAAGAGGAACAGATTCTCTTTTGTGGTCTCTAAAAAGGGCTGACATATATATATAGACTGCCTCTGAAGGTGGAGTACTCTTTTTACTATGGAAAAAATTCCATTTTATTTGATACATATATTTCATTTCAATTCCACATAGAAATGCCCTAATTTTCTGCCCCAAAAGAAAATATCAGCCTTGAAGTTTACAGGACATCAGTGGGGATCTTAATCTTTCGTGGAAGGAAATAACCTATGACATGCTATTTCATATCTTTTTACAGTTCTAAAAAAAGGACTTATAGGTTTTCCCAAATATAATAACCTTAACAACAAAATCTCAACAGTGTAATAGGACAACTATTGTTATATGAAAAAAGCATACTTAAAAATCTCCTGACTAGTATCTATCTATTTTTCACTACAGTTAAATCAACCTCTCTCGCACCATGAGGAACAATCTATTTTTTTATTCTTCCAATTCCAAAGGGAATGTTTATTAACATGAGAAACAATCTAAAACAAAATAAAACAAAAACTGTGATCCAGCCATCCTGTAATTATTACTCTGATGACAGTTACTGAGGACTTAAAGTATGCTAAGAGGATATGAGAAAGGAAAACAAAAGGTGTAGAACACATTCTTGTTCTCAAGCAGGTCCTCATCTTCCCAACAACCTTATTGCTTAGTCATTAGCATGCATTGTAGGCTCTTAAAATATCTTATCAATACAATAAAGACAAGTTGACAGAAAACTGCAGATTAAACTGTCCATCCCCAATTAGCTGAATACCTAGAGAAGGGCCCCTCAGGCGGCTGAGGGGCTTGAGCACACCTGGCTGTCACAGTCTGGCCCCAGGGTATCATCAGGCTCCCCTGACAGTCTACAAGTTCCCCTTCCGGGAAAACCAAAGGGCATAGCAGAATCAGTCATCAGATCAGGCTGGGGTCAAATACCAGGAATCATGGCGTTTGTCAGGGGAGAATCATTAGAAGTAAAAAAGGCCAGAATAGGTCAAGAAGGGACAATAGCCAAGGCCAGCAAGACCAGAGGTGCTGCTGAGGAAGTCGAAACACAGGAGTAGTCTGGGTGGTACTGGCATGTCTTGAGACACAGTTTAGGAAGAGCAGAACTGTGAACCCAGGAGCCACAGCTCAGAGTCAGCATGGAGACAGATAAAAGCAGGATAAATCCAGTTCAAGTAAGGAGACTCAGACAAGAAACCTTGTCCAAAAGCCCAGCAACATCACCTCCTCCTTTCCCCTTTCTTGCTCCCAATCTCTAGTATGACTCAGGAAAACCTCAGGAAATCCCTCTGCTCTCATTTGGAGAGAATGCCAAGAATCTTGGGAGTTTCTTGTCCCTGTAAACTCTTTGTACTTTAAGCTTCAAGAAAGCTCAGAATCTTAATTCCCTGATTAGTTCCTTCCACGTTGCAGCATGGAGTATTAGAGTATAACGACTCCTTCCTTCTGCCAGTCTCCAGAGAACACACACACACACACACTCACACACAGAGTCATACACACACTTACATGTATTTTATACAGATACACATATGGCATGCATTTTTATAAATATGTCTTAGCTCCAAGAAGCTAGCCAGTAGATTAAGTGAGCATGACAGTCATGGAACTTGTCAGTATACCATGTGATCCTTAATAATGTAAGAACAGTGGGAAGAACAAGAGGAAAGTGTTTCTTCTGTCTTAGGAAATCATGAAGGGCTTCACAAATAAGAGTAACTGCGGAGGAATTAACAAAGCAGAATAAAAAGGGAGAGGCTAATGGGAAGGACCAGGAAAAACAAAGGAAATGGCATGAGCAAAGGTGCAAAGGCCATGTCATAACACGGTGAATCTGGGCCCAGTGAGAAATTCAGCATGGCCAAAGCAGAGTATAAGAACGGGAAGGTTGGAGAGGACACAAAAAGGCCAAAGCTAAAGTCATATTGTAAAGAACCTCACAAACTTCTGAAGAAATGTGGGCTTTAATTTGAGGACAATGGGGAATCACCAAAAGTTATTAAACAAGGGAGTGAGATGATCAAATTTATATTCTAGAATCTTGGCAACAATAAGGCAGATGCTTTAGGGTTGAGAGTGGAAAAGAAGAGGAAGCAGTCAGAAGGTTGTTTAAAATAGACTAAGCAAGAAATCATGTGGATCTAAACTAGTGGGAATGAGAAGATGGATTACAGAGACATTTAAGAGGTAGGACAGATAGAATATACTGAACAATTAGGTGTGGGATGAGGAGAAGGGGTGGAGAAACAGAAGACCGAGGTTTTTATCTGAGGCAACCAGATGAGTAGTAAAGCCATTAAGGAGGATAGGAACAAAGCAAGAGGATAAACAATCTTTTGAGTAGAATGGATAACGGATACAATTATTTAGACACACACCTCTATCAGTTCTTTGTGCTACACATTGTTCCAAGGACATGAAATTATTTCTGTTAATCCTCGCAGTAACACATCATCCACACTGTATATAAAGAAAATGATGGCTCCAAGGGATTAAGTAATTTATTGAGTGTTATTTATCTATTCATTGAATTATTCAACAAATATTTATCAGATGCCTTTCAGGTGCTGGGGTTTTGCAAGTAAAGGAAACAGGCAGTAAGATTCTTACCCTTGCAGAGCTTAAGAGTTTAGAATGGAGGGGACAGACAACAAAGAGATCAAGCTATTAAGTAAACAAGATAATTTCAGACCGATTAGGGCTAGGAAGACAATATACTATAACCTTGGTTCAGTACTAGCTGTGGGCTCTGTTATAAGCACATTTCAAGTTTTAATTTATTTAACCCCTACTACAACCTATTAGATAGGTACTACTTTTGGCCTCATTTCACAGAAGACAAGAACAGAGATACAAAAATGTTAACTGTCTTCCCCCAAATCACAGAGCTAGTAAGTAGACAAAACCAGAGTTCAGTCCTAGGGTGTCTGGCTCTGGAGCCTGCGCTCATAATCACACTATACTGCTTCATCATGCCATGATTTTATTTATTACTGTGGTATCACAGTAAGACAGAGTAAGGACTTAGAAAGTACTGAAGCAGAGGGCTGCTTTAGAATGAATGATCAGGAAAGGCCTCTCTGAATCTGATGACAGAAGGAGTCAACCACATTAAGATCTAGAAGCAGAACATTCTAAGCAGAGAGAAAAAGTCCAGCATGTTTTAGAAACAGAAGAAGGCCAGTATGGCTGGAGCAGGATGAGTTGGGAGAATAATATGAAGTGGAACAGGCAAACATAGACTAGTTTGTGAAGAATCTGGATTTTATTTTAGGAAAAAACCGGACAGTTTTAACTAGGAGACTTTTATATAATTTGATTTATATTTTATAAAAAGACCATTTCAAGTATGGTGAAAATGAATTCTGTAGGGGAAGGAGGGGCAGAGGGGAAGCAGGGACATTTGAATCCAGGTAGTCTGTCTCCAGTGCTAAGCATTTATTTAAACACCATGCTATATGGTGAATTTAAGGTATAGGATCTTGGGTGAAGGTGTAAAACAGACAGAAATATGAATCTACAACTGAAGAAAAAATGTAAAACCAAACAAAGATTTATTAGATTTTATTTTATTTCTGACATACAGGTAGATGATTATTAAAGCTATGGGAGTAAATGCGATGGCTCATCAAGGAACACAAATACAGCAAAAAGGGAAGAAAGCCCAGGTCATAATCTATGAAATCTATGCTTTCCTCTTCGGAGTACTTTTTTTCTTATACTAATAACAGGAGATACTGTTTACTATCCAGAGAGTATCTGGAGCCTTTATCTTCCCCCAGAAGGAGCAGGGGCATGGGGGAAGATTGGTCCATAATGACAAGCCTTGGGTTGCTGTGCAGTAAAAGAGCTGCATGCAGGGAGACATTATCAAATCCATAGATCTCACTAAAGACACAATGACAAGAACACATAACATTCCTGAATACATATTTATAGAAAGGAAAGCCATTAATCCAACTATAACCAAGTTTGATATTAATGACCTATAGAGTTTTATACATGGAGTTTAACACCCTATGCTGTTAAGGTAAGTTAGTAGCCGAGGGCAAGAACTGTCGCTCCACTAAAGCCTCATAATAGTCGGCACAAACCGCAGAAACCCTGCCTAGTGTGCCTAGAGCAAAAAAAAATGGCACAACCGAACAGAAAGATCTGAGACAGGGCATGAAACCTTCAAATGCTTTACAAGTCAATTCTTCGTATCTCTTCAAGCTAAAAAAAAAATACTAAGGAACTCCTAACTCTATCAAGGACAAGTATACCTACCTTTCTGGGCACAGTTTAGGAACAGTAATTGAAGCCAAGGGTATTTAGGAATACTAACACCCCTTAGCTTCTTCTCATTTTTGTTGCTTTTTACCATGTGGAGGTGTGACACTCTTGGCTTCCGCACTGAACAGTAGACTGAGAACAGGCCTTTCTGTTTAAAGCACAGAGTGATGGATACAGTAGAGTCATGCTAACCAGCTATTTAAGTGGGGTGATGATAGTCACGATGGAGAGAGATGCAAATCACATAGAGGAGTTCTGCTCCGATCAGTCTGAGAAGGAAGCCACCATGTTTCTCAAGCATAACTGTAGCTACTACTAGAGACCAGGGCCTGGAACTAAAGGGACTACTTAGCATTTCTAACAGCTCAAGCTGCTTCTCTCTAGCTCAGAATGCTTTCCTCCTCATGGAAATCTCCATCTTTCAAAGCCAGGCTCAAGTCCGGCCTCTTTGATAAAGACTTTCACCATTGCAACATACTGGTCATTCTCTAAATTCCTACTGTGGTCTCTACTATTTGACTAAATCTGTTCAGTATTTAATTGTTTCATGTATTTTTGCCTCTTGACTTCATTAGATTATGAGCTTCCTAGAGGCAGGGGCCATGTTTCATGGGTTTTATTTTTTTATTATACATCCCCTTTCTTCTATTAAAATACTCTATAGTCTATATTTTAGTATTCATTTCTAAAAGAAAATATGGACATTTTCTTAGGTAACCACAGTTACCTAAACAAAATTAACAGTAATCTCTTGGTATCACCTAATATCTAGCTCATATTCAAATTTACCCAATTGCCTCAAAAATGTCTTTTGACATGCTTTGTTATGAATCAATGTCCAAACAAGATCCATATACTGCATCTGATTATTTTGACTCTTAATTCTCTTTTATTGTAAAGCATACCCCCCTTCCCATTTTGTCAGTGATTTTTTTTATTCATTTTTTTAAATTTAAAAACAATTAATTTAAAATCAACTAATACAGTATATTATTAGTTTCAGAGGTAGAGTCTGTGACTCATCAGCTGCATATAACACCACCTAGCCATTTTTCCTATTAAGTGTACCACATTTAGGATTTGTCTGTTTCCTCCTAGTCTTAAGAACTACGTTTATTGGGGCGCCTGGGTGGCTCAGTGGGTTGAGCGTCTGCCTTCAGCTCGCGTCATGACCCCAGGGTCCTGGGATCAAGTCCTGCCTCGGGCTCTGCTCAGTGGGGAGCCTGCTTCTCCCTCTCCCTCTGCTGCTCCCTCTGTTTGTGCTCTCTCTCTCTGTCAAATAAATAAATAAATAAAATCTTTAAAAAAAAAGAGCTAACTTTATCATCCATTTACTCAACAAATACATATTAGGAGCAGAATATGAACCAGAACTCTATAAAATGCAGTGGCTACAATAGTGAATACAACTATAGTCCTGGCTTAGTCAGAAGAAAGCCGTGAAACAGCTGTACAAAGTATTAACTACTAGCAATTATGATATGTGCTATGAAGGGAAAGTACAAAGTAGTAAGAGAAATTATAGCAAAGGGACCTAACCTACTTTAGGGGTCAGGAAGAGTATTTATTTTATATAGTTCAATGCACCTTGTACAGTGTTAAGTAAATAAACATTCAGTACTCCCTGGCTGGCTGGGAGAGTAAGTTTTCTTCAAATTATCAGCCTTATAAACTAAAGGACACACCACCACCTCTGGAGTTATGAACATTAGATCTGATTCTCTTACAACTCCATGTTAAAGAAAACTGAAAGGGCAAACAAATGGTTTTCCCTAGTGAAATAAACTATTTTAGAAGAGAAGAAAAATTCAGGAAGTGGCTATATAAAATCAAAGAAAAAGACCCCATTTTCTGGACCACCAGTTTAGATATTAGGACAATGGATTTTTGACAAGGAACAGAATAGATATTATTGAAGCCTAGAAAAATATGCTTAGCAGAATATCTGACATACTGCTCAAAAAGGCTTTTAGGTTAAAGTTGAGGAAGGAATATTATCCAGGCACGCTTTAAGACTGGATATAATGGATGGAAACAGACAGAAAAACAGTAACAGAGAAGATAAATAATAACCCAGATTTTCATTTTAAAAGCTTATAGCACTATTTTTAAAGTATTATAAAATACATTACTTTTATACAGAACTCTCTACTTGAGACCAATGTAAATGTTTAAGTCACCCTTGTCCACATCATATGTTAGTCTCGTTGAGGGTAATAGCATGATCTGAGTGTCTTCAAAAGAAATACCTTCTGCTATGGATTGAACTGTATTCTCCACCCACAGCCAAATTCATGTGCTGAAGCCCTAACCCTCAGTCTGACTATACAAAGAGAGTCTTTAGGAGGTAATTAAGGTTAAATGAGCTCATAAGGATGAGGCCTTAGTCTGACAGAACTGGTGTCCTTATAAGAAGAAGAATAGAGGGGACACCTGATAAATTAACTTAATCTCTTTAACTTAATAAGCATCCAACTCTTGATTTCGGCTCGGGTCATGATCTCAGGGTTGTGAGATCGAGCCCTGTGCTGGGTGTGGGCGTGCAGCCTGCTTAAGATTTTTCTCTCTCCCTCTGCCCTTCCCCCACCCCCGCCTTTCTCCCTCTCCAAAAAAAAAAAAAAAAAAAGAGGAAGAGAGACCAAAACTCCCTTTCAGACATGTGAAGACACAGTGAGAAGGTGGCTGTCTGCAAGTCAAGAAGAGAGCCCTTGCCAGAAACTAAAACTGCTGAACCTTGATCTGGGATGTCTAACCTCCAGAACCGTGAGAAAATAAATATTCAATGTTTAAGCCACTCCGTCTAAAGTATTTTGCTGTGATAGCCCAAGCTGACAATGACACTTTTCTAAATTTTTTCCTCTCTAGTATCTAAATCTTAAAGCTCTCTCCTCTGCATGATTTGTAGAATATGTCTGCGCAATTTGAAGGATACATTGGAAACTAAAGCTATGTGCATAAAAAGGATACCTTGACACCTAACCAAGTAGACAAAAGAAAAATAATTGGTTAAGGAACTTCCTAATCAAGGGAACAAAATGGAACAGATGGTTTTATTTGCTTGCATTTACTTTTACACTCTTGAAATTTCATATTTTTTCAAAACAAATAGAAGCTCTCTTCAGGTGAACCAGATCTGGGTATTTTCAGCTGTGGTCAGCTTCTCTCTGAATCCCACTAGGGTTTGGTGATGCAGAGTAAACAAAGCTATAAATCAACTGCAATGCATTTAATACCTCAATGCATTGCAAATTGATCTGGAATAGGGGTCAGTTCAAATCGTTTTTTTAAGTGAAACTGTTCCCTTCCCCTGAAGGGAAGGAATGGAAGTTAAAGATAGCAACTCCTAAAGTTATATGGGTTTCAGAAGTGTGGCTGTTTGTTAGGATAGTCAGAGGCCAGGTTTCTTCAGGTGAGATTCTTCCGTTACTTATCAGGTTGGAACCGTGGATATTTAAAAACACATCCTGGTGGCTGGCATTAAATCTGAAATCTGGTGGGCAACTTTTCAAGAAATAAAAGCTACAGACAAAATAGCTTTAGTTCATTCAGCACACTGTGGGAAATGCAACTAATGGACAAGCATTACTAAGACTGGCAAGGTGAGGTGCCAATAAATGAGAGGAGCAGAGATTCAAACCACCACATAACAGCAACATTTCCTAAGCTTATTTCACTAATTTGTCAAAGTAGAACATTATCTGAAGTGAAAGAAAAATGAGGTTGGAAAGCACAGGGGAAGGAACTATTTAAAGGTAAAAGCTATGCTTCTTTCTCTATTGGTTAGTTATCTCTGCTTTGAGTAATTATGGTTTACTTCTACCATTTCCTGATACCACACTTGGTTTTACTAAACGCAGTGTTTTCTCTTTTTCATATGATAAGCAGAGAGTTACTTCTGGTAGGACAAATTTCCAGCTGCTTATGTCTGCCTTGCCTTTTTCCAGTAGGAAGAAATGAAGTCTAGTCATTACAGAAGGAAAATGTGGAGTTCTGATATGCCACCCCTCACAGAGGGACGGAAGGCTATATTCTCTGCTTACCTTTTTTTTTCCCCTGAAGAAGAAAAACTTCAAGTGCTATCTCCCATCTTTTCTCCATCTTTAACTCTCAACTCTCAATTGTTTCTTATAATTTTAAACAAACTGTTAAACAGGGCAATACTTGTACTGTCTTACTTGGAATGGAATGAAAACTATCCCATCATAAAGGAAGAATAGATTCACTTAATTGTATAATTAAAATCAGTCTAAAATTCAACAAATAATGCCTTAAACTCTATTTCAGATATGCTTTTTAGTATAATGGTTAATGTAATAGTGTAATGGTTCTCTCTGTAATGTAATACAGCATGGACTCTGGGACTGGACTACGTGGGTTCAAATCCTATTTCCATTACTTACTAGCTGTACAGATTGGATAAATTAACTTAATCTCTCGGGGCGCCTGGGTGGCTCAGTTGGTTGAGCGACTGCCTTCGGCTCAGGTCATGATCCTGGAGTCCCTGGATCGAGTCCCACATCAGGCTCCCTGCTCGGCAGGGAGTCTGCTTCTCCCTCTGACCCTCCCCCCTCTCATGTGCTCTCTCTCTCTCATTCTCTCTGTCTCAAATAAATAAATAAAAAAAAATCTTTAAAAAAAATTAACTTAATCTCTCTATGCCTCTGTCTCTTCATCTGTAAATGGAGAACACTAATAGTACATCACAGGTTGTTGTACCTGGCAAAGAGAAAGCACTATACATATGTTAACTACTATCAAGATTCTTTCAGAGAATATCTAAAGGGCATTACATTAATCGCCCTACTCTCTGTTAGTACTATTAAACAGTTACATACAAAACCAAGTGAAACTTTTCCTGTCTTAGGTCACATAAAACAATCCTCCTGCTAATCAGATAAGGAAAAAGAATAAGAATGAAATCCTTTCTTCAAAATTAGCCTTAAATGACACAAAGATTTCACCAATAACATAAGTATACACTTGACTTTTACAGGCAAGACATTGTATTTAAATCTACATGTTTCAATGAAAAGAGTCAAATGAAAAACACATACAATAATAGCAGCTTATTCTAAAACATTGACATCATCTGAAACATTGCTTTATGAGCAAAATACATACTTCTGGGGTGATCTGTTATCAACTTCAGCCTTCAGTCGTAAATTCTCCCTCACCAGGCCACCATTTTCCAATTTCAATTTTTTATTTGCCTTTAAAAAAGAGTTGAAAATAATTAAGCATGAACTAAAACAAGTGCCTTATAAAAATTATGTCATGAGCCATCTGTATTTTTTAGAGTGATATCAGAAAATTGAATACTAGAACATGGTCCTCAGAAACTTAAAATCACCACTGGGAATGACTTGTAAAACTGTGAACACAACCAAGCATTTTTAATCCATAATCCCCAAGCACTTTGCAACTCTCCTATCCAGGGAAATAAACAGCTATGTTAGTTAGCTTAGCATCATTAAGGGACTATACTAATGGCAAATATTTTTTTTTTTCCTTTTTCACATAACTGAATATTCTAGGCATGGTAACATTATACTACATGCAATTATTTGCAAAACTAATGCTAAGAGTTAATTCTCATGAATTATGAGCTGTAAGACTGATTTTGGGTTGCTACTTAAAAATAGCTTTTTAGTGATAACAAATCTAATATAGTTAAACCACTTGCTTTCTTTCTTCACAAGGCTTTCCCAAATGCCTTGGCTCACAACTTCTGGGACTCTCAAAATTGGGTCAATATTTTCTAATAAAATTCTAAGAATTCTCTTTTGATTAAAAAAATCCCAAGTATGACTTTCTTTCTGAATTGTATGATACCTAAAAATTGTCTAACAAAACATTAATTGCTAGAAAATTTAGAAGTTGAATATTGATTCTGGATAAAAAGTAGTGTGCCTCAATTTTAGAGTGTTTTTAAAAGCTATTTAAATTCCTCAGTCATGGCATTTTTTAATTCCAAAGAATAACACTCCCTAGCCTAGAAACCAATCTCACTAACTTGGCAAGAGAAATGTCTTTCGTTTGACTAGAACATTGACATTTAAAACATTTTAAAGTGAATGGGTCACGAAAACTACTGTCAACAAAAAGGCTTAAACCAAAAGACTTAAAAACAATTTAAAAAATTTGACCAATGTTCTTGAATAATTTCCAGAACTTCTGACTATACTGCTCATCCACCCCCACACAAATACCCCAAGAGGATGACAAGAGAGGAAGGGCAAAAAACATTCTTCTGGGCACAAAGCCTAGCTAGCTCTTGTACTTACACTCATGGAGGTTCTTTTTGGGCTCTTGAGCAGCTACTTATCCTCATGGTTGCAAACCAACCAGTACTGTGGAGGGTTAATTCTTTAAGTGACTGATAAACACTATTACCCTCTGAAGATACAAGGAAAGTCATTTACTTCCTCATACACACAGACAATGAATTAAGCTCTCAAACACAGCACCATAAGACGAGGCACTTAGTGAATGCTTTTTGATGATGATGGCAAGCTTAAATTAGAAACTCATTTGACTTCTCTTCCCCATCCCTTCCATACTGTATCACTACATTTCAAGGTCTTTCACCAGTCCTGTGGCTCTCTAATATCCTCATTATGGGCTGGCTGGTTCCTCAACTATCAGAGGTATTTTCTTTTCTTTTTTTTTTTTTTTTAAACCATCAGAGGTATTTTCAGTTTAGGTGGGTCAAGATTACAAAGCGCAAAGTTCTACCCATTTGTTGCACCTAGGACTTCACATAACTATTTTGCATTTGTAATACTGATTGCGTAAATGATACTGATCTCATAATGGTTTCAACACTTACCTAGTCCTGGAAACATCAGAAAACAAGTCCATTTCACTCATGCTGTGTAGTCTGAATCTTTTGTACTCCTGTATTTGATTTATAGTATGTTATTTTGTACCTCACATTCAAATTTTGCTTCCGCGTTTTTTAATTCATTTGTGCCCCCCATTTATTGCCTAGTATTACCTAATACCACCACTAGGTATCCAAAATAGGCTTGTTAAATATCCCAAATAATTCTGAGGTCTCAGTGTAGCTTTGGGTATTGAATTTAATATGTGAGCTTTAAAAGAGCAAAGAAAAACTGTGTTTTATGTACTTTTCTTTCACATACACCCCCTACACCACTTTTACAAGCCCAGAATAATGTTTTCATACAGATCCTCATCTTCAAAGAAGCATTTATTGCCAAAAATTTAAATGAAGTTTAATAACTATAAAAGAGACCACATAGAACTTAATGATAGCCCAAGAAGACGAAGGGAAGTTAAAGCGGACACAGTAGATTAATAAATACTGTAACTTTCCAGCTGTCTTTCCTTTTTATATCCTCTTCTTGGACAAACCAACAGGCTAATGTTGGCCTTCAATACCCAAAGAAACTACATACTTCCCCTAAACTTGTAACAAACTCAGTGTAATTCTATCTATAGTTTCTTTGTTCTCTGAAAGCACTAAGTTCCCTTCTTTCATTATGGCCTTTCCTGAGCTCAAACAACATTTATTTTATAGGCAGATATGTGAAGATGGCTTAGTATTTACATTAAGTTGCACACTGCTATGCTATTCAGCTTCACTGAGGATCTGGGTGTCAGTATGTGGTGGTAGTTCTTTAAGGAGCTCATTAATGTTTTCAAGGAGGCAGGACTCAATCATTCAACACAGTAACAATATTTTAAGTGAATAGAGACAGGTTAAATGGGCGGCTGTGGACATGGATACCACAAAACCAACTCCATACAGCACAGCAGGACTCCGCTGTGGATAAACTTGAAATGAAAGCCAAAGGCTGGTCCTTCTGGCCAACAAAACTCTACAGCACTTGATTATAACAACCTCTCATACTGACGGCATGGATCTCATCTCTTTTTCTAGACTGAAAAAGCCTAGAGGTTGCCTTTTCCACCTATGCTTTATCTTGTTGGGTGAAAGGAAGAATAACTGAAAAAAATGAACCCACTTCATAAGCTACAATACTTTCTTACATGGAGTATTCCAAAGCAGCTACTCAAAGCTTCCTTGGAATTAGTCATTCAGTCTTTAACTAATTACAATCTTAAAAATCAGAGAATGGTAGTATTAGAAAAGATATGTTCCAAACCTTCCATTTTATAGGTAGAGAATTGAATACATTTGTTTTTATGCATATAGGGCAGTCACTGACATAAGCTTAAGAAAAAATTAAGGCAAACCACAAAGAGGGTAAATAGAAACACATCCTTTAAACTGATGTCACTCTTCTACAAGAAGATGCAAACTCATACAAAAGCACTACAGTCTCCAATTATGGTCACAAATGGAATGACCTGATATTTCTTGGCAGCTAATGACATTTAAGGAGAAAAAAGTTCTACTGCTTGTAAATGCTCATCCAGAGATTTTTGTCCTTCCCCCAAAATTTTCTAATGAGTGAAGATAATATGGCTATTTTACTTTTGAAGGTACTTAAAATACAGAATTTTAAAAACCACAGCAGAATTTTAAAAATAACCACAACTTACTTCCTTTAACTTATCCACATCATCTTTTACTTTTTCATAGATTTCATTAGCTGTTCTAAGTTTTTTCTTCCACTCTGCTACAGTTTCTGGGTCAATTTTACTTGGATTATCTGCAACTGGATGCTTGTCTTCATTTTGGTTGCCTTGCATCAAGGTTAAAGGATCCAGAATAGTCTTGATTTGTGACTCCAAGCTAAGATTTTTACTCTTAAGATCTTCTACTTCTTTCTGCAGACAATCTATTTCATCCTGAAAAAGAATTGCATGGCCATTAGATAGACACAGATACTAAACACATATATATGCTAAACTGAGGTCAATGTGTTTTTAAATTTTATACTCAAAATTCTGTAGGTACACAGATTCATTATGCATCAGAATAGCTTTGTAGGCAGAAAGTCACATACAGCTGAAATTCTCAAAATGTATTTGACTCTGGTAAAAGCTGGCATTTCCACTGCTTTCATTTTAATTCAGCGATAGTTTGTAGTTAAAAAAATAAAATGTTGGGGCGCCTGGGTGGCTCAGTTCGCTGAGCGTCCAACTCCTGATCTTAGCTCAGCTCTTCATCTCAAGGTCATGAGTTCAAGCCCTGCACTGGGTTCCACACTGGGCACGGAACCAACTTAAAAAATAAAATAAACAAAATTAAAATAAAAATGTCAGATCTTTGATTTTATTGAAGAAAGCCAGAAAACAAGACAAGTCACATGAATTCAACAAGGAAGTAGATTCCGCAGAAGAAAATTCTTAGGCATGTTTAATTGCTTTAGTAAGGGGAATTAAAAAGAAACAGTGTTGATCAAGGTCATAATAGTTTTGTTTGATGTTTACATTTTTGCTTCTGCATTTGAAGTAGAGTGTAACCCTATACCATGTCCTTCCACTTTCCTTCAGAATACGTGTGGTTAATTTTTAGTTTTACTTTAACTTTTCTATATTCTGGTTCTTCAATTACCACTGTGACTATTTCAAGTATTAGTTTTCCCCATCTGGAACTGCTGTCTTAAATCCAATTACTAAACATTTGGTCTAGAACTCTTTTTTGTGATACCATTTATTAATCTATAATAGATATTTCATCTTAAACTAAGATTGTTAGAAATTCTGTTGTTAGAAAATAAACTCCAAGTAGTTCAATATGCCAGTGAACTCTTAAAGGATTAATCTGATTAATACCTAAGTATGATAAACATTAAGTATGTAAGAATACATTTTAGAGTTAACAGACAGTACTATTTATTACTTTAAATTACAGTACATGTCAAGTTCAATTGCGTTTTAAAATAAGAAAGTAAGTTTTTTGTTGGAATTAATACATTAATAAACAAATATGAATTGGAAAACATATATGAACGAACATTTATGCAGTCATTTATTTATGCCCCACTTTATTTCAAAATATTTTTGAGGCAACTGAAGCAGTTTCCATATTATACTTTAACTTAAAAATATTTTGTGTTAAAATAAGAGATTAATAACATCCCCTCTTTAGTCAACATAAAATAACAACTGGGTTTAATGGTTACTATTCAAAACCATGCATACTCCAGGGGTGCCTGGGTGGCTCAGTCCCTTAAGCATCTGCCTTCAGCTTGGGTCATGACCCCAAGGTCCTAGGATTGAGCCCTGCATTGGGCTCCCTGATGAGCAGGGAGCCTGCTTCTCCCTCTCCCACTTCCCCTGCTTATGCGTACTCTCTCTCTCTCTGTCAAATAAATAAGTAAAACCTTAAAAAAAAAAACAAAAAACCCAAAACATACATATTCCATTAGCATGAAGCTAATTTGGAAAATTTCCATCACCATATTAAATCACCTTCCCAAGAAAGAAAACTACTGCATGATCTCACTTATATGAGGTATCTAAAAAAACTGGATATATATAAGCAGAGTTAAACAGTGGTTACCCAGGGTGGGGAGGTAGGGGAAATGTAGAGTTGGGAGAAAGGAGATGGGTCAATATGTACAATGTTGTAGTTATGTAGGATAAATAAGTCTAGAGCTCTCATGTACAGCATGATGACTATAGTTAATACTGTACTGAATACTGGAATTTGCTAGCAGAGTAGATTTCAGGTACTCTCACCACAAAAATAAAAGTACGTGAGGAGATGGCTATGTTAGTTAGCTAGCACAATCATTTGTTAGCACAATCATTCACTATGGATATGTATATCAAAACATCATGTTGTGGGCACATAAATATATACAATTTTTAAATTTTATTATTTGAGATAGAGACAGAGAAAGAGCTTGAGCACAAGCGGGGAGGAGGGGAGGAGGGGCAGAGGGAGAAGGACAAGCAGACTCCCCACTGAGCGGGGAGACCTACATGGGGCTCCATCCCAAGACCCTGAGCCTATGAAGTCAAACACTTAATCAACTGAGCCCCCCAGGTTCCCCAAATATACACAATTTTTATTAAAAACAAAACCAAAAATAACCTCACTGGTTAACATGCAAAAAAAAAAAAAAAGAAAGAAAAAAGCATATTTCACACCAAAATCTCTTTGCTGGTAGTTGACATAGGTATATTTATTTTATGAAAACTAATCAGGCATAGAATTATCAGGGAATTTATAGACAAACAAAACGGAATGAAAGTTACAGTCACTGTTTACCAGAGCATTCATAATGCCCTGTGGGGGCTGGAAGACTGACTTTCACAAGAGGGTTTCTTTTCTCTCCCAACTTGAGGAGCAAATACTTACAAAATGATGTGTCTGTGGAGGACAAATTTGAAATTAAAAAAAGGAAAAAAAAATGCTTATATTTGTTCCTGTCTTCTATTTGAAATAGAAAAGGGAAAAAGAAAAAAAATTTATCAAATAAGATATTAAATAGGCTCCATACCTAACATGGGGCTTGAACTCCCGACCCTGTGGATCAAGCGTCACATACTCTACTGAGCCAGCCAGGCGCCCCTCAAATAAGATTTTTTTTTTTTAAGATTTTAATTATTTATTTGACAGAGAGAAACACAGCAAGAGAGGGAACACAAGCAGGGGGAGCGGCAGAGGGAGAGGGAGAAGCAGGCTTCCCGCGGAGCAGGGAGCCTGATGCGGGGCTCAATCCCAGGGTCCTGGGATCATGACCTGAGCCGAAGGCAGACGCTTAACGACTGAGCCACCCAGATGCCCCCAAATAAGATATTTTTAAAATAGCATTTAAAATAAGATTTCATTGGATGTTTACTCTAAGAAGTCCAGAGACTGAGATAGCTCAGTTTTAGCTTGAATTCAGTGTTGTCCTCATTTTAAATTATAATTATTATTTACCTCATACTCTTTGTGGAGTAACTCAAGTCTAGTTTTCCGAAGATGCTTCCTGACTGTATGGCTTAGCATAGGTTCACTTTCGCTTGTTCCTCCTACAGCGGGGAAAAAAAAAATCTAACTTTTTTTCTGATTTAGGCAGTATAAAAACAAAGATAAACGGTTTTCTTATTGTCTTATATACTTATCCAGCTTAATTTCTACCTTTCCCTTATATACACACTTGGGGCTGCCACCTAGGCCTTTTCTCTATCTCAATCTAGAGAAAAGGTAAGTATCAAATAACACCATAATACCTTCAGTAAAATATCATGGGTGTTTACTTACCTGTGTATCTTATTATAATAAACTCAATGAAGGCAAAGGCTGTATTTTGTTAATTATCACATTTGGACTACTGCAAAGTTTGAATCCCAGACAACAGTTAAGTGGTAATAAAACTAATGTTTATATTTATATTTAACCAATTAATACATCATCCATATTATCAATTTAAATTTCACATAAATAATTATCTAATATGTTTATCTATCTCTATATATGCGTTCATATTATGATATATATATTATTATAACCAAAGTATTCAAACATACCTAGTTACTGGTAACACAAATGAAAAGATTAACGCATCTTTTAACTGAATCTAACAACCCAGTTACGATGGATTATGAATCACAGCATTAACTGTATGCCCGTAACGCGATACAAATACACTCAAAATGAATTCTTTCTGAGAGCTCGTCAACTATGCTGTGGTTACTTTCTTTGTACTTCTTAGTATCATGACAGCAAAGGCATTTTACAGATGTTCTTTTTCAGGACATTCTATCCAAATACAAGGATGAGTGAACTATTTTACTTGAGTGAATTTATGAAATGTCACTTAGATATGAAGGCAGGAGAAGGTATGTGAAGAGAAGCTGGGGAAAACACATTCAAATTATTTTAATCATCAAAGTTCACAACAGAAAAATATTTCTCTACCAGATTTCACCCAAGTACCAAGAAAGAAACCTTGGAATAATCTCTGATCCCTCCTTTGGATTTCTTAGTTCCAAAGCCCTACTAGTTCTTCTTTTGTTCTGGTATTTATCTTCCTTTCCATTTCCACTGTAAAAATCTTACTAAGTCCATTTTCCCTAAATTGGGATTATTACAATGACTTCTTACATTTTCTGAAAAGTGTTTTCTCTACATAGCCAATGACAGATTCACTTTCAATTTTTCGTAAAGCAAGAAACAAGTAAAAATCATTTTAATTTCTGCAATCTAAGAATGATAACTTAATATGAGCAGAATAAAATCCAAACACTAAAAACGCTCTTTAACTGTTTAATTTTTCAAGGATCTTCTAGTTCAAGTTTTATCTCCCTTTTACCCACACTGGTATTGCACTGAATGTTCTTTTTTATCCTTAAACCAGACTCACATTCCCCCTTAATTGGGCTAGAGCCTCCTACCTGACATACTCACATTGTGTCTCTACCCTTCAACCCAACTCACATATCATTCCTCAAGCACATTTTGGATCTTGCCACTCCCTTGTTCAAAACCATCAGCTTACTCTACTCTTCTTTTCACCCACAGAGCAAGTCCCTGAATTAGTTTATTACTCAAGATTCTCTGCACTAAAGTCTCAATTTATACTTTATTTCAGTAGTCAGACCAAACTTAACTACTGATCATTTCTAACAACATGCTTTGTGTCTTCCTACTTTTAATCCTTAGTTCATGCTATTCTCTCTGTATGAAATGCCCTCCCTAATCTTTACCAGTTGAAATTTTATCCATTCTTAAATCTCTTAAGGCCACGTGCTTTATGAAGCCTTTCTTGATATTCCCAGCTGAACTTCCTTGCCTGAACTCTATGGGCCTCTTTGACCTTTAACACCTGCTGCTTTAAACCATTAATACTTTGGTCCACATGCACAGCCTCTTACCATAATGTTAGTTCCACAAGGCTCTAAGATTTCTCATAGTGGCTTGTGCCACTCATGTGTTCACTTACAGATTATACAAATGACCAATCCATCCAGTATGACAGTGGCAAAATGACATCAGTGAAAATTGTCTATTTTAGTCTTTCTCCAAATATACACTATTTAGAGATTGTTTCAAATCTGTTTTTATGTGTTTATAAAATAGGCCCTTACCAATAATCTCTTTGCAAGGATTTTCAGGCGTGATGGGGACTCTGCAAGCTGGACACTGGCTATTATTCTTCAACCACAAATCGATACAAATTGAACAAAATACATGGTTGTTGATGCATATGACAGGCTGGCGTACCTTTGAAAAAAGAAACACTACTTTTAGTACAGGGCAATAGTCATAACTGGGAGAATCCCAATAAGTTTAGTTTAGAGCAAACAAATAGTTTCTCTACAGTACAGCAGAGTAGGTGCTTTAAGAGGAAATTATTCAGGATTTATAAAAACACTGGTTTATAATTTAAACAGCAAACAATGCTGACAGAAATACTAACATGCACTAAATATAAAAATATTTGACTCCATTTATACAATATGCACAAATACTAATACTTTACATTTCTATAGTCTTATATTTTACAAAGGGCTTTCACATGTACTTTCTCTGTGTTTTTGTTTTGTTTTAAATAGTCCTGTGAGGTAAACACAGTTAAATATACCTCACAAATAAGGAAACCAAATTGTGAAGAAATTAGGTGGCTCGGTCAGGATTAACTAGGTGTTCTGAGTGTGTGTCGCTGTTTTAAAAGACAGAAAGTAGAAGAAAGAAGTTACGTTAGTTTTCTACCTGATGTTATGTTTGTTTACACATTTAATGTCTATCTCTCCTATTAGAAAGGAAGCTGCATGAGAACAAGAACTTCCCTCATTTCATTCATTCCTAAATTTCTGATGCCTAGAAGACAGCCTAGTACACAGTAGGTACTCAATAAAAACTCGCTGGATTAGTAATTGCTATTAAGACAGTATTTAACATTAATTGGGGAACTGCCAGAGGGAACAATAACTTAATATTCTTCAAGTAGCAAAAATTTTTAAATAAAAACCAAAATAACATGGAAATGCTTAGGCTTTCTCTTGATTCACAAGGTAATGTTACTGTGGGACTCAAAATACTTTATAGCATTTTCAATAGTTTCCTGTTCTAATAATAATAAAAATACCATTTTAGAGTCCTTCTACACTAGAGATCAGAAGATTAAGAGAAAACAGAGAAAGTAGAGGGAGGAGAAGAGAGGAGAAGAGAGAAGAGAGGAGAGGAGAGGAAAAAGAATGAGCCTGATAGGGAAAGAGAAATGACTATGGGATTAAATTACATGGGAGTCACTGTGATCTGTTACTGACAAGCGCTGCTTCAGTAAATGGTAAGAATGGAAACTTGACTGAAGGTTGAGAGAGACAGGGAAAGGTTAAGTGACAACAGAGAATATAGACAATTCCTTCATGGTTTGCTGTGAAGGAGTGAGCATAAGAATTAAGACCATGGTAAGGGATGCCAATGAGAATGATACAGTAAAGAGGGGATATTAACGATGGAGGAAGAAGAGGAGGGATTAGAGCTATAGGCAGCAAAGTCCCTAAGAAGTCAAGAGGGAATGAAATCCAAAGCACAAAGCAAAGGTTTTGGCTTTTATGGGATTGAGGATCTGTCTTTCATTGTAACAAAAGGGAAGGCCAAGGGTGTGAGAACAAATGCAAAGGGGTTAGAAGATGTGTTGATGGAAAAATGAGAGAACTCATGTTGTAACTATTCCAATTGCTTATATTTTAATCATTAAATATGAGGTGAGGTTACCAGCCGAAAGTGAGATGTGGGTAGGGATATCAACTTGAGAAAACAGTATTTTTTTTTTTTTCTCATTTAAAGCAAAAATTTATTATTCTTTCCCATGATTCTGAGGGTTGATTGAGCTCAGCTGCGTAGTTCTTTTATTAAAGCAGTATTTTGAAAAGGGAGAAAGTAAATTTACTAGTAATTTACATATAGCAGGACTGCCAAACACTGCTGAGTTCCTATTTGAGATGTGTAATTTTTACTATAAACAAAAACCAATTAACACAGGTGTTTATTTTTCTTACCAATTTTTACCTGTTCAGTTTCAGGCAGGAAGCAAATAAGTAGATGGGTTTACCCAGAGTTGGATTTGTGCCAAGAGAGAGAGAGACAAGGGACCGATGATAATAAATGACCATGGTTAACAAGGGACATGAGTATATGAATGGTAATGATGACGGTGAAAAAGTGATATTCATAGAGTCAACGAATCGGTCTTGATAAGGCTGAAGTAATGCTGGAGAGTAGGTATGATGAAAAGAGGATCAGAGTGAGATGCTTATATTCAAAATACTGGAGGTGGTACAGCTGCTTTCTTTAATTTTTTTTTTTTCCTGGGCCATCTTATCTGGCATAGTTCTATTTTCTCTCTTAATCTCATGTATCACATGATGTTAACATCTTTTCTATGACAACTCCTGAGAATCCTCTTGTAACTGGACCTCAGTAAGTGGCAGAGCTTAGGTTTTGAGAGACAAACCTGGGGCTAACTCCAGCTCTGCCACTTGAGCTGTTTGACCTTGGGTAAGCCCTTTAGTTACAATGAGCATAGGCTTCTGTCTCTGAAGATAATGGCTTAACTTATTATACTTTTCATCCAGGCATTAAGATATAATAATGTAAAGATATAAACACAGAGGGTTCCAGATAGCAATCCCTCAAAAAAAGAAAAAAAGAGAAAGAAAAGAAAAGGTAACAGTATTACTGTATCTGTGCCTCGGAGCCAACTCCATGTAAGGATCTTGTAGCTGCCTCAATCATAACATGTCCAAACCCAAACTTGGCCTCCTCCACACATTTGCTCCTCCTCCTGCACTCCTTCTTATCTAAGTTAATGGCACCACCACCTCATTACTTGAAGTAAAATACTCAGAGCTGTCTGTCTCACCCTTTTCACTTAGTCTCTCCATCCAGTTGGTCATCAAATCCTGGTATCATATATCAAGTCTAAGTGGCCAGAGATTTTAAGATGCACCAATATTTTCTGTACCACTAAGAAAAAAGTATGAAAAATGCTGCCAATTACAACTGTAAGATGCCATCACTTGATACAGCCAGGTTTCAAAAAAGTTATAGTGTGAAAAAATTATATCCTAGAATTGTCAAAATTTGGCAAATCTACCTTAAAATGTTTTTTGCTTTGTTTTACTTTTACCTATCATCTATCCCTTCTTTTCCATCTTCACCTCAATAATGAGTTCAGGCTCTCATTCTTTTACCCATGGACCTATTGCAATGACCTCCTCCCACTCAAGCTTCCTGGCTTCCAAATATTCACTTCTGTCCACCTTTTTTTTTTTTTAAAGATTTTTTACTTATTTGTCCGAGAGAGCGCGCGTGCGTGAGTGCGCACGCGCACAAAAGCAGGGGGAGGGGCAGAGGGAGAGGGAGAAGCAGGCTCCCCGCTGAGCAAGGAGCCTGAAGCAGGACCCTGGGATCATGACCTGAGCCAAAGACAGATTGTGCTCTCATTTCTTAGCTTGATATAACCTGCTGGTCTCCAGCTTCCCCAATCAAAATAGAGTCCCTTCCACCTTTTAAGACGAAAATCAAATGCTACCTCTCTCTTCTGCAAGGCCTTCATTAATCCTTTTTAAAATTAACTGGGTCTTTGTCTGATTTTCATAAGGGTACTCCTTATGCATTGATTTAATGTTCATTTCTTTCTGTACTGTACTTAGAAAGTTGTTTACATCCTGCTTCCCAATTAGATTTCAGCCTCCTTAGGATCAAGGGATGGGCATGCTCATCTTTGTATCCACCTACAGCACCTGATATAATGCCTTGCACACTCTAAGATTAATAAAACTGAATTCTGATGTATCAAAATGAAAGGCTGAAATAATGTTCCTAAAAGTGTCTCAAGAAGCAAAAGGTCAATGGCCACTAACAAACTGTGTAAAAGCAAAAGTTTAACCTTCCCATTTAATATGCCAAATTCTTGAGAAGAACAATCACAGGCAGACTACTTAGCTCTCTCTGCTAAGACCATTGGCAATGCCACCCACAGGAGAATCATTTTCACTGTTTGATACATGGTATTGTCACTGTCATTGTGTTGGAGTTTTGAAAGAGTTGACTAATTCATTTCTTTGGAGCAAGTACTTATCAGATGATGATTTCTAAACAATGGTTTAAATTTGGCTTAGGAGAAGCGAGATCTATAAATAAATAACTACTAAAACAAACGACTTGTTATTTATTTGACTGTAACCTACAGGAGCAAAATACAAAGAATCTAGCCCTCCCTCAATTCCTGTCCACCCCTCTTCCTCTACCCAGATCCTGGTATATACAATACCTAAACACGCACATAATTTTCCTTAATATAATCTTACTGAGATATGGAAATAGTCATAAGTTGCCTGTTATTAGACTTTATATCCAATTTACTCTCAAATGAGATCTGTGGCAATAAAACAGTATTCTTACAAAATAAAAATGCAAGACGACAACAGCAAGTGACATGTACAATGCCAAACTCATCTGGAGTAAGCATGTCAAAATGATATTCTAGGGTAATACACCCTGAGGCTGGGGAGGAAGAGGAGAGAGATAAGAGAGAGCAAAGTATAAAAAGTGGGCTCTTATCACTGGAATGGGCCTGAGGGGGACAGTCCTAGGTGCAGAAAGATTAACCCTAAATCTGTAATTCTACTGCATAGTTTTCATTTCTTTTATTTGAAGATGTTTGGTTTTTTAAAAAGATTTTATTTATTTACTTATTTATTTGACAGAAAGAGATACAGCAAGAGAGGGAACAAGGGCAGTGGGAGAGGGAGAAGCAGGCTTCCCGCTGAGCAGGGAGCCTGATGCAGGACTACTGGTATTTTGGACTGAGGAACTTTTTGTTGTAGGGAGCTCTCCTGTATATTGTAGAATGTTTAGCTAGCAGCATCCCTGGGCTCTACCCACTAGACATAACTAGCACACCCCTGGAGACAATCAGAAACATCTCTAGGCATTGCCAAATATCCCTGGGGGATGAAATCCATCCCACCCCTTTGAGAACCACTGGTCTAGGATATTCACATGAATTTCCCAAATAACCTAATGGCCCTGGTAGTATCAAATTCATTTTCAGCTGTGGAAACTGAGACTCAAGGAAATAATAATACAGGTTATAAGTGGCAGAACCAGTATTTAACCATCATTCAATGTGACTCAGCTGCAAATTGAGTGCTCTTTCAACTAAGAAATAGATTTTTCTTCCTTAGGGCAGAGTTAGTAAACAATAGTCTGAGAGTAAGAAATAGAGGGCACATGCCTGAAAGAAGCAAAAGATTAGGATCAAGACTTTGGGATCAGTAGGGGCTACAGAAAAGGGGCACTGATGGAGGTGATGGGAGGGAAAGACAACCAACTAGCCTGGCAATCACACTTAAAGTCAACTCCTCTGTCTCTTATCACCTTTGTTAGGGACTAGAGCTAATCTTTCTTCAAAGAATATTCTTTCTTGCACCTATGTCAACATTTTATGGGCTTCATGAGACAAGACCTAGAAAGACTGAAAAAGAAGCCTGAGGTATAGAAATGATGCTAATAGCTCCCCTACCATCACCAACTTTGGGAATTTGGAAACTTTTCAAAAATAAAATTTCTGGATTGTTCTTGTTATGTTTCAAGAAATCTTTGGCTCTGGACCAAAATTTCAGTCTTAGAACTTTAAAACTGTGTTATCCTGAGAACTAAGTTGCTTAATGCCTATTGGTCCAGGTCCCCATTTCTGTCCAGGTAAAAGGAAAAGTAATACATTTTTGCCTCCCCTACCTTTATCCCTACTTAGAATGCTTTCAGGAATCTTATTTGTTTAGTACATATGCTAGCTATACATACCAACCTTAAAATTATTAGGATATATCAACACTTCTTTTTAGTGAATTTTTTGTTATGCTCTAAGTATGTTAAAAAAACCCACAATATTATTATACATTTTTTGAAGTGTCTGCATTCTTTAAACTTAATTTGGAAAAGAGAAAAATGGTAGTCCATATGGCTTTTTTCAAAGCAAATTACTTGTGATAGTTATGTACAAGGCTGTTCTTAAATCCACTCTTGGGAACTGAGAGGCAATCAGGACTCAAATGTGGGCTCAGTGTACTGCGGCTGATAACATGCTGGCCAATCAACAGCCTCTGATGAACACTGATGAATGAATTTAGTCAACCTAGAATGAGGACTCTAAGTTGCATAAAGCTTTGTACCTAGCCTTACCTTGTCAACATTTTTAATCAACAATATGGGTGGAAAGCAAGGCAAGAAGTCCTCCCTGAAAAAAAAAAAAAAAAAGGATTCTTCCTCTAGTACTCTAAGCTGGAAACAGTCCACCCTATTACTGGACTCTACAAGAAACAGACACCCCACACCCTAAGGAAGCTGATTTCATCTCAGATTATTTCAGCCAGAGAGCGTGCCATTACATAAGTACAAATCTTAATATCGTAGAGCTACATAAAGCTTGATTCCCTTCCAGATGAAAAAAAGTTTATATTTAAAGATTCAATAACGGGCGCCTGGGTGGCTCAGTTGGTTAAGCGACTGCCTTCGGCTCAGGTCATGATCCTGGAGTCCCTGGATCGAGTCCCGCATCAGGCTCCCTGCTCAGCAGGGAGTCTGCTTCTCCCTCTGACCCTCCCCCCTCTCATGTGCTTTCTCTCTCTCTCATTCTCTCTCTCTCAAATAAATAAAATCTTAAAAAAAAAAAAGACTGAGGTAGAGACAGGCAGAAAATGCAAAATGTCTAAACTGTCCAATTTTAAGTACATTTGTATCAAAAAAACAAAGTATTGACAATGTGCATACTTAGGCTACCTCCACTAGTTCTTTACCTTTCCATTCTTCCCCATCCCAATCAGCATCTATATTATCCATTTAGATTTAAGGTCTCTCCTACCCGAACCTTCTCCTTTAAAGTAATATGCTTTTTTTTTTTTTTACAGTGACCTTTCAGGGGGTAATGGCCCCTAATTCTGTTGAACAAGCAAAAGAAAAGGATCTTGCAGATGGTGAGATTTGGGGACAAATAATGAGGTTGGCAAAAGAATGGTTATCTGGGAGAGGGCTAGGCAAAAAGGACCTTAAAGGCAGATCTCAGAGTTGGCCAGAGATGCTGTGTCCGGGAGGTGGAAGTAACAATGGGAACATGGTACCTACTACCCCAGGTTATGCTATCTCCAGTATCCCACAAATACCAGTATGTGGGGAGGGTAAATGGTCTAAGCAGATCAGATTTGCTTTAACTATACAAAAGGCAACAGTTATATGAAACCAGTTAAAACCTCTGGACGTCCTGTGGCAATTTCTAGAACAAACTCACTCCATTGGGAAAGCAAATCTTCATCAAGTAAGTGCACTGCCTCAGTAAGTGCACTGCCTCAGAAAGCCACTGGAAAGAACAAGTTACTTGAAAGGCTGGTGTGCTCATAGGAGGGCCTGTCTCAGCACCCACACTAAAGGTAAACATTTATTGAATATTATTCTGTCCCAGACCTTATGCTAAGCACTACATATGAATTACTTGATTTAATCATCCCAAAATGCAAGGAAGGATGTTGCTACTACTACTATTCCCATCTTACAGATAAGGAAACTGCTCTGAAAGAGGTTAAGTAACTTGTATGAGGTCATATAACTAGTAAACGAAAGAAGCTAGAACTCATGCAGTCTGAACATAGAACTCAGGCCTTCAACCACCACACCTTTATGCCTCCCTAGTAGAAAAAGATGACAGTTTACAAATCGTTAATTTTTTATTAGCAGAGTTCATTTTAGAACACAGCCAACAAATACAGGAAAAAAAGAGAGAGAGAAAGTGAGGGAGGGAGGGAAGGAGACCCCCAAGAGTGTCTGCTCACGTCAGTTTTTAGGAACTAATC
This sequence comes from Neomonachus schauinslandi, assembly GCF_002201575.2. Classification (NCBI taxonomy): domain Eukaryota; kingdom Metazoa; phylum Chordata; class Mammalia; order Carnivora; family Phocidae; genus Neomonachus; species Neomonachus schauinslandi. The sequence continues at coordinate 28,943,247 of NC_058405.1, read as the reverse complement.
TACTGAAGACACAAATGATAACGATAGAGGTTCAAACCAGAGACTATAAGCCTTAGTTCTCTTATGTTAAAAAAAAAAAAAAAAATGGGGCAACCAGCCTATCTCACAGCACTGGTGAGAGGAGTAAATGAAGTAATTAAATACATACAAAAGCATTCTGTAATCTTCAAAGCACTATCCTCTACTAGAATCATTTTTGTTACACACAGAAAGCATAGGTATGGAAAATCAACCAGGCAGAACACATTTTCAACACAACTGCAAAAGGGCCTATTAACTAATGGAAACAGATATAATGCATACAACTAAGACCAAGTGGAAATTATTTCCCAAGGTATCTTTATCAGCTTTTAATGCTATTGCTGGGAGTATATTCACTCAGAATTTAACATATACTTGTGGGAACTTCATGTCAGAAACCAAGTAGAAGAGCAAACACAAACATCTCCTCCTCCCAGCTATGTAAGTAGGCAGTGGCAGCAAATGCCAGCTCAAATACCACCCTCCATGCAGCCATCCTTGATCTCTCCAGTCAGAACTGATCAAGCCATCCCCTATATACTCTCACAGCACATTTGCTATTTCCTTGGCATTTCATTCTGAGGGATATCAAGTTATCAGTTGCTTCCAAGCCTGACTTCCTACTTCTTGAACTCAGTAAATTCACACAGAACCCCAAACACCTAAGGCCCATGATCGTGTTGGCTGGCACTCAAATGTTTGCTCTCTGAAGTCTGTATGTCTCAATTCTAAATATGCGGCTGTAGTTTCAGTCTGCATTTCAGAGTAAATACAGACACACCACAAACGTAAAAACAATTCAGGGTGGAGAAAAATCTGATTTTTCATGCATAGTATCTTCTCCTCTTCTTGATCTATGCGTTAAAGAAATGCTCTTTTAAACACCGAATGGGAGGCACAAACGGAAACGAAAGAGCAAATGCTTTAGAACCTTCAAAATTCCGTTTCTAATTCAGAACTACTCTCTCCTACCTCATTTCACAAACACATTAGGCACCTTTTGCAACACAAAGAGAGGGTATTCTATCTCCTCGCCGATCCGTCCCTGGAATAAAAGACCATGCCTTTCATTTTTAAACATCACTTAAGGGCGGGTACTATCTACTTTTCCAATTTTGAACCCAGAGCGAAGGACACGGCTGGGTTAAGCAAAGGAAAGGAGGTTGGAAATGGAAAAGACGCCCCAACTAGCACTGCAGGCAGGCCCAAGGACAGAAACACTAAACTTGTGTAGGGGACGAAGGAATCTTAGGCAAGGCTCCCAGGAAACGTGCTTCAATGGGCTTCACCACACGCCACACGGGTGGCACAGGGGCGTAAAATACTGTTGAGATTCCTTTCTGACGAGGCCTCCTTCGACGCCGGAGTCGGCCGGGTGAGGCCGCCGGCGGAGGCAGAACCGCCTGGCCGCCCTCCCTTCAGACCCCAGGCCGCTGTCATCCTCCTCCAAAAGGCACACAGATGAACCCAGTAATCACGACGCGATCCCGTCCCCCAGGACGCGGCCTCCCATTGCCTGAGGAGAACGCGGGTTAGCGTCTGCACCCATCTCGGCGCCTCACGCCCCGTCCCCGCCACACACGGAGACCGCCCTCGGCTCCGGAGGGCCACTTCATACCCGACCCTGTTTCGTAGAAGTGCCCAGAATCACCCATTACCTTCCCCAAGCAAATGTGGCACGTGATGGGCAGAGTGAGCGACAATGTAACGTTCTGCACGGTCTGAGCCATGGCAGCGTTCAGAATCCCGCCAACACGGAAGTCCCGCCGACCGCGGCTCCTCGCCGCGTCTGGGGCCGCGCGAGGCCGGCTACGGCAGCCCGGCAGGGCCACAGTCCGCCGGGAGAGGAAACGAAAACGCGCTTTCGAATCGCGCGGTCACCACGACTTTTTTTCCTTCCTTCCTCCCTCCCTCCCTCCCTTCCTTCCTTTCATTAAAAAAAAAAAAAAAAAAATTCCCGTGTTGGGGAGCTGCAATATTCTTGAGAATAAGAAGGAAGGCAGTATACTACAGGCATCGATGGAGGATCCTGAAAGTTTAAATGAAAAAGTGCGGGGCCGAGAGGAAGATGGGGAAGGTGATTTTAAATGCCTTACTCTTTCCCAGAGGGTGGAGGGGGAATTTTCCGCCTAAAAATTAAACCCTACACAGTCTGCAAACACATGGCGCTGTCAAAACAGGAAGAGAAAAGATGCTATCTATGCATTTTAATTTTTCAAAACAACTTTCTGCCGCTCTCAGGTCTTTTTCCATTCTGAAATGATGTAATGTCACTTAAAAGCAACAGTGATTGTCTTTTGATCTGTTTCCGAGACAGGTTACATTCTATGGCAACTTGCCCTGAAGACGTTCTTTTCGTTGGCCCTTCTGTGGTTTCTAACAGAGACTTAAGGGTCCGAGCCACGGACTCTGATTTACACCCACCAGTGAGAAAGCTGCAGATAGTGCCAGTCGTCCATACTCCCGGAAAGCACTTGCACAAGCGTTTAAAGCCTTCATTTCAGGTGCGTGTTGGGTAAGATATGTATCATTGTGTTGTAGAACTCGGAAGGACAGTGTGTGAGGTTCTAAGTGAACATTTCCTACCAGTGAAAAAGAAAAACTAAAAGTTCCTACATGAATCTTGAATAAAACAGATTTGGAATTTAACAGCAACTAACTTTAAGTGAGAAAGAGCCAATGTAATTAATTTATGCAAACAGATACAATTTGTGAGTAGGGAGTTTTAGAAACAAAACCAATGGAACGACTTTTGGTAATCTTTCGGAAAAAGAGTATAATCACGAGAAGCACGTGGTCAAAGGAAAGAGGTTCTGGACCTGTACCCGCAGGGTAGCATTCCCTGCCCCAACAACTTCTAGCTCTCCTGGCTTCAGACAATTTATTTAACCTCTCTGCTTCTTAGCTTCAGTCTTGGTAAAGTGTGTGCGCGTGTGTGTATTAAATGAGGTCAATGTATGCTTACTATCATGTTTCAAAGAAACAGACAATAATGGGACTGGACCAGCCAGTAATTCACCTAAAGAAGCCCAAGTCCAGTTCAAAATCGGCTCACAGACAACAGTGAGAATTCTTCCAAACAGCTCAAAACTTCATTTCCTGGGAATTGGAGGCCATCATCTGTTTGGAATTGGAGAAATAGGCAAAATAGTCATGTCGCTTGTTTGGTTAATGGCCACTTTTTCAAAATGCCTGGCATAAAGTCACCTAGTTTGGTTATTTTCTGGCTATTTGAAATAATATTTTTCGGGGTTTGGAGTTCACATGTTTTGCTAATGTATCTTTCCTGTCCCTAGATCTCAGACTTCAGAATGAGAAATCGTCAGGTCATTTATTACCCACTGTCATTCAAGTTTCACCTTTTCCCCATCCTGCAGTGTTCTTCCCTACTCTCACCTTGTCCATTCTCTGTTTTTACCTCACTGATATCTAAGATGGTATGTTAGGACCTGTCATTGCCACCCTCTGAGTGGGATGTAGAACTGAGAATGTTCTGCCTCTCACAACCATCCCTGGAAACAGTGCAACAGGGAGACATGTTGAAGACAATTTTTTTAAAAATTCTTTTCCGTTGTTAATGGAGAAGATTAATTTCTTGTTAATCACCTTGGTGATTGGTGTTAACAGTCACAAAGTGAGTTTAAAAAATTGTAACCTACATTTTAAGTAGAATGTTAAAATCTAGAGTATTCCCAGCCTCTCTTTCCACATTCACTATCATTGTCACAGCTCCTTAGTGCTGTTGTTGTAGTTTGTCCATATAGTTATTTCTGTGCTGATCACATCGTATTATAGTTGGTTGTTTATGTGTTTGCCCCCACAACAGACTGTTTTTTGAGGTCAGAGATTGTGTCTGATTTATCTCTAGTATCTGGTACTAGGTGACTATTCCACAAAAGGTAACATTTTCTTTAGCTACAGACTCAGGCTGTTTTAAACATTGCCTTTACTTGTTTTTCACTGCAAAATGGAAGGCTGTGTTACTTTTTTGCTAATTATAAAAATAATAAGGCTTGTCTTAAGAAAATTAAGCTATTTATAAATATATAAAGTAATAAGCAAAAGTTCCTCTGTACTTATGCCTCACCTTCCTATCCTGTGTGGTAATCACTATTAAATTCTAAACCATATCCTTACAAACAGTTTAACTCATATATTTGTGCATAAGCACAAATAGGATCATACCATAATATACCTGCTTTGTTTACTAATGCTTGTGAATAGGCGTGCACACACACACACATCTAAATAATATTGTTAGCAATATGGGCTGATGAGGACTATCTCTAGGTCCAAACTGATTCCAGGCCAATTCCCAGGCGTCACTTTTAATAATACAAATAGTTTGGGGCACCTGGGTGGCTCAGTCGTTAAGCGTCTGCCTTCGGCTCTGGTCACGATCCCAGGGTCCTGGGATCGAGCCCCACATCGGGCTCCCTGCTCAATGGGAAGCCTGCTTCTCCCTCTCTCACTCCCTCTGCTTGTGTTCCCTCTCTCGCTGTGTCTCTCTCTGTCAAATAAATAAATAAAATCTTAAAAAAAAAAACAAAAAAAACAAATGGTTTAAAGCCAGGAACTATCCTTTCCCTCTGCTCTATGAACAGCATTTCTTTTTGTTGACAAATCACGTTCTAAACAGATGTCATTTGGCCAAAATTGTTAAATAATGTTGCTATTACTCTAATAGGAAAACAAAGATTATATGGCTCATTGACTTTGTGCTTAATCTGTGTCTTGGCTTCTTAGTAGCCTTATGGAGAGTCCTGTGACCTGAGGGGTACCATCAAATATAGCACCTGGAATGGGTTAAACCCCCCTAAATTCTTAGAACTATAAACTTTTAGAACTAGAAAGAATCTTACAGGTTTTTATGCAGGTCTCTCCTGTCACAGATGAAGACATTGAGACCTAGAGAAGGTAAACCACCGGAAAATGGTAGATTTGGAGCTAAATCCTAGATCTTACTTGGATTCTCTGAGATTGTTGGCCCGATGCCTTTGTGTAAGTGCAAGATGTATTATTATTAATAAAGGAGTTCAGTAATAAAAAGTCAGTCATAATTGAATTTCTTTGCTAAGAAAACCATCAAATAGCTATGGAACACCTTTTACCCCTTGTTTAAATCAGATTCATTTTTATGATAAATTATTTAAAAGCAAGTTTAAAAAAATATAAAATCTTAAGTGCTATTAAAAATTGATTAGGCATGCATTATTCTTTCATTGACCCAGTTCAGATTGTTTTTTAATTTTTTTGGTCAAAGCTAATAAATTTGAGTAGATGTTTCAGACAGACGTTTTGTAATCATTTGGCCATCAGTCAATTAATCACAACTTCATAAATATTGATTTCAGATTACATTTATCTTTCATTCCTGAAACACAATCTTTTTTGTTGTTGTTTGTTTTAAATTTATACTCCCCCACTTGGATTGTGGTTAACACTGAGGAAACTCATAAAAGTTGGATTAAAAAAAAAATAATCATAGGTGCTGGCCCAGCTTCATGGACGTCAAGCATGGAACAGTTTTCTCATAGGCTGGGAATTCTGAGCTAAAATGTCTCAGGATGGTGGCATGAAAGATGCTTGTTATTATAGCCAAAGTTTTTCTTGCAAGTTTTTTTTTTTTTTAAATAGACTACTGGAAGTTAACATGAATTTGTATAATGTATTTCTACTAAAAACATTAAGGAACAACTAACTCAGGCAAAGTTCTGTCTCGTGGAGCCTTCCTTCCAGTGGGAAAGTTACACTGCATTGGCTTAGAACCAAATCTTGGCCTCTGGAGTAGCAGATGAGGTTTTAGTGCTGAATCTACACATCAAATTTGTTGTAAATCACAATATAAGTGATTGCAGAATGAATGAATGAATGAATGAATGAATGAAGTTATGTATTATTCCACAAATATTTAAAGTTTTTTTTTTTTTGTGGTAGTCTAAGTTTCTTTCTTTTTTTTTATTCTTATGTTAATCCCCATACATTACATAATTAGTTTTAGATGAAGTGTTCCATGATTCATTGTTTGTGCATAACACCCAGTGCTCCATGCAGAATGTGCCCTCCTCAATACCCACCACCAGGCTAACCCGTCCTCCCATCCCCCTCCCCTCTAGAACCCTCAGTTTGTTTTTCAGAGTCCATTGTCTCTCATGGTTCGTCTACCCCTCTGATTTCCCCCGCTTCATTCTTCCCCTCCCGCTACCTTCTTCTTCTTCTTTTTTTTTTCTTAACATATATTGCATTATTTGTTTCAGAGGTACAGATCTGTGATTCAACAGTCTCACACAATTTAAAGTTTTTTTTTTTTAACGTGGCAGGCACTGGTCTAAAAGCCTGGTACTCAGCTATGAATCCCTGCCTGCTTTTATTCATTCAACAACCGCTTGGCTGACTACCCTTGAGGTGCCAAACACTGTACTATTTTTTCTTTTCTTTTCTTTTCTTTTTTTTTCTAAGTAGGCTCCACACCGAAAGTGGGGCTTGAACTCAAAACCCTGAGATCAAGAGTCACATGCTCTGCCAACTGAGCCAGCCAACACCCCACCACTGTACTATTAATAAGCCACTTTATCAATGGAACTACGGAGCCCAACTCTTCTATTTCACCATAAAGTGCCTATTTCTACAGTAATTTCTCTTCCAGGTGTTCTTATTGTGGGTTAGCCTCTGGCATTGTGACACAGCAAGTTACAGTTTTAAATATTTTAAAATGTTGCAAATTGGGTGATTGTTTTAAATTAGGTAATTTTTAAAAGAATATTTTAGTTCCACCTAAGGCTAAGTGGTACTTCACAAATGTTTGTTGAATGCTAGAGAATAAATAAAGGAAACATTATCTCCGGGAATATTGTAACAGGCACCACAAACACAAAGAAGTTGTGGGCTTTGCCACAGTAACAGAACAGGGAAGCCCGCTCTGAGATCCTGACTGCTTTTGTCTTTAAGCTGCCTGACAGACCATATTCCTTTTTGCCCTAACTTCCAAGGTGAGATCCTCCAGTAAGAATTAAAAGCCAGGGGTGCCTGGGTGGCTCAGTCTGTTAAACATCTGTCTTTGACTAGGTCATGATCCTGGGGTCTTGGGATTGGGCTCCCCACATGGACTTCCTGCTTGGCGGGGAGCCTGCTTCCCTCTCTCCCTCTGCCTGCCACTCCCCTTGCTTGTGCTCTCTGTCTCTCTCTCTCTCTCTCTCAAATAAATAAATAAATAAAATCTTAAAAAAAAAAAAAAAAAAGAACTGAAAGCCAGACCCTTGTTTCCATGTTATTTACTCAAGCCCTATAAATAATTGCATTCGGAGGATGCCTCTCCCACAAAGGCATCCTGCAGTTGGCCATAGAGTCCTCAGCAGCTGGCTGCAGTCTTGCCGAGTTGCTTTACCCTTTTTAGGTAAAGCATCTGACACCTCCTTTACACACTCAACACTCCCAGTCATTGTTTTAGCCACTGAATCATTTATTACAAGTGTTATTTAAGATATGGCTTCATTTCCCCATATCTCATCATCCTCAACTCTCTGATCTGTGATTTTTACTTCTTTTCCCCCTCATGGCATTTGTTATATTCATTATGACCAAGTGTTAACTTTCATCTCACTCATGATGCTTTTCTTGTCGCCCCAGCCTCCTCATAACCCCCTTGACTTTCAAATTCTGAATCACTGCCAATCTATATCAACCAATTTTGTACCTCAGGAATTTATTTTACAAGCCTTTATTTAACACCAACTGTGGCTCAAGCACAGTGACAGATGCTAAAGGTAAAAAGTTGAGACTGGCTAGAAGTCTGAGATCAAGGTGTCACTGGGTTGGTTACTTCTGAAGTCTGTGAGGAAGAATCTCTTCCATGCTTTGCTCATAGCTGGTGGTTTTCTGGCATTCCTTGGAGTTCCTTGCTTGTAGAAACATCACTCAGATCTCTGCCTTCATTTTTACATGACATTCTCTCTGTGGGCATGTCTGTGTTCTAATTTTCCCTTTTTATTTTATTTTCCTTTTTTTCTAATTTCCCCTTTTTATAAGGATGGCAGTCGTGGATTAAAGACCCACCCTAATTCAGTATGACCTTATCTTGCTTAATTAATTAAGATGTGATGACTTTATTTCTAAAGAAGATCACATTCTGACATAATAGGGTTGGGACTTCAACACATGAATGGGTTGGGGAGCACAATTCAACTCATAACAGTATCCATGAATACTGTTTAATATGATGTCAGTTTTCTCCCTCCTGAGCACATGATTGGCCTGCTCTGCCTTGCTCTACTGTCTGTGGTGGGACTTTGGGTCTAGTTTAATAAATGAGATGCAAGTAGAAGTAATGTGGTTCCTTCTTGGCTGGGAGCCTTTCATTGTCTGTTTAAGGTTGCTGAGAGCTCTCTTTCCCTCTGCCATGGTGACCAGTAATGTGTAAGGTGGAACATATAAGTAAAGCAACATGGAGCAGAGCTTTGAGCCTGATAAGGCAAATAGCCTGAAAGAAAACTAAACCTTTATTGTTACAAGTGACTAAGAGGTGTTACCATAGCATAACCTAGTCTTTCCAGATACAGTCACATTGAGGGATCAGGCTTTAACATAAAATATTTGGGGGAGACATGATTCAGTCCATAGCGAGAATAAAAATAAATCATATCCCCCAAAGTTACTGTATCTGGAAATAGGGTCTCTAGGAAGTAATTAAGGTTAAATGAGCTCATGAAAGTGGGACCATAATCCAATTGGACCGTGGCCTTGTAAGAAGAGGAAGATCTGTCTCTATCCCTACTTTTATTTCTTATTCTATCTGCATTTCTCTCTTTCTCTCCTTCCCCCATGTAGGGACACATAAAGACAAAGGCTGTCTTTGGGGTGCCTGGGTGGCTCTGTTGGTTGAGAGTCTGTCTTTGGCCCCTAGCGATCCTGGAGTTCTGAGATCCAGCTGAGATCAGTTAGTCTCCCTGCTCGGCAGGGAGTCTGCTTCTCCCTCTCCCACTTCCTCTCCCCCAGCTTGTGCGTTCTCTCTCTCTCTCTCTCTCACTTGCTCTCCCTCTCTCAAATAAAAAAAAAAAAAATAAAAAAAAAAAAAAAAAAAAGACAATGGCTATCGGCAAGCCGGGAGGAGAACTCTCATCAGAACCCAACCACATCTGGCACATTCTGATCTGGGACTTCCAGTCTCAGAACTGTGAGAAAATAAATGTCTGCCACTTCAACTACCCCATCCATGGTATTTTGTTTTGGCAACCTGAGCTAAGATACTTCTTTTACTTAGTTACACTGATATATAGGTTTTCCTACTTGCACTTATTTAGACTCTTATTATGATTTTTTTTCTTACTTGTGCTTCTTTCTAATCTATAAAAATTACTAATTTTATAACCAAGAAAGATTTAACATTAAAAAAAAAAATCCTTCAAAGCATGCATCATTATGCCATATATTTTAGTAGATGTGCTACCCAGGTTATCTTTACAATGAACCAAAATCAAAGGAAAACTTAAATTCAATTTCATAGAAATGTACTGAGAGCCACAACTCTCACGGCCGCTATCCTTAAGAGCCTCACACGAATCTCCTACCTCTCTTTCTGCAGATATAAACTTTTAATGATAACACACCCCATTTCTGTACTTCATGAACTTCAATGGCCTTTTGTGGTATTGTTCTTCATCTCACTTGAGTGTTCCTTGAGATGAATGTAACTGTGGTAAATTGTATACCTGTTCACCAAAGTCCGCTTCCCGTCCACGTCCTGGGTGAGGATTCTATTTTAGAGTCCCACTGAAGTTGGGCTTGATCAGGCCAGATTTTCCTTGGCCAATGAAATGTGCGCAGCAGTGACCTAGATCTCTTTCCCACCGAAGCTATAAGAGCCATGCTTTCTTCCGCACACCTTTTCCCCTTGCCCTGGGAACTGGAAGGCTCTCAGGGGCAGGTGTGCCCTGTGCCTGGGTCACAGCAAAGACAACGCAGAGCAGAGCGTCAGGCCGTGTCCAATAGACTTGAAACATGAGCTGGAAAGTCCTTGTTGTGCTAAGCCACTGAGATTCTGGAGTATTTTTTTTTTTTTTTTTAACGGCTGCAAATCCTAGCCCAAGCTCACCGATACAATGTTATGAAAGACCCCTGTGGTGTGTGTGTCTGTATGGCCCACACAGGCTAGCTTTTTCTTGGGACAACATGTGTGGACACAGAGATAAACCACTCCGTTTTTTTGAGATTTTACTTATTTATTTATTTGAGAGAGAGAAAGAGAGACAGCATGGGCAGGGGGAGAGGCAGAGGGAGAAGCAGGCTCTCCGCTGAGTATGGAGCCGGAGGGGGGTGGTGGTGAGGTGTCTCTCAAACCCTAGGATCATGACTTGAGCCAAAGGCGGACTTAACCGTCTAAGCCACCCAGGAGCCCCTAGGGGAATCTTGATGCAGTTGTTTAGAGTATTGTCAGCAAACGTTCTTCTGTTCTCAGCCCCTTCAGGGTTTGCCACAGCTGCAGAGAAGCATCTCAACCACATCATATCCATATCCTTCCTAGGCTGCCCCGCATCTGGTAGCTGATGGAGGTAGGGTTATAAAGGCTTAGCCAATGAACGACCCCTCTGTTGGGTCATTCAGCTCTAGAGCTCCTTGTGAAATGGACGAGGTGTTGATGGGCCTGCATCCCAGCTTGTCTTCTTCCTTTGCCCAATCCTACTTCCTTCCCTTCCTGTCCACAGGTGTCCACCACAAGGGCGCTTCCTGCAAACATTTTGCACATTCAACACTGTTTCAGACTCTTCTTCCCAAAGAACCCAGTCTGCAATCAACATGCCTACCTTTAAAGAAAATAAGAGAAGTGAGTGAGTGTGTGTGTGTTTGGGTGGGGGGGTAAGTGTACACACATATGCTCCCAGTGGACCTCTGTGTTGGTTGTCTCCCCACTTTCCTCCTTTGGTGACCCATTTGCTCGTAAATATGCCATTATTACTAATTAGCTGCAGCCAACCTCTGCTCCTATGGGCCTTGGAGACCGTTTACCTTCTTCTAGCAGATATGTCAAATGTGCAAGCATAACTTTCAGCGTGTGACCTAGTTTCTTTGCTTAAAGTCACTGGGAATAAGAAGGACCATTCAGAGGTCGAGAGGCTGGGCCACTTTAATTTTTGCTTTTCATTTATTTTTAAGATTCTTCAGTATATTAAAAAATGAAAAAATGCCAAGAGAGTATCACAAATTTCGTGGTGGATTTTGAATGTTTACATTTAACAGATTAATTCCTTTAGCCCAAAATACAGTGCAATGTAATTACTTCCACATTGCCCAAAATAATTATAGGATTTATCATAGAATATGAATTCCTGGCGCTACAGGTAATATTGTCTTGTAAAATTTTTGTTTTTGTTTTTGTTTTCTTCAATCCATGGGTCACATCCCCATTAGTGGGTCATGAAATCAATTAGTCTGTGAAGAACAGGGCAACCAAAGTGTAAAAAACTGATTCACCCTCTCTCCCTTCAGCCAGGGTAAATTAACTGAAAATTTTTATGTGGGATTTGTGATTACCCCTTCTAGCCAAAACAGGCTCAGTAATTTATCCTGACTTTCCCCACTTTTCCCATCCCTTCCCCTTCATCAACATCTGTCCTCGGTGTAACCAACAGTTTAAGAAACTTTCAGTTGCACACAATGGAACAAAAATACACACTATATTGCATGTGATAATGGTAAAAGTGGTTTGTTTTTTTTGGGTTTTTTTTGCTTTGTTTTTTTAGTGGTTTCCATGCTGAGCATGGAGCCTTAACGCAGGGCTTGAACTCATGACCCGGAGATCAAGAACTGAGGTGATATCAAGAGTCAGACACTTAACCAACTGAGCCACTCAGGCACCCCAATGGTAAAAGTATTTTTTGTGCTGGGTTGTGACGTAAAATAGATTTCTTACTGAGGTGTGTATTAAAACATTTGAGAACTAGTATCTTAGTGTATATATTTGGGTTGAATGACAGATGTCTCCTTTTAATATCGTCAGTGTCTCTATGATGGAATATTATTTACATTCTTTTTGAGATAATGTTAAATGTCAAAATTTGAGTCATCTTGATAAAGGAAGTCTTGGGGCAAATGAATCTTCTAGTCCTCTTCCAAAAGGGGCTTCTTTGCTCCTATTGTCTCCTCTTCTTACCCCTTCTTAAAAATATAAGGTTAGACATTATATGTTTTCAGGAAATAGTCTCAACCTCATTGCTGTGGCTTTACAAAAACTGAGGAGAAGCAAAAGGAAAGGGTCTTTTATTTATTTTTTATTTTTTTGCTGTATTTATTTGAGAGAGAGAGAGAGAGAGTGCAAAGAGCACAGAAGTGGGGGGAGGGGTACAGGAGGGAGAAAGAGAAGCAGGCTCCCTGCTGAGCAGAAGCCTGACATGGGGCTCAATCCCAGGACCCCAGGGTTATAACCTGAGCCGAAGGCAGATGCTTAACCAACTGAGCCACCCAGGCGCCCTGGAAAGGATCTTTTATTACAGTTTTTTCCTCAGACACATAACTCCAGCAGAGCTGCAAAAGGTAACTCAATGAGAATGGTGGTTCAGTCCAGCAGACATTTCTCGTGTACATACTATGTGTTCCTTACAACAACCCACATACTATGTGTTCCTTACAACAACCCTGGTAGATAGCCTGCCATTATTCCTGTTTTATAGTCAGAAAACTGAGGTTCGGAGAGGTGGCAAAACCACATAGATAATAAATGCCATAAATAGATTTTCTGATTTGTATTCCAGTTACTGCTTATTCAAGAATAATTTGTCAAAGATGCACCGTGTTCTAGAATATATGTGTTATACCTGGAGGATATGAAACTCAGAGAGACATGGTGTCTGCCTTCAAGGAGCTTGAATCACTCTGGTGCTAGAAATACGTTTAAAACTCGATCAAAATAAAGTAAGATAATACAGCCATAACAGCTACCCTGACAGAGCACTAGTTCTGGGGCAGGTGTGAGATCTACACAGTGCTGTGGAGACCCTGAGGAGAAAAGTTGTTTCAGGGTAGGGATCAGGTAAGCTTTTGCCTCCCTGGGAAAGGATATCCAGTAGCCAGAGGGGAGAGCAAGACCCCTCAGAACAGCAGGAATTGTGTGTACAGAAGAACTGGGTGGGTGAGAGAGAGCCTTCTGTTATCAGGATGCATGTAAGACTTGAGCTGTGCGATAGGGGAAGGAGATCAGGAATATTCTAGAATTTCTACTTGGACAGCAAGGTGGAAAGTGGGATAGAGGTAATTACTGAATTTTAGAAGTTTGCTCGATTCAGTATTGTGATCTTAACATGGATATTCACTGTCTAGAAGAATCAGCACTTTTGAAACTGTTAGGTTTATATTTGCCATAAATAACTAAGTTGTGGGAAAAGCTGGTTAAAATCAGGGGTTTTCGTTGTTATTGTTGTTGCAGAACTTATTTGGAAAAGAAGAATGTATCTTGGTACACTCGTATATGCAAACTTTTCAATGAATGGCTCTTGTCTCTTAATTTAAAGTCTATATCTAAAAGATTAATGAAATAAGAGAACTCAGTTTTATATATGTTTATGTTTATATAGACTTGAGAAAACCAGTGCAGTAAGTGGATAATGGACAGGGAATTACCAGAAGACACAGTCTTGTTGAATGAAAACAAGATCCGGTTAAAAATAAAATTTGAATTCAATGATGTTTGAATAGCCCTGTGATTCCTTTGTTATTTGAGTCATTATTTGGATGGATCTATAAAGGATAAGACATCATCATTTAAAAATAAACTTGTATTTTGTTTTTTTAAAGATTTTATTTTTAAGCAATCTCTACACCCAATGCGGGGTTTGAACTTACAACCCTGAGATCAAGAGTTACATGCTCCACCAACTGAGCCAGCCCAGCTAAGCGCCCCTAATAATAAACTTTTAAAAGTATGAAAGCGTAAGTCTGTAGGAGTCAAAGCATGTGCTAAATGGAAAAAAAAAATTGAAAAGATTTTATTTATATATTTTAGAGAGAAAGGGATAGAGAGCATGCAGGGGGAGGGACAGAGGGAGAGGGGGAGAACGACAAGCAGACACCCCACTGAGTGCAGAGCCCCAGGTGTTGGGGGGGACCCTGAGATCCTGACCCCGGCCAAAATCAAGAGCTGGATGCTCAACCAGCTGCGCCACCCAGGTGCCCCAGAAAACATTTTTAATTACTGACTAAAGCCCTTTTTTAAACCGGTGAAAATAGAGTATGCTGTGTCAAGATCAATATCAGTGTTAATTATATTTTATCATATTATTTGGTCATCCAATATTCAAGGTGGAAAAAGGTGGTTTTTTTGGTTTACAAAAAAAAAAATCAAGATATAATGTTAGTGTATGGCATCAGCGAGCCCTTGTCATTCTCTGGTTTACTGTTTTGTTCTCTAAGTTTTGTTCTGTAGCTCTGTCTCTAGTAGTTACAAGTTCTGATCTTCGGTGATAATGCTTGATTTGTTAGAGACATCTTGGGGCAATCAACATTTGCTAGAATGTGCTTTTTATTCTCCCTAGATTTGCAAACATAATAACCAAGATTGGGTGTTCAGGTTAGATAACCCATTCTTTTGGAGCCCTCTCCTCTAACCCAGCTCTAATTTGAAGGAATGGTAAGAGGTTTGTTTTCACGACAGTAATAATGGCCAGCGTGCTGGATTCCACTTAACTGGATTTCAGTCACTGTTAAGAGCTCAAAGTGCTTCTGTTCCTTTAACTCACAGTACAACTCTATGAGATTGTTAGTGTTTTACTTTTGAGAAAGCTGAGGTGCATTCATTCATTTAACAAGTGTATATTAAACACATACTATGTGCCAGGCACAGATCTAGGTTTGGGTCCACAGCAAAGAGTAAAGTAGATACAAAATTCCCACCCTCTTAGAGTTTACATTTGCTGTAGCCTCCAAAAAGGTTTTGAGAACTTGGGAACATCAATCTATAGTGCCTTTTGAACTTTAAGCCAAAATATCACAGAATCTATATGGTTCAGCAAGTTATTTCTGAGTGTCTACTGTGCTGTGTGTAGTTCAATGGAAATAGCACAAGACCGAGAGTCAGACATCCTCATGGTTGTGTCTTTAACATTAGTTAGGGGCAAGTGCCCGAGCTTCTCTGACCTTATGGGTTCTAGATGAGATGTCACTGAGTTACTCTAATTTTATGGTTCTATGTGTCCAAAACTTTTTAGATACAGTGTATAAAAATGTATATCCTCAGGAAGCATACGCCAGACGCTGATTTGGGGAATGTAAGCCTTCTATAGGATTATGCAGTTTCAAAGCTCATTATTATGACTCAGTGAGCAGATTGGGAAGATGCTATTTTTTCAGTTTTACATTTGTAAAAACTGAGGCCCAGCAGCTTGCCCCAGGACACAGAACTAACGAACATTGGGACAAAGATTCAAATTCCTCTCTTCTCACAAATGCTGGCCCAGCTCTGTCCCCTATTTGGAAGATAAGATTGAGCTTGTCTTGGAAAGAATTATGAATCTTTTACTATATTCAAGACACTATGAACAAAGACAAACGGAATATGGACTCTACTTTCTAGCACCTGTAGTTCAGCAAAGGGGAAAACAGTTAACATAAAAACTCCTGAAAAGGAATAAAATGGTAAGAGTTTTAAGGAAGATTAAATGAGAATTGGTTGGTGGGATAAATTATCTTAAGTGGGCATAAAAGAGAAAATTACATAGAAAAACACCGTTCAAGCTCATCATATATGGACATATGGAGTAAAGGGAAAATATTCTAAGTGAATGTGATAGCATAAGGTAAGTTATGGAAATAGGAAAGGATTAAGGAACAGCCCAGAATTCAGTTTAGCTGGAGCATAAACTGGATAAAGGCAGCAGCAGAGAGTCTGATGAGATGGGCTTGAGGCCAGTGGTGGAGGTCCCCCAGGACTTTGGACTTTGCTTTGTAAGCTGTTGGGAGCCAAAAGACATTTCTGAGCAAGGGAGTGTATGATCAGAGTTATGCTTCAGGAAATCCAACCCATCAACAGTGTATAAAATAGATTGGATTGTGGAATAAAAAAGGCAGAATATTATGCAGTGTGTATGTTGCCAGGAATAAGGAAAATGGATCTGTATAGGCTAGAATATTGAAGGATTTTCTGGAGCAGGGATAACTTGGTCTGGGCTTAGAAAAATGGTTAGATTTGCTAAAGAGAGGTCTTGGTGGATAAGGATGAGGATAAGTGAGATTATAGCATTCATTCTCATGAGGATTCCGGTCGTTTTAGGAATCAAAAGATATATGCCCTTTGAACAGCAAAGTAAATAAACAGAAGTGCCCCCAGAGTGAATCTGAGGGTTCAGAAAGTTCTGGAATCAACCTGGATGCAGAGTTAGGGGCCAGATCTGCCTCCTGGGCTGCATGACCTAATCCAAGGGTAAGTTTAGGCCAAGAAAATGCCTACCAAGCACCCTGGGGGCCGCAAAACTGTAATGCAACTCTTAAGGAGAATATCAGGCTTTATGGTATTCTCAGTAGCTTCAAAACTTAATCATCCTTAGATTTGCAGAGGATGGATGGACAAAATTAGACCAGGTGGCTCGACAAAGCACAGAAGCTCAGCCTGAAGCAATGTAGCTCTGCTGTAAACAGCTGGGAAAACAGCAGCAACTGACAGCCCCTACTGGCAAGCTGCTGCTAGCGACAGGCATGCTCCGTACCGGGAGAAGTGACAGGCAATCTGCAAGGCTGAGCACTGGGCATCAGGCGTTCCAGGCCAAACCTGAGACACACATTAGGAGGCAGGCCTCTTTCTGCTGGTTGACTTAATGTATTTCACTTGCCCAGGAAGGAAAAATGCCAGCAGATTATCCTTCTTGCTTCAAAGGGAGGTCAGGAACTTCCTTGTGAGTTTCTTGGGTCTTATATGCCATCCTTGTCTACACTGCAAGCCTTCTGCAATTGACAGACTTTGGTTTGTCAGTATGTTTGTGTTTAAGAAATTGTCAAGATGTTTGTCCAAGAATGGGGCGCCTGGGTGGCTCGGTCGGTTAAGCGTCTGCCTTTGGCTCAGGTCATGATCCCAGGGAGACCCGCATCTGGCTCCTTGCTCAGTAGGGAGCCTGCTTCTCCCTCTGCCTCTGCCCCTCCCCCTGCTTGTGCTCTCTCTCTTTGTCAAATAAATAAATAAAATATATATTAAAAAAAAGATGTCGCAGGTGATTCATCATTTTCCATTACACCCACCAGTGTATGGAAATTCCAATTGCTCCACATCCTTTCCAACAGTTGGTATGGTTAGGCTTGACACATTTAGTCATTCTAATAGATGTGTACTGATATCATTATTGTGTTAATTCACATTTCCCTAAAGGATCTTTTCATGTGCTTATTTGCCATCGTTTATCTTTGCTGAGGTGTCTGCTCAAATCTTTTGCCCATTTTAAAAAATTGGAAGCTAGTCTTCTTTTGAGTTGTAGAGGTTCCATGTACGTTTTAGATACAAGTCTTGATCAGACCTATACTTCGCAAATATTTTTTTCCCAGTTTGTGGCTTCTCTTTTTATTTTCTTAACAGTATCTTTTAAGAGCAAAAGCTTTTAATTGTGATGAAGTTTTTGCTTTCTCTTTCCCCCATGTCTCTGATTCTAGTGCAGGAGTAAGCCAGATTCTTCCGGCTCACCGTGGCTGATGTTTGGGCAGGGTCATGTTGGGGTCAAATTGCTCCTGAGTTTAGTTCAGGCATCCCCCTTTCTATATGTTTGTGATTCCATGGTTTTTGTGGCAAAGAGTAGAGGAATAGAATGAAGACAGGGTAAGGTGGAGGTTTTATGGGAACTATCATGAGATCTTCAGTTCACCCAAGAATGGCACTCAAACCATTCCAAAGGATTTTGAGGGAGTTTCTCTTCTATTCATTAAAAGCAGATTCCTTCTTTTTTATTTTTTAAATCAGAAGGGGAGACGAACCATGAGAGGCTATGGACTCTGAGAAACAAACTGACTGAGGATTTTAGAGGGGAAGGGGGCGGGGGAATGGGTTAGCTCGGTGATGGGTATTAAGGAAGGCACATATTGCATGGAGCACTGGGTGTTATATGCAAACAATGAATCATGGAACACTGCATCAAAAACTCATGATGTAATGTATGGTGACTAACATAACATAATAAAATAAAGTTAATAAAAAAAATTTAAAAATCAGTTAAAAAAAAAAAGCAGATTCCTTGACAGCTATCTTCTTGGACTCCCTTGCATCCCTTGCAAAATGTGACTTATGTAGGAAGGGAAGATTTGTCTGAACCTGGTGACTTGTGGTGGTAGATTTCCTTGAAGGCTGCCTCAGGTGACTTCAAAGTATTGACTACTCCTGATATATTTCAGTCATCCTCCAAACACTTCAGAGGCAACAAGGTAACTTTTTGTCTAATAAATTTATTTACTTGGAGAGGATTGAAAGCCAAGGTTAAGAATAGCTAGTCTTAATTTCCAGAAAGATACCTGGAATATTCTTTAAAAACTGTACTTCATGATCCTCTAAAAACTGTTTCTAAAAATGTGTTCCTCTAATAGAACCATCTAAGTAAAAGCAGATCATTGTTTCCAGCCCCACACTTAATGAATCAGAATTTCTAGTCTGTGGGTCTCCATGTGATTCTTTTTTTTTTTTTTTTTTTCCTCCATGTGATTCTTATGTACACCCAAATTTTAGAAACTGGGGAGAAATGTCTTTACTTGTGTGTTTGGTCAGTTATATGATATGAATGCTGGCCTTTGTGCTGGAGAGAAAGAGTCATAGGAAGGGAGAATTTATAACCAGTGTCATGCCTTTTATGATCAAAATTATGTGCTTCTAGAGAAAGTGTAGGAAAGCAGGATGAGAGTCCCATACCCACCTCTGGACGAGAAGGAGTTAACTTGCAGGATGTTAACTAGCATGGCTGGATTATTACCTGCTCTAGGCAGGAATGCACCTAAGTCTATGGCTGCAGGCAACAGAGTCCCTAAGGGGCATGGGGCAGAGGCATCTGTGGTTGGGAGGCATTATTTACTGCCTATTCTGTGGGGCTGAGAAAAATGGATGTCATTTTATTGAAGTCCGAAGGAGTGAAGGAGAATGGCAAAAGTCATTTCCTAGAGGTTTGGCATTTGGTTGCTGAGGTATAATACATGTCAAAGAATGGCTTTTTTTTTCTTCCTAACAAGGTGCAAACCTTCTTGTAATGCTAAAAAAGAAATGGCGTTTATCACGAGATACAAAAAACTGCAGACAAGAGAGACATCTCATTTATCCACCATGTGAGACCATCCAAGCCAATAATAGAGGTTTTCAGCCATATTGGTTATACATTGTACTTTCCCACCTCCTCATGACTGTCTATGCATTTTCTCCTAACATTTATCAACATTCTATCCATCTTCCAAGGATAGACTTAAATGCCAAGCACCCCCTAACTGTACTCCTATCCCCCACCCCCATCCTCCACATCTTGCTGCTGTATGCTTTCACTCTTCCTTCCTCTGCGAACTCATTGCCTTGCCCAGATTAAGTCTCCTCACTGTCTTCACAGCACCAGGCACAGGATCTGTTCCATCGTACTTGTCATATTTTCCCCATTGTCTAAAACATCTTTCCCCTTTCTGCTCTTTTAATACCACCCAATTTTAAGACCAGAATAAATCCCACATATTTCTCAAGTTCTTGCCTGACCTTGGAAGACTACCATTATTTCTGCCTCCTCTGCTACTCTAAGGATCTGTACCTCTTCTTTGGTATTTTTTCATGATTTGTATGATTCATTATCTTTTCATGAGTTTTATCTTTCTGACCAAATTGTAAGTTTTTTGTAGGCTGTATGTCTTCGGCTTCTTCACGTTCCTCCATAAGGTTGTCATAGAAATCTGGCAATTGTAATGTTTCCTGGTGGAATTCAGTATTCAAAAGGAAGATTCTAGAGGCTAGAGTAACACACACAGAGTATATTCTAATCTGTGGTTTAGAACATATCTGAGTCATGCCTGTCCTTCTCATATCTCACTAGATGGTGAGCAGCTAGATGGCAAGGAGTCTCATGTTTATCTCTGAATTCCTAGTTGATAGTAAATTCATGTTTGTTGAATTGATGATTAGGAAGAAATTTCTTGTAACACCAAAACACATGATACACTCTACTCCCTCTCAGCATCCTTTCTTTTCTTCCTTCCTTTCTTCTTCTTTTTTTTTTTGATGTGCTTGTAAAACTGTAATATCAATGAACAGAACTGCTTAGGATTCGATATAATACCTCGCATAAACCCTACTGTTTCATACCTCTGTGTCTTTACTCATACAGTGAGTGCCCTCTGGAATGCTCTTTCTATCTTTCTTTATTTGGCTAGCTTTGAATTGTTCTTCAAGTCCCAGCTCAGAGTCTCTTCTAGGAAATCTCATCAGAACCCTCAGGAGTTATGTTGCCTTTCCTCTGTATTTCCAGAGCACCAGGTACACACTTCTATTTTTACCCTATCACGTATTGTGGAAATATTCTGTTTGTGTGGCTGTCTCGCTGGTTAAACTATACTGCTCCAGGTCACAGCTGTGTCATGTTTTGACACAGGTTATTTCTCAACCTGTTACCCATCCCCCACCCCTCGCGCAGAGTCTGGTATAATATCAAGGAAATTCCATAAATGTTTGTTGGACCGTTGGCCAGCAATTCTCCACTGGGAGGAGAGTGATTTTACCCTTCAGAGTTTGGCAGTGCCTGAAGATATTTTTGATTGTCACAACTGGGGGGAGGGGGTGTCCCTACTGGCATCTACTAGGTAGAGGATGGGGATACTGATAAACATCTTACAGCACATAGTACAGACTATTGACTCCCCCACCCTGCCCTTCCCCAACCCCAGGAATTATCCAGTTCAGAATGTCAATAGTGCGGAAACTGAGAAATCCTGACGTTCACATTGTGATAGGAAAAAGTGTTGTTCACTAAAAACAATACTTTGGAAATTTTAGAGGCTGCGCTGTCATCTCTATATTATTTGGTTTTCAGGAAGATTTTTAGATTTGCATTCACAGATGGGAATGAACTTACAAGAACAGCAACTTGTGATATGCTAGTGAAACGGCTTGGTTTCTAAGGGTGATCAATGTTGGAAATTAGAAGTTAAAAGCTTTTGTTCACGCAGGGTTCTGTGGGTTTACTAAAAAACTCTTCTGTGCAACTATTTGAATTAGTATCAGGAATTTTAAAAGATCAAACCTTTGTGTGTGAAAAATCAATCCCACAGGGATTCAGAATAGCTTCTCCTGGTCATTTATGAATTGAACTGGGGAACTTTTTTAATTTTATGTACTACATGTAACCATACTCCCACATAAAACTGCAGGGGGAACTGTACTTACGCAGGAGAGACTCTGGTATGTAACTGCACGCAAACATGGCTTTCAAATGACTTCAACTCACCTATTTAGACCAAAGAGGCTGTCAGTTAATTTAACAAACTATCCCTGTTCCCTGATCTTTGGGCCATAAAAATTGTTCATCTGCTCAGTCACAGGCCATTTAATTTTGGATGCATCGTTGCCAGTTGGTTACAGTAATTAGCATTCCCTATATTGTGGCAGCTTCCCTGAAGCTATGCTAAATAGGGTTGCACTTTTGTGTGGAAACATAAGCTGGGTTGTGCAAATGAGCCTGGCCACCCATCTTAGAGACAGAAGCCCTAACTACCATCTTCTTGGCTCGGGGTGCCTTCCAGGCCCACCTGCAGATCTTATTTACTGATTATTAATGACAAGAACTGTAGGCAGCTGTGAAAGGCACAGCATGGCAACTCAAAGCTGCAACTCAAAACTATCCTCCGTGGGACTGTAATTTTCTTGAATGACACCTGACTTCATTTTAATTTCTTTCTTTGCTCCAAATGCACTTGTGCTGGAGAAATGCAATAGAAATTCAATGAGCTCCATGTTTAATAGGCAGACTTGCAACATTTGTTGGTGCATCTGTTAGTTTCCTGGCAGAAGTGGGGCATTTGGAAAGGAAATATACATTTGTGTTTGTTCCAGAATTGGCACACAACCTGTAAGGAGATGATTCAGCAGGACCCCTGGTGAGATACCAAAGAACAAGGTTACCTAGTGGTTCACTAGTGGCCAGTCTGTGGAGATCACATATTATATGGGCTTAAAAATCAAATTTGATTGAATAAATGTTAATTTTCAAATCGCGTCAATGTTCATGCTTAGGAGATCAGATTTTTATTCCAATTTAGAGGGACGTGGTATTCTGTGTATAACTGAAAATGAATTGGCTTCATTAGGAATGAAAACGGGATAGAGTTCTTTCAAATGCACACATCTGCATTTTAGTTTGTACATCTGCAGAGTTTCGGTTTCCGGGGAAACCACCATGCAAGAGTTTGCAAGAAGGTTCACCCACTGCACATTGCTTTATATCCAGAGTGATTTTATTTCTTTTTCTAATATGCTAGAAAGTAATATTTCATCAATGAAATTCATTTTCGCATGTTTAATTTTCAGATTAATAGGATGAACACCTTGAATGTAATTAAAAATAGGTTATGTTGTTTTCCTCCATTGACTGATGCTAATGCAAATATGGGGCTTTAGCTCACATTTGTTGCCTTCTTGTTTTTTACTGCAAGGCTGAATTGTTCAAATGAATAAAGGCATCTGAAGTTGAAATTTTGAGGGGTAAGGAACTTATAAATTTTATGATGGATTGGCCATTTTGCTGTCCTCTTTAATCACCATATTCTCTAAGCACAGTGAACTCTGCTAATTAAAAAATGATCTACGTAGTCTGGGTACAATTAATCTTTATTTGCATAAGTTCTGAGGAAAAATCAAGTAAATATTACAAGTAGAGGAAAGAGCTACTTTCAGTATTTGGCAACTGTGCATGTGGTGGAAACAGTGATGAGGACTGACAAGATGAAGACAAGGAATGAGCTCGTTAGTGTCGCTGTTTCTCGCTACCTTTTTTTTTTTTTTTAAAGATTTATTTATTTATTTGAGAGAGCGAGAATGAGAGAGAGTACATGAGAGGGGGGAGGGTCAGAGGGAGAAGCAGGCTCCCCGCTGAGCAGGGAGCCCGATGCGGGACTCGATCCTGGGACTCCAGGATCATGACCTGAGCTGAAGGCAGTCGCTCAACCAACTGAGTCACCCAGGCGCCCTCTCGCTACCTTTTAAAACTGGAGTCCACAAAGGATCATTTTCATAAATGCCAAGACAAGTTTCAGAACCCAATAAGAACAACGGATGTTTGGGGAAAAAACAGAGCCCAAGTCCAGTAATTTCTCATTTTGTTACCAACAAAACAAAACAAAAAACAAAAAACGAAAAACGAAAAAGCCCACGGAATGCTCAACAGAATAGCCACAGCAGGGGAAGCAAGGAGCAAAAGGACTTCAGGACCCCGTTTTAGAAATTCCTTTAGACCACATCACAAGAGCTACAGTAGGAGGAAAAAGTGGGACAAGTTCTCATTGTCCATGATGTATTTCTGTTAGAGCAGGTAGCTTTTAAAACCATCGCAGGATAGAAAAGCTAAGGTCTGCTTCTACTCCTATTCATTTTTTAAGGTAACAAAAGTAGTCTTGCTTTTGATAGGGGAGGAGGAAAGAATGTAAATACTCGTCTGAGAGTATTGTGGTGAATGGCCTTTGGAAAGCTTTATTGACAAGAGCAACCTCAATTATAAATGAAGGGAAAGGCAAAGTGTTTGTAAAGGCAGTCTCTTTATTGGGGTCTCTTAGCAGGTTATTCTGGTCAATGTCCAGGATGAGTCAAGAAAGGGAAGAACCACTAAAATTCTGTGCTCCATTTTACCTCCTCAATGGCTGTGGGAAGGTGGGGAGACTCTCTTGAGGGTGAGCAATTTCTTAGGTGGTTGTGAGGAACTTTTACTTTGGTCAAGACTTTTTCCTAGGGGACCCATGGATACAGGATAAAACAAGGCCCTAAGTTTTTGAACTTCACAAAGTTATTTCTTGTATGGAACAAATACAACTATTTTGCTCAGTCCCATTTGTCAGTTCATACCTCCTCATGGTATGTCAGCAAATTATAAAAAGTGGTGAGAAAATAGAATGATGGTAATAGGCATCAAATCATGTAACTTAAAAACTGAAAGGAACCTTGAACATCATCAAAGCATAGAAAATAAATTAATGAGAAAGTGAGTCTCCACCTAGGAGTATCCTCCCAGAAAAAAGACATGATTTTTGCTCCATTGTGGCTTATATTTAAAGCAGTGGCCAGGCTTCTTCTTCAGTCTCTGTATGCTGTTTGTTCTGCATTGCCATTGACTGACTGCAGGAAAATAAAGGGACAATTGTAAGATCGGTGAGGCCTGGGGTTCCAAAGCTCTCTGAAGGGAATATCCTCTCACTGCAGTTCAGAGGTGGTGTTAGGAGTTAGTTGGACAGTTAGGTAGTCAGGGTCAGGGTCCCCAACAAGAAAACAGGGAGTCAGGACAGCTAAAATAAAACAGCACCGACATCCTGTTGTGTAGCTTAGACAGGACCGCACTGACATTCTGCTTTGCAGCCTTTGCAGAAATGACTTCTGCACAAGGTCCTAAAATAAAACAATCACAAAGCATTTGTCACCATCATGGGCAAGGGGCAGTTAAGACATAAGCCCCCAGATGTCAGCCAAAAAAGACCATCAGCACGTGGACATTAACCTAATAGATAGATGGATACGTGACCAAAGCCCTGATTGGCATGACTCAGCACACCTTGATGGCTTAAGAAAGTTCTCCAAAGAGCTCATAAAACTCCCTAAACTTAGAAACTCCGGGACAACCCACTCGGGTCCCCTCCCTCTCCAGGAGCTTAGTACTCTTGCTCAATAAACTGCGTTGCTGCCCATCACTCTTCGTCTGGTCTACCTCTTCATTCTTCCATGTGGCTTGACCAAGAACTGCGGGCACTCAAGGCAGAGAAATCCTGCAACAGTGGGTGTGAACCTGGCCCAACTTTCCGTGTAGATGATATTCAATCCTGGAAGTTATCTTTGGGAAGCCAAATCAATTCTCTAGTAATTGTAGATACTCATGTCTAGTACCAAGTAGATTTGGAGTGGAGGTGGGGAGATGTTTATCATTAAGGAATGCATTTGTACTCTGATGGTGACACTTTGGTTTATGGAAACTTAAGGGGGTATTCAGCCAAAACAAAAAAAGTCATCTGAGACAGTTTTAATTTGCTGATTGCATTAAAATGTAGCCTAGATTTGTTTTAATCAGGTATGGCGAGGCCAACAGATTGGGAGACAGCTACCATCGAGGAAGAAGCATTTACTCAGTTTCCTAGAAACAGGAGGCGTGGCACATAGGGCCACATGGGGAAGTACACCAGGCCCTGTAGGTCAGGAGGCAGAAGGGGCAAAGGGAGAGCATGGCCACAAGCCTTTATTGGGTTTCTGCAGGAAAAGCAAGGCAGGGCAGGGTAAAGTTTAGGATCAAATAGTTTAAATAATTTCAGTGAGCTCTGGCCTATGGGGGTGGCTTCTAATTGCCTGATACCTGGCCCTGAGGTGATGTAGGGCAAGAGAAATACTGGCTTGGTGTTTGAGAGTTCGTTTAAAGAGGTGATTGGGGTTATGGGTTTTGGATCCTTTGGTTTGCGTGTCAAAAGCAAATTCCCAGGCAAATCATATGCTATCTCTAGGAGTTAGCTAACCCTGGGAGGAGCAGTCCTTTGTCTGCTCCACAGGGCCCCCAAGATGCCAAAGAATCATAAAATATAGAAAATAAAAAACATGATTAACGCACTGGCCCTACTTCAATCCTAAAGCCCTGTCCTGGAGGACTGACCAGCAATCAAAGATGAAATCTTGAAATTGACCAGATGCTGGTCTTCCTCTCTGGAAAAGAAAGTGGGACCTTGACAATAGATGGCAGTTTGTTTTGAATGTTTGGCCAAATAATTCTCAAGGAAGTGTAAGAATCATCGTAATTACTATTTATTGATTCATTACTCTGTGCCAGTTACTATGTTATGCACTTGGCATATATTATCTTATTTATTTCATTTTTGACAAAATAGGTACTGTCATGTCCACTGTAATATGAATGTACTGAAAGCTTAAGAGAGGTTTAACAACTTGCCTCTTGTTACATCCTCAGTAGAGAGCAGAGCAGGGAATTTTACCCAGCTCTGATTACAGAGCTCAAGATGTGTGCTCTTACCCTCTACACTCAGGTGCTGAGATTTCACAGAGCAGTGAAAAGGAAACAGTAACAAAGATGAAGAAACTGACTTGCCAGCATTTTAGTTTTGCAAAGTAAGACCACGTAATAAGGGGCAGGGGAGATGTTATTGTACTATTCCAACAAAAGAAAAAATATTTGAAACACCAGAAATAAGAAAGATGTAATCTCAGAACACAAAGGAACTGTTTCCATGGAAATAAATGCAGTTTTATGAAAACTCACTGTCGTGCACTCATTTTTCTCCTGTCACTGTGGCTGGTGCTGATGGGCACGGATCTGGGATTGGTGTGAGTCAGCACAGTAGTCCTGACCAGTGACAAAGGCCTTCGTACCTGTTGGCACTGTGAAGGATCTGGTATTAGGCCCTACAGGGGAGCATCCCCCAATGTTGTGAAGAGAGGCATGAGGTTAGAATGGCAGGTGAGAGCTAGACAGCTCTTTCTAGAAACACCATTTTTAGAAAAGCAGAGCAGAGTCTTGACAAAGGATGGAAGGGATGGAAAGCAAATACAAAGAGAAAGGGATGCATTTAGGATCTTATTTGAGTGAAAGGCAAAAGGAAAAATGGCTTATGCTGAGATAAAATTTAGCAAAGCTGATGCAAAGGTGAAGGATTATTGAATAAGGACATGAGAACTTTGTGCAAAGATGACTGGTGACCGAATGTCCTAAATCCTCATTAAGGACAAAAAAGGGACATTGCTAAAATAGCAACTGGAAGGTAATAAATCAGACATAAAGAGCACATGATGACTGTAAGTTTCCTGAAATATTGGAATTAAGAGAAAGAAGTCCTGTTCCAACCCTTTAGCCTCATTAATTCTTAGCTGTTGATCTATATGAACGATGAAATTCATTCTTTTGATCCTCTCATTTTTATTTACAGCTGAAATGAATTCTAGGACAGGTCTTTCCCACTTGCCACTTTGCATTTCTTTCACTCTGATAAAATAGTTTTACATTTCTTTTTAGAGCTGTTGTTGGAGGAGGTCATCAAGAGGACATGACCACAGGTTGACCCAGAGCTGGCTGGGGCAATCGGAGTCTCCTCCTCCCCATCCTTAGAGCGTATGCCCTGCCCACCGTTTCCACCCTAGGAGCTGTTTTGGGGACAGCCTTGAGAGTGTAAGGTGTTGTTGAGACTTTCCGGACTGTTTATGTGACTGACCCTATTTAGGCTTCTATGTGAACTTTTAAGATTCTGGCGGGCGGGTGTGGAGATCTACTCATCTTGCCGCCGTCCAAGACAAGCGTCACAGTAAGTCCCCTTGCTTATGTAAGCTGCCACCTACCAGTCTAGAATGGTCTGCTGCTTTTTTCAGTCTCTCCTTGCCCTCTGTGTATGGCGGCCAATTTGCAAACCAATAGCTATCCACAAGATTGGAATAAAGAATTTCTTTTTCAAAGTTTGGAAAGACAAATAAGGTAGATTGAAGAGAGAGGTGTCCTACCTAGGTCTCACTTTGGCCTTTAGAAAGGACAGCAATACTGTGTCTCTATACACATAGACTAATATGACCTATGACTGTGATCTTATGTCCAGGAATATATAACTTGGCAATTTAGGAAGCAGCTTGGGGCTGGGAAGGAGTATGAGCTTTGAGATAAGGGCCCAGCAAAGTCAAACACGGTATGTAATAGTCTGGCACTCAGGAGACCTGAGTTCTTGTTTTTGCTTTTTCTCTATCAGTTTTAGGAATGTTACTTTCTCAGCACATTTATGCCTTTGCACTTGTTACCCGCTAGCAAGCTATGGTTATTATAAAGAAAATGACAGATATGTCTTGAGCTTCTTGGAAGAATAGTCTTAACACTAGCACCTTTTGGAGCATGATTTTACCAGGTCCCTTGTCTCTGTCCTCATGACCACCTGGCAAGGGAGGTATCATTTTCTGTATTTTGTAGATGATGAATCAGAGACCCTGAAAGGCTAGGTGACTTGCCCATAGCCACACAGTAGGGGAATGAGACAAAACTCAAGACTGTCTCGTTCCAAAACATGTCTAGTATAACCCTCAAGGGCTTCTCCACCTGTAGCGTGCGTACGGACTGCCCAAGACCTTGGGAAATGCAGGCTCTGGCACATAAGGTCTAGGTCACGGCCTAAAACTCTGCATTTCTGATGTACGCCCTGGGGTTGCCCATGCTATGGCCCCTGGACCACACTTAGAACAGCAAGGTATTATACTGCCTCTTGTTAACAAATACAGTAGAAATCTGAATTTGCCTTCTTCCGTAGGGGAAGGTATTTTCAGTCTTTCACCATGAATGTGATGTTTCTTGTAGTGTTTTGTAAACGTTTCCTATCAAGTGGAGGAAGTTCCCTTCTATTCATAGTTTGCTGAGAGTTTTTAATCATGAAGAGATACTGAATTTTGGCGAATACATTTTCTGCATGAATTGATATAAGCACGTGGTTATTTTTTGAAGACTATAGTTACATTGATTTTTGAATATTGAGCTAGCCTTGAGTAATAATTTTTAAAAATATTTGTTTTGTGTCTAAATTCTGTATGTAAGGTACGCCTATTGAAGGACATTCAGCAAATAGAAAAAGAAAAAAAGTAAATAAAAGTCACCTCAAATTTCACCATCCAGAGATAATATGCTAATGTATTAGTGAACTGCCATACAGTTTTGAAGACATATTTATGTATTTATATTTTTACAGAGTTAAGAGTAAAACCACGTACATATGCTATGGACATCTTCCTTTGTTTATGTGACATTTTATCTTGAGTATTTATTTTTTTTGTTTTTTTTTTAAAGATTTATTTATTAGAGAGAGAGAGAGCACGTGTGGGAGCAGGGGGAGTGGCAGAGGGAGAGAGAGAGAGAGAATCTCAAGCAGACTCCCTGCTGAGTATGGAGCCAGACTCAGGGCTCAATCTCACAACACTGAGATCATGGCCTGAACCGAAACCAAGAGTTGGACGCTTAACCGACTGAGCCACCCAGGTGCCCCTATCTCGAGCATCTAAAATTTTAAATATTGCAGGCATGCTTTTGTCTCAGTGACAATGCACTTCCTTTAATCTGGATTCTTTATTGACAATTAGGTTCTGTTCTGTTTATTTGTTGTTTGTTTTTAATCATTATAAATTTTTTGTTTTATCATTATATATTATAAATATCTGTATCTATAAATCTTTGCTAATTCTTAACAAATTAAATTCATTTCTGGAAGCAAAATTTTAGGCTCCAATATCTTAAAATATTCTTAATGCCAAATTACTTTTGAATAGCAGTGTACAAAATTGTTTTGTTCATTATCTTTTTTTAATTAATAAACTATTTTTAGATTCACACCAAAACTGAACAGAAAGCACAGAATTTCCATATAGTACCCCTTGTCCCCACCCACATGTACAATCCCCTCCCCATCAACATACGGCACTACAGGGATATAGTTTTTAAAATGGATGACCGTATATTGACACATCATTATCACACAAATTCCATTACATTAGGGTTTGTTCTTAGTGTTGTATGTTCTATAGATGTTGACAAATGTTATGATCTCTCAAAATATTTTTTAGGGGTGCCTAGGTGGCTCAGGAGGTTAAGCGTCTGCCATCGGCTCAGGTCATGATCCTGGCGTCCTTGGATCCAGAGCGCTGTGTGGGGCTCCCTGCTCAGGGGGGAGCCTGCTTGTCCCTCTCTCTGCCCTGCCCCCTGCCCCAGCTCTCTTGCGTGTGTGTTCTCTCTCAAATAAATACATAAAAACTTTAAAAAAATCTTTTTATTAAATTAGCATTGCTGTTTTATATTTTAAAATTTAGATTTTTATTTCTATTTAGGAGATTCTTATATACACAATTGCATTGTTTATGTTTGCTTACTTTGCCTATGCTATTAACATGCTCTTGTT
Source organism: Neomonachus schauinslandi (assembly GCF_002201575.2). Taxonomy (NCBI): domain Eukaryota; kingdom Metazoa; phylum Chordata; class Mammalia; order Carnivora; family Phocidae; genus Neomonachus; species Neomonachus schauinslandi. The sequence continues at coordinate 28,913,160 of NC_058405.1, read as the reverse complement.
TGTTATTCGTTTGTAAAATCTTCTCATGTATAAAGGTTTGTAATACTTCTTCGGTCCTTACTTATGTTTCCCCCTAATTTGTCATTTTATTTTATAGTTTGCAGCATACAGAGATTTGAAATTTTTATTTAGTTAAATATATTAATTTACTGAAATATCCTAATAGTTTCAACAGTTTTTCTATTGATTTATATTCTTTTTTTTAATTTAACATTTTTTAAATTTTGTTATGTTAATCACCATACATTACATCATTAGTTTTTGATGTAGTGTTCCATGATTCATTGTTTGCATATAACACCCAGTGCTCCATGCAGAATGTGCCCTCCTCAATACCCATCACCAGGCTAACCCATCCCCCACCCCCCTCCCCTCTAGAACCCTCAGTTTGTTCCTCAGAGTCATAGTCTCTCCTGGTTTGTCTCCCTCTCTGATTTCCCCCCCTTCATTTTTCCCTTCCTACTATCTTCTTTTTTTTTTTAACATATGATGTATTATTTGTTTCAGAGGTACAGGTCTGTGATTCATCAGTCTTACACAATTCACAGCGCTCACCATAGCACATACCTTCCCCAGTGTCTTTCACCCAGCCACCCCATCCCTCCCACCCCCCACCTTCTGATCATCTTATCTTCAAATAAGGACAGTTTTCTCTTTCCTATTCCTTCCCTTTGCAATATGTATGCACATGTTGTTTCTTTTCTATTTTTAAGAATTTTATTTTATTTATTTGAGACAGAAACAGAGAGAGAGAAAGAAAGAGAGAGCACAGGAGCAGTGGGGAGAGACAGAGAGAGAGGGAGAAGCAGGCTTCCCACTGAGTAGGGAGCCCGATGCGGGGCTCGATCCCAGGACCTGGAGATCAGGACCTGAGCTGAAGGCAGACACTTAACCATTTGAGCCACCCAGGCGCCCCTGCACATGTTGTTTCTTATTCTTGTCTTTTTGCGTTGGCTAAGATTTCCAGAACACTGTTAAAAATAGCAATGATAGTGGCCCCTGGACCACACTTAGAACAGCAAGGTATTATACTACCTGTTGTTAACAAATACGGTAGAAATCTTGTTTCTGTCTCTAATTATCAGGAGCCTGGTGTTTTAGCTCTTTATCACGAGCTCCTAAAATAAACTTTTAACACAGTGAGAATGCTTTCTATATCTAGGTTACAATGAGTTATTATCAGCAATGGCTGATTCCTGATTTCAGTGGGAATACCATAGATCTTTGACTCTGATACTCTCAGCACCTACACACCAGCATGCGGCCTTGAACCATAGTTTAGCTTCCTAAGCATGTCCTAGAATTCTTTCTGGGAGCAGCCATTAACTTGGCATCTCTGTGTGGTAATTTTCTACCCTTCCATAGTATCTCCAGACCACAAAAAGCAATGCAGACTTTAGCTGCTGAGAGTTCCACATGCAGCAGATGCTCCAGAGAAAACTAAGCCCCTCAGTTATCAGATGTGTCTCCTATTTCCATCATTTGGTAGAACTCCTCAGGAACAAGGTCTCCTCTTTTTATTCTCTTCTCTTGGATTAGAAGTCCTTCAAAACAACAGTTCCTACCTTCTGCTTCTCAGGGCCCAAGAGCCACTCCTCTGCTCACTCTCAGGCTGTCTGAGAACTGCTGGCTCCAATACTTTAGGAATCCTGTGGCCAACTGACTGCTCTCTGACTCTTATCCACTTGGAATTGAAGTTTTGTAAGGGAATTAGAAACACTGGAGGTGGAGAAGCATGTAAGCCATTTGACCATCTCAAAAAGCATCCCTTGTACCTAGGGAGACAACTCCTCAGAATTCTGGAAATTACGGAATCTGCTTTACTGAGTGAGGGGTAGAGGGCGGAGGAGTGATTGGGTTATCTTCCAGTCTTCTTTCAGATGAAGGGGTTTGCTCTCCTTCTTGAAAAGCATTACAACAGAGTGGTTAAAAATAAAGATCTGGATCCTGAAAATCTGGACTTGACTCATGGCTCCAACACTTTTAACTCTTTGATCTATGTAAATTCCTTAACTTCTCTGTATCTCAATCTTTTCAGATATAAAATGGGGATAATAAAGGTATCTCTCTTGTAGGATTCCTTTGAGAGTTTAGAGTATACATCTATCTGTATCTGTACCTATCGATACGTAGATATATAGATAAATAGTGTTTAAAACAAATGCATGGGCGCACCTCGGTGGCTCAGTCGGTTGAGAGTCCAGCTCTTGGTTTCAGCTCAGGTCATGATCTCAGGGTTGTGAGATCGAGCCCCACGTTGGGCTCACACTCAGTGGGGAGTCTGCCTGAGATTCTCTCTCTCTCCCTCTGCCCCTGCCCCCACTTGCTCCCTCTCTCTCTAAAATAAATAAATAAATCTTTAAAACAAGAACAGATGCATGGCACATAGTAAGCCATCATTTTTGAGGAGAAGCGTGGTAGCCCTCTACTTATTGTCTTAACCCAACTCCTTTGACCTTTTAGTTAGGAGAAAAATCTCCCCAATTACTAGCATAAACTGCCACTTTTAGATCTTAGTAGTGGTGTGAATTTTTATGTTTTTAAAAGTACTTTATATATTTTCATAGATATAAAATATTCTAGATATATTTTAGTGTTAAGGTAGGAGAAACTCTCAGAGTCTGATAGGCAGATGCCATTTAAAAACCTGCTTGCAATCTTGTAATGTGGGGATAAAGTAACGGGGGATAAAAGATAAAATGGGTTTGGTGATTTTATTGAATTTATTGTACATATAAGCACAACATGAAGAATTCAAAAAGTACTATGATAGCTATACAACCACCTAACTAATACCTTTGAATGTGTGACTACTGTCAGCATTTTTTTAGATTCAGCCTAAAGTTTTGGTGTGGTAGACCTTTAACGTAAAACATCTGCTTGGCATAAAAAGAAATATTTTTGTATGTTAAGTTGGATGTAGAACATAATCATATTTGGCATCAGATGATACTCCAGTGCCAGATCTAGAGGCTGACAATTATAATCCAGTATCTTTTTCAACTACATGCAAATATAAATACATATCATTTGCATACACCATTATACATTTGCCAGAATTGGTCACTACTGTGATTAATGGTAAGGATTCTAGTTATTGATAAAGAGGATTTATTATCTCATTGCCTGCATTACCAGTTTGGTAATGTAAGTACCTTGCTGCTTAAAGCTTGGTCTGCAGATCAGGAGCACTGGGAGCATTGGGCAACTTGTCAGAAAAGTGGAATCTCGGACCTCGACCAAGACCTAATGAATCAAATCTGCATTTTAATAAGACCCCCAGGTGATGCACATGCACATTACCTTTTGAGAACCACCGGTCCATTGCCGTGGTTTTTGAACTTCTCTGTATGATCGAATCATCTAGTAAGCCTTCGTCCTGGCACCCCATACCAAGAAACCAGAATCTCTGAAGGTGGAAGCCAAGCCTCAGCATTTTTGAAAACTCCCCATGTGATTCCAAGTGTGCAGTCAACGTTGAGAACCAGTGGTCAAGAACCAGCTGAGAAGTCTTCAAAAAGGACCCTCCTTTTTTTTTAACTCTTTGATTTCAAGTTGGAGTTTGGGAGCAAGGGCCATCTAGTTACCTGGAAGCCACTGAGACTAGAAAAAGGAGGTTATATTCTGTATGGCTCTTAAGACCCAGGTTCTCCAGAGACTCAAGCATTCATCTCTATATTCCCCATGACTTTAAAGTGCTCATAAGATAGGGTAAGTTAGGGGTAGCGATTCGTTTTTGACAATTTCTAGTGAATGTTAACTCAAGGTAGGAGAGTGACTAGTGATGTCATTTCCATACTGGACAGTGTAGCCTGGGCCTCTCACTGAGAAACCTTATTACTTTCATTTACAATGATGGCAGCCCAGAGTCCGTGAAAGGCACCACGTGAGCAGTCTACTGGGAGAAACTTCACTCTCAGTAATCAGTCTGGAGGCCTTGGCTCGGCACCTGGGTGATGGGGCTACATCCTAAAGAGCACCACTGGTGTTGCTTTGAGAAAGACCTATGCCCACAAAGTTGCCCAAGTTAATTTTTTCCCCTGCTGGGGAGCTGCCTTCATTTGCATTGACTCTCAATGACCTACCTTCCTTCAGGCAAACACCGGCCTGCAGTCAGAAGTGTGGTTTAAAACAGAACGGCGTATTTAATGAATAACAATCTTCACATGTGGGTCTTGGTGATCTCTCATGCCAGCAGCATCTACAAGCTTGGGGTCCTGGATCGAGCCGGCTGCGGGTAGGAGACTGGCAGAGATAAGGAGCAGAAGAGGTAGTGCAAAGGATAACGGGCTACTACTCAAAGCCTTGTAGACTTTCTACCTAAAACCTCCCTTGTTCATTTCATTAAAGTGATTATAGCCTTTTCATTTTTCTTTTATATACTCACTTGTGACTTGGATCATTAGTACATGCCCTTTGCAACAGGGGAGGCTGACTTGAGGTGAGAGGGAAACAGCAGGAGAATATGAACTCGTAAAGATTCAGCTTTCATGGCAGCCTCGCTGCTTGAAAATAGACATAGAAAAATAGAGACAGTATTACACATGAGCAAAAGTATTGTTGATTCGAGTTTTTGCGAATAACTGCCTGGATGCAGGCAATTTTTAATGTAGAAAAATGCCCTTAGGGGCTTGGGGAATAAAGGAGAGCCACCTGAGGTATTTAAGTTTTGGAAAAACAACTATTTAGCATGCACGGTGGCTACTTTTTCTGCCGTATTTTAATGTATGCAAATGTAGTTCATACTGTAACGATAATCTCATGGCAGGTCTGAGTGAAGCCAATGTAGGTGGCACTTTGACGCAATTCTAATTTGAAATTACTCTTAGAAAGTGATGAGTGTGTCATGTGATGGTAGCATGCAGATAGTGCAGGGAGAGCATATTGATTTTTTTCACGCTCATTTTAAAGTAGAGAAAGTGTTGTATTCCAAATGATGTGATTAGGCAAACTATTAACATCATAAAACTCTCCATAAGATTTGCTTTTTATGTGTTTTGGAGAAACAAATCAATATTGAATTCTCTTGTTAGTCTACTTGTATGCTTGTATATTTGGGCGTTATTTAACTTAGATATGAGGGGAGGAGAAGCTCTTGATCTTATATCACCAGTTCAAAGATTTTTTTTCTACAACCATTAAAATTTATTTTCATATAAGCCATAAATATCTACTGCTCTTTAATTCGATCGTTAATCCTTTTTGGGGATCTATAGTTGTAATTATGTTGTAGAAATCCAGTTTACATAGAGTTAGTGGTGATTATAATCTGCATATTTACAGTCTTGCTGAGATATTTTGATGTCATCATTCAGCAGTTATTGAGTGTTCATTGTATATAGAATTCTTTACTTTGCGGAGGAATCATAAAAGTTATAGAAACCTTGATCCCTAGCCCGAGGGGAAACAGGAGGGAACTATCAGTTACGGAGTATTTACTTTCCACCAACCGCTAGGTTATTTTCATGTTTTCCCAAGTAAACCATACACGAGCCTCTGGGGCAGGTATTATTATCCTTGTTTACAGATGGGAAAATTGAAACTCAGAAAAGTCACTCATTCAATATCACACAGCTTTTAGAGGCAAATAAGGATTCAAGCTCTCATGTCTCTTACATCAAAATCTTGCCTTTTCCATCAGAAAGAAATAAGCATAGATTTAAACATTTTGCTATCATCACAGCTTTTACAGACAAATATGTAAATGTTGAGGGAATACTAGAAAAATTAACCTGAGACTTCTCGGAGAGGGTTTTGTTTTTTGTTTCTTTTTAAAGCATCTTGTATGTAAGTGTTACCATCACCCTCCTCTGCCTGGTTGTTTTTCTACTACTATCTTCTGCCTCGCAGAATCTTTTTTTAAAATATTTTATTTATTTGAGAGAGAGAGAGCATGAGCCGCTGAGGCAGAGGGAGAAGCAGACTCCCCGCTGAGCAGGGAGCCCGATGCGGGACTCGATCCCAGGACCCTGGGATCATGACCTGACCCAAAGGCAGACGCTTAACCGAATGAGCCACCCAGGCACCCCTGCCTTATAGAATCTTGGGGCTAATTTACTAACAAAGCTGAAATATGTCCATTTTCCTGAAATTACAGATGTGAAAAAATCCTTTCTTTTTCTAGCTATTCCTATGTACCCATATTTTAAAATTCACATTACAACTTTGCCAAATGTGGGCTTTTAAAATAGAATATCACTAAGAAGTAGATTATTTCCCAATAATCGTAAGAAATCGGTTATTCACTCTTACAGCAAAATGGGCTAGCACTGAATTGATTCACATCTATACTAGTGATACCCTGATATTATAACTCCTACTTTTCTTCCTAAATTACCCAAATCAGCAACTTTGATGGATTTATATACTTTATTGATATTCTGTGGATTTCTCACAAATGCTAGTAAATCAACTTCTGGATGATAACTCTTAATACTTACTGCGTTTACAGGTAAGAGAGAAAGATAGGGACCCATAGAGACAGATGAAATGAACCTGGGCAAGACTTCTCATGCAGTGGCATCTTCCCCGGTAAACCGGTTTCAAAATTACACCACTATCATTTCAGGTTGGCAGAGCATTTGACAAGGACCAGAATTCTGTTCAGTCATATGAGCGGTAACACACTCAATATCACAGGTTGTGCTACTTTCCTATATTCTTGTAATGCTTGTTTCCTGCTAAATTAAATAATCTCATCTTTGCCTTATATGAAATATTGAGTTTATTAAGGCAAGCTTTCTGTCCCTATTTAGGGCATGGTCTCCTGCTGGGCATGAACGAGTGGATTCTAAAGAAACCGACAGTTTGCCTTCTACAGAATGATTTGGGGGTCTCTGAGCTCTTTGGGTGATTATCTACAGCAACTAATCCATAAATCAATACTGATATTATGATCTGAGAATGGCTTTATTGTATTTTACATATTAAAACATAAGTTTCTGATTTTTTTTCTTTAGAAAATAATATGTTGATTTGTCCTTTTTGAATTCATGGCATGGATCCTAACAACACAAAATTATTTTAAAAATTCGATATTAAATAATCTCCTTGGAGTCAGATGAGAAATAAGCAACAAAGAATAAGCATATATTGCTTAGAAGAGCTGCTAGTTTGATACAGTGGGAAACGATATTTAAGCTGCTGTTAGCTAGAGGTGATTCATGAAATAATTTAGAGAACTCTTAAATGTAGGGGTATCTCTTATAGTACAAGGTATATTTCTTTGGTCTGGAGCCAGGCCATTACACCAAGAGCTGGAAAATCTAGGTCTTATTCACAATTCAGTTACTGTGTAAACATCAAAGCAAGTCATTAAGACCTTGTGCCACTTTCTTTTTTTAAAAAAAGATTTTATTTATTTATTTGACAGAGAGAGACACAGTGAGAGAGGGAACACAAGCAGGGGGAGTGGGAGAGGGAGAAGCAGGCTTCCCACGGAGCAGGGAGCCTGATGCAGGGCTCGATCCCAGGACCCTGGGACCATGACCTGAGCCAAAGGCAGACGCTTAACGACTGAGCCAGCCAGGCGCCCCTTCTGTGCCACTTTCTATGAGAATGCTTACCTCCCAAATATGTGAATAAGCAAAGTATTAAGAAGCTACTGTTTATAATAATGTCTTGGCATGTTTCATTTCCTTAAACTTTAATTATATCTGATTTCACATCTACCCTTTGAAATTACTGATAATACTAGGCTCATATTTTCCATTGGCACCTTTTTTGTTGTTGTGAAATATTACCCTTGCTTTTATTTTTTTAAGTAGCCTCCACACCCAGTGTGGATGGAGCCCAACGTGGGGCCCCAAACCACAATCCTGAGATCAGGACCTGAGCTGAGATAAAGGGTCAGATGCTTAGCCGACTGAGCCAACCAGCGACGCTTGCTTTTAAAATTTAGAATTATTCCATGCTGTGTGAATGTATTGTTCTTGCTATAACTCTAGTCCATGACTTACTGTTTGTAGTGATATTAACAGTTTTACCCTTTTTAGCTTCTCATGTTAAACTTCTTAAAAAATATTTTTATTTATTTATTTGTTAGAGAGAGAGCACAGACAGGCGGAGCGACAGGCAAAGAAAGAAGCAGGCTCCCCACTGAGCAGGGAGCCCGATGCAGGACTTGATCCAAGGACCCTGGGATCATGACCAGAGCTGAAGGGAGACACTTAACTGACTGAGCCACTCAGGCGTCCCCTCATGTTAAACTTTGGCAGAAGATCACCATTTCTCCTTATCTATGCTTTCCTTGATTTGTCTTATTTTTTTTTAAAGATTTTATTTATTTGACAGAGAGAGGGGGAACACAAGCAGAGGGAGTGGGAGGGGAGAGGGAGAAGCAGGCTCCCCACTGAGCAGGGAGCCCAGTTCAGGACTCGATCCTAGGATCCCGGGATCATGACCTGAGCTGAAGGCAGACTTTTAACCAACTGAGCCACCGAGGCGCCCAGCCACTGATTTGTCTTATTTTTAAAAATATGTATTTATATTGTCTTTTCATGTTAGGACCCTACCCGTATGGGTTAATCTATTAGGAAAATGTATTGATATATCAGTGCTTCCTTTTAGAGGAAAGGACATTTACAGCTTTAAATACGATATTGTTTTATGATATTTAAAATATTTTAAGTGCAAGTTAGGAAATGAGAGGCTGGAGCAAACTGGTTTTGGAAAGGAAGAAAAATCAAAAGAGAACAATGAAAGGGAAACAAAAGGAGGAGAGAGGGGAAGAGGCAAAGAAGCTTTTGAAAACTTTCTCCTGTCTTTCTATCTCAGGACTGGGCAGTTTGACATTCTCCAAACCCTGGAGCCCTGGGCAGAACCTCTGTTGTGTTTTTAAGCAGCCACAGGGCAAGTGGAGATGCTCAGCCATTGCACATGCTATAAAGGACAGCAACACACTTAATGACATGTGTCTAGTTAGTCACTAGTCACACAAAAAGGAAATGAGGCAACCTGTGTGTGTTCTGCCTCTATTCCCGCTCTTTTGACATTTGCGGTCTGTCTTTCCGGGCCTGGGAGGATGACATGAGTCAGGATAGCCAGGACACTGGTCCAGAACAAGTTCTCACTCCAGATTCCACCAATCTTGAAGTGTTGGGGGAGGGAAGACCATGCCTACAGTAGTGCCAGGCACATAGTAGGGATTCAAGAAATATTTAGTGAGGGAATAAATAAGTCAAAGGCTGTGAGATGAATCTGGATTTATCTGAATTTAATCGGAGGCTTGCAAAGGCCACAACCCTAGACCGTGGAAATGCCAGGGGGACATCATAGAGAGATCACCTTCGATCAAATCTCATCATCACTTACATTTTTAAAACCGGTATATAGGGGCGCTTGGGTGGATCGATCGATTAGGCATCTGACTCTTGATTTCAGCTCAGGTCATCATCTCAGGGTCCTGAGACTGAGCTCCGTGTCGCTCTGAGCTGGGTGTGGAGCCTGCTTAAGCTTTTCTCTCTCCCTCTCCCACTGCCCCTTCTTCTTGCTCGTTTACTCTCTCTCCCTCCCTAAAAAAATTTAAAAATAAATAAATAAAAGTAAACAAAAATGGCTTTATAACTAATGTGATATAATAGGCACAGATTTGGGGTACAGTTCAATGAGATCTGACATTGTGTGGACCTATGTAACCAACTGCCTCAAAAAGATGCAGATAATTCCAATCATTCTGGAAAGTTCCCACATTCCCTTTCTCCTTCGTCTCACTTACCTCACGCTCACTCTGGGCTCTTCTGTAGATTTTTTTTGCCTCTATTTGGATTTCCTATAAATGGAACCTGGTTTCCATTTCATATAAATGAATGTGTAACTTCTTTCACTTAACAGTGTTTTGGGGGTCCATTATTGTGGAGTAATACTCTATCTGTATGGATATACTTCAATTTGCTCATCTATTCTCCTATTGATAGACATTTGAGTTTTTTTCAAGTTTTGAGTGTATAAAGTTGTCATAAACATTAAAAATACTAACCACTGGCAACCATTCATCTGTTCTTCATTTCTGTTATTTGGTCATTTTAAGAATGTTATGTAAGTGAAATCATACAGTATGTGACCCTTTGGGGTGGTCTTCCTTCACTCAGCATAATGATCTGGAGATTCAGTCAAGTTGTTGCAAGTTATGTATAAATGATCAGTTCCTTTTTGTTGCTGAGTAGTATTCCAGGTGTGGATGTATCACAGCTCATTTAACCATTCACCAGTTGTAGGACATCTGAGCTGATTTCAGTTTTCAGCTGTTATAAATAAAGCTGCTATAAATATTTGTGCATAGGTTTTTGTGTGAGCATAAGTTTTCATTTCTCTGGGATAAATGCCCAAGGGTGTAATTGCCAGGTTGTATGCAAAGTTGCATTGCAGGTTTCATGTTCTAGAAAACTGCCAGACGATTTTTCAAAGCAGTTGTATCATGTTACCTTCCCATTAGCAATGTGAATAATCCAGTTTCTCCACATCCTCTTCAGCATTTGGTGTTGTCATTATTTTTTTATTTTAGACATTCTGATAGGTGTGCAGTGGTATCTCATTGTTGTTTTAATTTGTACTTCCCTAGTGGTTAATGATGTTGAACTTCTTTTCATGTATTTATTTCCCATGTATACTCTCTTCAGTGAAATGTTTGTCCATGTCTTTTGCTCATTTTTTTCGTTGGATTGTTTGGTTTTTTACTGTTAAGTTTTGAGAGTTCCTTATATATTCTAGATACGGGTTCTTTGTAGGCTTTGTGTTTTGTAGATATTTTCTCCCAATTTTCTCCCAGCTTGTTTTTTCATCCTCTTAACAGGGCTTTTCACAGAGCAAAGTTTAATTTTGAGGAGGTGTAACATCAACTTTTCCTTGTAGGGATCATGGCTTGGTGTTAAATTTAAATCTTTGCCCAGCCCTAGATCCTGATGACTTTATCGTATGTTTTTTCTAAAGTTTTATAGTTTTATATTATACATTTAAATTTGTGATTCATTTTGAGTTAATTTTTTCATAAGGTATGAGATTTAGGTTGAGGTTCTTTGTTTCTTAGTTTCTTTCTTTTTTTTTTTGTTTATGGATGTTCAGTTGCTCTAGCACCTTTTGTTAAAAGACTATTCTTCTTCCATGGAATTGCTTTTGTGTCTTTGTCAAAAATCATTTGGGGATATTTGTGTGGATCTATTTCTAAGTTCCTTATTCTGCTCTTTTGATGTCTATGTCTATCCTTCTGTCAATACCATACTATCTTGATTATATGGCTGTATCGTAAGCCATAATATTGGGTAGAGTGATTCCTCCCATTTTCTTACTATATTTCAAGAATGTATTAGCTATTTGAGGACCTGTGCCTCTCCATGTAAATTTTAGAATAAGTTTGTCTATGTCCACAAAAACATAGACAAAATCTCCTTGCTGGGATTTTGATAGGAGCGTTAAACTTACAGATCAATTTGAGGAGAATTGACATCTTTTCTATATTTAGTCTTTCAGTCCATGAACATGGTCTGTCTCTCTGTTTATTTACATCTCCTTTGATTTTTGTCATGAGCATTTTAATTTTCAGCATATGGATTGTATACATGTTTTGTTAAATTTATACCTAAGTATTTTATTTTCTTTGGAGCAATTGTATGAATGGGAATTTTTAATGCAATTGTCCTGTTTCTATCCAACCATTATATATTATGTGTATTGGGTGGAGGGGGAGATAGCTTGTCTTTTATTTTGCAGGATGTCAGACCAAGAGGAACCACATCTTGATCTGATAGAGGGGACTGGGCATCTCTCAGAATTCCTAGACTTTAAGCTCATTTAATAACTAGATGAAATTTTTGGGTTGTCTTTTTTGAGAAGTGGGTGAACATATTCTATGTATGTGAAGAAAAGAGCACATGGACCTTTGCATGGCCAAAGAGGTGGATTGTGGCAGAGATTGTCTCCTAATATTCTGTTATTCCTGTTTACACAGTAATAGAGTTTTTAGAATTTTTCACAAAATCACTCAGTTTATGACTTCGTTTTTCAGCCTCATTTACACTGCAGTGTAACCATGTGATTAAGCTCTGGCCAATGGGATAGAAGTGCACATGATGTATGGAATTTCGGAGTTGTATCTTTAAAGAGGAGGAATGTAGCCATCGTGATTTCTCTTCCTTCCTTTTTGCTATCTGGAATGTGAATGCAGGGCTGAGCCCTTCTTGATGTGAATGAAGTCAACACTCTCCATTCACATCAAGAAGATTGGAACAGTAGTAAACAAGATGGAAAGAGCTGGAGTCCCTGAAGTGTGAAGCCATGATATCAGCCAAAAATTGTTTATGCTCAGTTTTGGACCCTTATGCAGAAGTTGAACATGGATCCTAACCTAATATTTACCAATCAAGAAGTAAGAACCATTCATATTTGGGGGTAGAGCTTAGCAGTCATTTTTCTATGTGAATATATGATTGCGATTATATTCTACTTTCATTTCTCTATACTTACTTTTATTAAACAATATATTATGATTGTCTTTTTTGTCAAAAGATGTACAACTATGATTATACTTTTAAACAATGACTAGCATTCCAGTTTACATCTACCATAATTTAATTAGCCATTTTCTTGTTGTTGGACAGTTTTTGCTATGATGGATAGTACTATAATGAACATAATCCTTGACCACATTTCTGACCATTTTCTTGGATAGATTATTAGAATTAGTTATTATTTGAGCAAGAGAATAAGGCTCTTTAAAACTGACAAATCACTTCCAGAAAGGTGTATTAGTTTATTTGCCCAAAAACACTATAGGACAATGTATGTTTTCCTGTTCCCTTACCTAGATAATTAACATTTAAAAGATGCTTTTGCTACTTGGATATGTGAAAACAGTATTTCCTTGTTATTTCAATTTGCATTTTAAAAATGACCAATGAAGTTTAATTATTTTTCTCATTTTTATCAGACCCATGAAATTCTTCTTCCATAAATTAGCCATTCACATTGTGAACAGATAAACTGAGGCACCTTACATTTTTGAAATTTATTTGAACAAATACCGGTTCAAATCAGGGAGTGCCAAACTGAAAGTGGTTAGCAGAGCTTCACCAGCAGGAGCCAAGGAAAAGGATTTTATTTTATTTATTTATTTATTTTTTTAAAGATTTTATTTAATTATTTGAGAAAGAGAGAATGAGAGAGAGCACATGAGAGGGGTTAGGGTCAGCGGGAGAAGCAGACTCCCCGCCGAGCAGGGAGCCCAATGCGGACTCGATCCAGGGACTCCAGGATCATGACCTGAGCCGAAGGCAGTCGCTTAACCAACTGAGCCACCCAGGCACCCAGAAAAAGGATTTTAAGAAGCAGACACAGAAGCAAGCAAAGGAATAATTTAAGGTGTAGCTTCAGCAGTTACTTTATTTGGGAAGGTCTACCTGGCTGTTTTTGATTGGTTTTTCCTAAGTTTGATTTCCTAACCTTGAGGCATTTTCAGAAATTGACTCTGGCTTCAGTTTCTTTTTGCTCTGGTCCATAGGCCGTCAAGACCATAGGACCACCTCCATCTTGTTTAATTACTCCACAATATTCATTTCTCATATTACTGTTGATCCTTAGATGATAATTTCATTATCCAATTTCCATGAATTCCTTCTGTATTCAGAATACTCATTCTTTACAATATAGCCTGTGTTTTCCTCATTTGTTCTACTTCTTTTAACTTTATGATATTTTTGATTAACAAAAGTTCTGAATGTGAAATGATTTAAGATATATGGACATTTTCCTTAATTCTTCAATTAGTTTTATGATGAGGAAGCATTTCTTTCTTCAGAAATAGGATCTGTTTTTAAATTTTCTTATATGTTAAAACATTCTTATTTTTACATGGATTTCTGAAAACAACTTAAAAACAACTTAGTATTTGGTATGAAGAATCTAGATAATTGTTTCTTCATACATAGTTTTTTCAGTGACATGATTTGAACATTTTCTCCCTTTTCCATTGTTTATGATTCTTGCATGATCACATATTACATTTTTACAATATTACATTTTACTATAGTTAACACTGCTGTTTAATGTATAGAAACTTATTAAGAGAGAAGATCCTAAGGGTTCTCATCACAAGGAGGAATTTTCTTTTCTTTTTATTATATCTAGATGAGATAGATGATGGATGTTAATTATACTTATTGAGGTAATCCATTTCACAATATATGTAAAGCAAACCATCATGCTGTATACCTTAAACCTACACAGTCATGTATGTTAATTACTTCTCAGTAAAACTGGGAACAATTTTATTTTACATATACTAAGGTTTATATGGCTATCTATATTAATTCTTCCATTACTCTTCAAATAGTAACTGTATTTTTATTGGCTCTTTTAAATTATATATGAAAAAAATTTAATATGAAAAAACCCCAAAGAATAATATAATAATCATTCATATTCCAACTACCCAGAATTAATATTGATTAACATTTTTCACATGTTTTTGATACCCAATTATTTTAGTGATTTTGGCTATGTAATATTTTATTGTAACTGGTAGGGCAACTTCCACCTAACTCTTTTTTTCAGAAGTTTCTTTTCTATTTTTACTTATTTATTCTTTAAGTGAACTTTCAAACCATTTTATTAAGTTCTCCTAAATATTCATTGAGAGTTTTATTTTTTAGAATTTTGCTGATCCATAGAATAATTTACAAGGAATTGATATTCCCAACCAGAAAAATCACATTCTCTTATTTTCTTGTATTTTCTTTCCATTTCTCAATAGATTCTCATAGTTTTTGTTAACATGAATATCACATTTTTTGAGTTAAATTATTTCTTAGTATCCAATGGTTTTTAAAGTTTTGGTATCTTTTTTCCCCATTGTATCTTCAAATTGGTTACATGCTCTTGCATGGATTTGAAGAACCTAGTTTGGAATGGTTAAACACCTTTCCTAAATTCTACAGGAGAGTGGAAGAATGAGATTTGTATCTATGTTTTTTTTTAAAAATTACATATTTCTTTTTTTTTTTTAATTACATATTTCTAATTGAAGTATAGTTGACAGACAATATTATATTGGTTCCAGGTGTACAACATAGTGATAGCACAATTATATACATTACAAAATGCTCACCACGAAAAATCTAGTCACCATCTGTCACCATACAGTGATGCTATGAGAGTCTTTTTACTGAGGGTACAAGTACTCCTTCCATTCTGTTCCATTCTATCACATGTCGACATTTGGCAAAGAGCCTAAAAACTGCTGATAGGAACCAGAATACAAAACACCGTGTCAAGTGCTGAAGTGGAGAAACAATACTGTGAGAACCGGCCTTTGCATTCAAGATGCATTTTCTGGAAGACAAAAAGAGAAGTTGAAGACGCATGCAGTTAATTAAAAAACAATGAAAGAGATCAGCACAATTGTTTCGCAATAGTGATTGCTCCATGGACCTCTGTGAACCGAATGAATGCAAGATGAGTTCACTAGATTTCCCGTTTTTGTTGTTGCCCACTCAGCCCCTTTTTTGGCTGCTGCACTTTTTACTGCTCCTGCTTATTTTTGTTCTGGCTTCTAGATGCCTGTGGCTGTGTATTCACCAATGTTAAATAAACAGTCTGCATCCTCCAGCTGGATGCCCTGCTTTTTGAGAAATGTCTGTGGTTTTATTGCAACAAGTCCTAGTGAAACTTGATCCAATTACATAAACTTATTAAATATTATATGAATAACATTGCCACCACCACGGATGTATGTTGTGATTCACTCCCGACTCCACTGACAATAAATAGCCATTCCCCCAGACAGATAAGCTTTTGCAGATGGCTACCTCAGCTCCTCAGCTGGCTGCTCATCCCTCAGAAAGCTGACTTGGTTCCACAGCCGCAGAAACTACAGTATAACCAGGATGCTGATGAAGAGCAATCCTGGAGCGGGGCAGAAAGGGGGTCATTTATCACGGGATAAAATTCTTCCCATCTACAGGTGTAGAAAGGAGAGGTGGGATGGTATCAGGAGCAGAATTCATCTGGCAGTTTTATTTATTTTTTAAACAAATACTCTAGAACTTATTCAATCAAGAATTATGCCCTTGAAGGTAGTCAGTCATCTCAGGAGAATTTCCATGGCTTTCTAACCTTTCTTGAGAGATTTCTTTGAAAACATGCCTTCATGATATTATTTCGCAGGTCTTTGGTGGAGTCTCATCTTGTTTCTTTGAGGATGGCTTTCACTTCTGGAGATAGCCAAAATTTTGGAAATTAAGTCTCCTGGATAAAGCTGGTGAATAAATTAGATACCCAGATGTTTGATGATGACTGACATATGATTGTGCTGTGATAAAGTTGATTTTTATTTGGATTTGAACTGGTTTTAATGACTGGGGAGTTAAACATAATGGCAGCCTCATTGGTTTATGTAGATTTATAGGTTTATAATTCCTGAGGTTTCTCTTTTTTTTTGAGGTCAAACTCATTTGTAAAAATACATTCTAGGTTGCCTAGTTAAATGCCAATCATATGATCTGATACCTCTTTCGTGTCTTGTCAGGAAATTGTGGGATTAACCAGAGCTTCACTATGTCCTTCTGCAGCCAAATTCAGATTGCTTCTCATTTAGTTTGTTCCCTGTCCAAGGGCCTGATAAAATCCATTTATAGCACAGTCTCACCCAGGCACTGATGGAAGAGATAATTTCTGAGTATTAAAACAATGGATTGATTAATTGTTGGACCACTTGGCTATTTCAGGGGTTTTCTTTTTCTGGAAAATTGTAGCCATTTTATAACTTATTTTGTTATAGTTTGACAAAATCCAAACCTAAATTTATTCTCTTAGGGGATATATCGTAACCTTATTCATAAGGAAATAGACCTTCTAAAGTGACTTTGATAAAATATGAATGGGCTTACTCAACCTTTTAAAAAAGCAAACTGGATGCTTAGATCATGAAATTCAATGATCCAGTGATAATCATGGGAAAAGCAAGAGCAGCCTTGAAAAGAGGAAGAAGAGATGGACCAAAGAGGAATAAAGAAAAAACTTCTGGAAGCACCAACAGTAGGATAGCTGTCACCACATAGTAACCAAGTGCCACTTGCCGTGCACTGTGTTTGGGACATTACCTGTATTACCTCGTTCAATTCTTGCTTCTACTGTATTCCATAGCTATCTTCCTCCCATTTTATGGATTAGTGCTCAAGATCACACAGTAATACGTAGTAGCACTTGGCTTTAAAACCACATTTTCCTAATTACAAAGCCCATGTCTTTGTTCTATGCCTTACTTGATTTGCACTGACTAGGGCTGGAAAAGGTGTGTTGACCATTATGGTAGAAGAAAGAAAGGAGGTCCTTATTTTCTTCATTGAAACTCTTACGGATAGTGTAGAACTTGGCTGAAAATGTAGAAAACACAAAATGGGATACAGAAACAAAACATAAGATCGCAGTAATAGCCAGGCTTGGGCCCCTGGAAAAGTCATCTAATGAAAAAAGATGGACTTGGCCTGCACATGCACTAGCACGTGGAGTGGGTTTCCTTATTAAAGAATAAAAGCATTTTGTAGTCACCATTTTGCATAATTGAAAATGTGTAAGAGAGGTTACCTTTACACAACATTATACACTTTGATGTTTCCATTCACTATGCCAATTTGGCTTCCTGATACAACACTCACTATATAGTCGGTCTCCCTCTGAGAACTTTCTTCCAGATCAAAACAAAGATGGAGTGGCTTGGATTATTTTGGTATGTGCATTGCTCCTTCTCTGAGGTGGAAATGTTTGCATTTCTGCTGTAAGGTCACTGGGATACTAGCTCTGCACATAGAATTTCAAATATAGCCTTTGTACTCCATTTCTCTTGGTTGATTTACATATTGTTGTTGTCTCACCTGTTAGCTTTGCAGAGAACATACATTCAAGAAGAGTAGGAAGTTTGCTGTTGCCCAAGGACGAGGTTGAGATATTTACAGTAGATGGAAAACTAGATCCAGGTGAGAAGGATTTCTTATAAGATTCTTGTCCCCTTTCTCTCCCACTGAAACAGATTTTGAAACTATCAAGAGAGATTCTCTGTTTTGCTTCAGTTGATTGTTTTACATCATCTTTTATAATACTGTTCATCCCCTTCCATTCCTTTCCACTTTTTAAGCTTATTTTGTAATCTTTTTGCCACACTTTATTGTTAAATTGATTGTTTAGTCGTTGATCTCCCCCATTAGACCATAAACTCTCTGTCTTGTTCAAAATTGTACACTCAGCACATAGCCAAGCACTTGACACTTATGGGTTATTTGTAGAATGAATGAGTGTTAATTGAGTGGTTGGCTTCAATAATTTTTTTACAGGCTCATTAACATGTTTCCCTCAATATTCAACTAGATTTTTTTTGTTATGAATACATGGTATCTTATTTAAGCAATATAATGATCTTAACACATAAATATATTTTTCAAAGAGGGTACAAAAAAACTCAGATAAGCTGACAAATTGGGCAGAAAAGGAGCTCCCATGTGTATAGAGTTATCAGCTCCTTTTTTTTCCTTCCAGGCTGCGGAGAGCTTGAATCTTTTCCAGCTTACACTTCCCTCTGCAGCTGCTCGCCCATGGGGACTCCGCAAGCTTCCAAAGCTGAGCAGCCACAAAGGCTGCTGGGAGATTGTTGCCCATGGGGAAACTGAGGGATAGTGTGACTTTGGCTGCCAGTGCCACTAGAATTTATTTAGATTTTAGCATGATAATCCAGACAGTGCCCACCTTCTCAGAAAGACACAAGTTTAAGAGAAGTTATTTACCAATACAATGAGTAAATCTACTTTTTTTCCCTTTTGAATTAGAAGAAGATGAGTCATACTGAAGACAATGTAGATTCCTAGGTGTTCATCTTTATGAGCTTTTAATTTAGTTTTCTTTTTACATATTTCCTCCTTTGTTTGAAATTTTTTTTGGTGGAAGAGGAAGGAATGCAGAAAACATAGAAAAATTATTTGTTGTAATTTTTTATTCTTATTCAAAATTAATATGAAGTATCCATCTACTTCTAATAAAAGACTCATGTAGATGAGTTAACCTAATTTAGGTCAAGTTTATTCCTCAATACCAACATTATAAGCCCATTTAATTCAATTCAACAAATACTTATTGGCCATTTTCTCTCTGGGTAAAGAATGTGAGTATGTGATCCATATAATATATAATAAATATATAAATGAACCTAAAAATAAGACCGATTGTTCAAGCTATGACACACAAAAATGAACACAACAAAAATGTAGACAACATTTCTAAAAAAAACTCCAATCTAAGTAGAAAACCAAAATGATTTTATGGGAGTTTTCCCTTTTTATTTAAATTTTTCTCTGATTCAGTTCCTGTAATTACTATTTTTCTTCCAAAGTCTGTAGGCTGAGTCCATGAGCTGCCAACCCTGTGGGCCTGAGATACTTGGAAAATAACTAGGATGTTAAAATTTCAAATAGAGTTTGGACCTTCCATTTCCTTAGGCAAATAATTGTTCTTGTGTTGCCAACTCTACTGATGATCTTTTGCTTCTAGAAAAATTTGAAAAAGAAATCCTTGGAGTTTTTTGTTTTTCAAAAATCAACTTATAAAACCAAAACAAGCTTGCCTGGTGTACTATAATAGTTTCTTCCTGAAGATTTCTCAGTAGAGTGAAGTGATCAGAAAGAAAAGCGATAGGAAATATTGGCCTTTCTTCACTTAAAAGACAAAAACAAAGCAAAAGAATAACAAACATTTGCTATTCTGAGGAAGTGGAAGAAAGGTACAAATCATAAAACTTCATTAATATTGTAAAGCTTGTTAATATCATGTGGCCTTCATAAGTTCCTGTTATTTGATATGCTTGCAGGATAGAAAGATCCAAAGACGAAAACATTGGAAAGTAGTAACTTTGTGTGGATGTATATTGCTGTCATGGAATTTTGGGGACACATGTCTAGGTGCTCCCATTATGATGGTTTGTGCTTTAGGAGTGTCATATTCTGCTACTTTTGCCTACCGCTGTTGGGTTTACTTAGGGGGGATCAAGCAGAAATATGACCCTTCATCCTGTGAGTACATGGCTAGCCCACTTTAGGTAGAGCACCTTGGAGCACAGTGGGACAAAGGATTAAGGTGCTTATGCAAAGGCCTCATGGTGCCTGCATGGCTGAATTGAGAATGAATTTGGTTAGAAGAGAATGGCCGTAATACAGAAATGAAAGAGTGAAGCTAGCTTCATCCAGAAGAAATTGAACAGGGTAGAAGGAGCTGCGACTTATATATTGCGGTTTGAAGTCCACGGAATTTTTGTTCAGAACTGTTAGTTGGAACTTCTTTTCCTGGCTAGTTTTGCTGGTGTGATGGATCTGAATCCGATGGTGCTATGAGGGCAGGCAAACCTGGATGGAACTGGCAGCAGGTGAGGATGAGGGTCCATCAGGTGGACTTCCAAAAGGGCAGAGGGTCCTGCCAAAGATCCTGAGGGGAGGGGGCAAATTTGGACTTGAACAAGCCATTTTAGTTCTACTCTTTAGACTCCGCAAACCCTTTAAAACCAGTCTTGTTTTCAACACCTATGTGATATCCTCCTTGGACTAAACAAGTAACATTTCAGTTTGGCTTCTGTTTTCCTTTAAAAAATTGGTATGGCTGAATATTTTATCATAGGCTAAAACTGAATTATTTTCTTTAAATAGCACCTTGAAAATAGATCACATAAAACCAAAATAAAGCCAGATAGTTTTAGCAAATGTATATTGGCCTTTAGAGAACTTATTTTGGTAACCAGTTGAGTTTCTTTTTAATCACATATTTCTGTTCCCTTGGAAGATCTGCCGATTTTAGAGTTCTAAGCAACACTAGCCCCATGAAGTTTTCATCCACCAGATCTGTTCCTTACCATCTTGTCTTGTGTAAGAGACTTCTGGAACATGTAAACCAATGATGAGGTACAGATAGATCTTTCTCTCTCTCCCCTTAGTTCCTAATTAATAGATCCAGTTCTGGGTATAAATAGTTACATAGGAAATATTTTCTTACCTTTTCTAACAAATTATTTTTTCAAGTTTTTATTTAAATTCCAGTTAGTTAACATACAGTGTAATATTAGTTTCAGGTGTACAATATAGTGATTCAACAATTCTATACATCACTGGGTGCTCATCACAGCAAAGTGCACTGCTTAATCATTATCACCTATTTAACACACCCCCCCACCTCCCCTCTGGTAACCATGTTTTTTCTCTAGAGTTAAAATTCTGTTTCTTGGTTTGCCTTTCTCTTTTATTCCCTATGCTCATTTGTTTTGTTTCTTAAATTCCACATATGAGTGAAATCAGATGGTATTTGCCTTTCTCTGACTGACTTATTTCACTTAGCCTTATACTCTCTAGCTCCATCCATGTCGCTGCTAATGGCAAGATTTCATTCTTTTTATGGCTGAGTAATATTCCATTATATATATACACCATCTCTTCTTTATCCATTCATCAGTCGATGAACACTTGGGCTGTTTCCATAATTTGGCTTGTAAATAACACTGCTATAATCATCAGGGTGCATGTATCCCTTTGTATTATTATTTTTATATTCTTTGGGTAAATCCCATAGATTCTTTAGGTAAATACAATTGCTGGATCGTAGGGTAGTTTTATTTTTAACTTTCTGAGGAACTCTAACAAATTATTTTTAATTAATTAATTAATTAGTTTGTTTAAAGATTTTATTTATTTGAGAGAGAGAGACACAGAGGGAGAGAGAGAGAGAGCATGAGCAGGGGGAGAGGGGCAGAGGGAAAGGGAGAAGCAGACTCCACGCTGAGCAGGGAGCCTGATGTGGGACTCGATCCCAGGACCTTGGGATCATGACCTAAGCTGAAGGCAGATGCTTAGTTGCCTGAGCCACCCAGGTGCCCCTAACAAATTATTGTTAATGTAGAAGTAGGTGGTATGTTTTTCTTCTACCAATCTAAGTCCTATCCTGGAAACTCAGTCTCTTAATCATATGCTAAACAAGCATTGATTGAACATATACAGTGCAGCAAGCATTGTGCTAGACATAGGAGGTATAGACATGAAAAATCCTCTCTGTGCTCACAGAACTCATGGTCAAGTGGGGGATATGCACAAGAAACTAGGAATGCCAATTCAGTATGGTAAATGCTATGCCAGGGTGCCCTATGAACATAGGGTAGAGCCCTATAACGTAGCTGAGGGAGGAAGTGGATTAAAAAAGAAAGATCATAATTAAACTGTGTTCTTAAAGGATGAGGGAGATTTAGTTAAGGTGGAGAAGTCTATACAGGTATTTTAGGTCAGTAGTAGAGGACTGGCAAAGGACTAGAGGCAAGTGACATGAGGGAAGGTCATTATGTGTGGTCGAAGCACTGGCAGAACATGGGGTCATGGAACATGAGACAGAAAGGAGCCCTAATCGTGGCCTTGCATGTCAAGAGCACAGACTTTAATACAAAGCAAGGAAGACTTTAAACTCGTGGGCACAGAAGCATTTTAAGCAGGTGAGTGAAGAGATTTTGCATTTTCAAAAGGCCACTCAGGTGAGGTTGAGGAGAATGTGTTGGTTGAGGCGGGAGGAAGCTCTTTGAGAAAATCAGTTAGGTGATATGTACCAATTCAGCTGCAATAGGAAGAGTTTTTGAGCCAAGGTACTAGTGAGCTGTAGGTGAGGGGATAGGCATACGAGTTACTTAGGAGGAAGATTCTTTAGGACATGGGATGATATTGTGGGGGAGAGAAGTTGAGAGATGGTGCAATAAAAGGGTCAATTGCATGCTTCTGGCTTGGGTAGCCAGGGGTCCTGTTTACTAAATAAGGATATAAAAAAAAAGAGGATGCGGGGGACAAAATTATGAGTAGGTGAAATTTGAAGGTCTATGGAACACAACTGGAGATGTCCAGAAGGCAGTCTATGTGGAGCTCAGAAGAGTCACGTGAGCTGGAGGGGGTGCGCACCTCAGTAGAGAGGAACGATTTACAGGTTACACGGGTGTGGTTAAGACATCCAGAAAGGATAGGGGTAATTCAGTTACAACACCAATATGGACATTTAGGTTATTGTCATTCACTGGGAGCCTTGGTATCATGTGTGAATATTTTAGTCCCCTTAGAATAACAGATTTCTACCTGATATTTAAATTAATTCATTTCTTCTTCACTATACCTCTGTGCTCCTACTCTCTTTTGTGTTGTTCTCTGCAATGATGGGATCAGCTGATCTGTACTTTCCTGGTAATATCAAGGCCCATATTACTGAATTGGCTTAATGGTTTCTCTTTACTGCTACAAACTCTGCTTTCAAATTTTACTTACCCGCTGTAGGTTTTTTTCTACCCCTAATAAATGTGAGCGTTGTGATCATAAAGACCCAGGTCAATGCCCAACGTAACTGAAGACTTTCTTCCGAGGAACAAATAGTTGTTGAGTGCCTATATTTTCTAGACTCTTTCCAGGATCCAGGGATTCAGCAGTGAACATCTACAGCATTTACCCAGAGGTCATGGTGGGAAAGTCTCAGCCTTCAGTTCTAGACAACAGAATAAGAGACAGTGGGAGCAATTGCAGGGCTGGAGGTGGGGAAAACCTGTGCATTCGGCAGAGGTCAAGGAAGAGCATGATATTACAACTTTTTTCCATCGTAGTGCATTAGTTGTAACTTATCTTGCTTTGTCATCTGAACATTCTCCCCCAACTTTGGGCTGTACTTGAGTCATCCTTTTTTTATGTCAGTGTGTCTCGCATTTCTCTGTCACTGTTACCTGATTATTTTCCCTAGCCCGCCCCCCCCCATCCTGTCTCCAGTGATCCATTTTCCTAATTCTGTGCAGAGTGCAATGTTCTTTTAATTCATTTTCTATGACATTGCAGCATTTGACCTCTCCAAGCAGCATCTACCCAGGTGCCTCATGTGATTTGCTACCTGTGTGTATCCAGCTCTACACACTCAACACATGGATACAAAGGAGTAAGATCACTTTCATAAGAGTGACGTAGGTATGTTTTCTTTCCTAAGTGAAAATGATCCCAATGTGAGCCTCCATCAGTAAGGCAAGGGCTTTGCCGAGTTGTAACGCACAGTTCTCTGTAAGCTTGCCTTGTTTTCTCTTTGGACCAACGGTGTTCATCTCCGGGCTGGACGGCTGTGTGTAGTGAGCTTCAGGCAGCATCACACTAAATGCCACGCGGCGGTGTATGCCCGGCCTCACTTTGCTGCTCTCTGGCCATCTGTAAGTGTGCTGGGTGGTTCTCCTCCTTCCGTGGCTATTTTATTACTCCCTGGGGCAGAGAAGATCTTCCTACTGTTGTTCTTTTATCCTAATGGGAATCCAAGTCAATTCACAGTAAGTGGTAGAACATCTACTCTGGATATAAGACACTGTGCCAAGTGCCAGAGATAATATCTAAAGAAGTTGCCATCTCTGCTTTGAGGGGCTTATAATTTCTTGGGGGGATACAGATCTTTACTGAAATAATGAAAGGATCAGCATTTTGAGTCTTTGCTTTCCTTGCCTTTTTCTTGGATTCTTACTGGGAACCTGTTCAATTGTACCTAGTGGAAAGAACTAGTCTGTTTTACAGTTTCATTCCAGGGGAGGTGTCCTCTCACCCCCCTTTCTAAGATAGCAACCTCCCCCCCAGACGCGCACTCTGTCCCCTTTCCCTGCTAAACTTTTCTTTTTCGTATTTATTATCATCTAACGCAATATACATTTTACTTATTTTTCATATCTATTATCTCTTTCCTATGCCATGAAGACAGGGATTTTCATCAGCTTTATTCATTGCTGTATCCCTAGTGCCTCAGTAAATATTTGTTGAATGAATGAATAAATAATTCAACGCATGCACTTATTCTTTCCACAAATACCTACCATGTGCCATGCACTTGGGATGAAATGGTGAATAAAATTTCTGTGATCCTGCCCTCATGTAGTTTACATTTGGTGGGAGAGACTGACATTAATTAAATAGGCATATAAATATGTAATTACAAACCCCATTTGTATATCCTGTCCTCATAAGTGATCAACAGCTACTAAAAACCTGCTTTACACTGTAAACTTGCAACTGTCTAAACCTGTCTCTTAATCTGCAGAGAGATTTATCATCACCATATTGGTAAAGACAGTAAAATCAAACATTTCCTGGCAAACAGACTTGTTTAAGAGCTAATATAACACTATACTGCCCTCTTCCAGTCTGTCTAGTATTTGGAAAATTAATTTGACAGAGAAAGTTAATATCATATGTATAGAATGTCTGTTCGGAATATTTATCCAGTGGGATGCAGGTAGCTGTGTGTGGCTGCAGACATATTCTGGATTAATTTGTTTTCAGAGGAGTCTCTTGTTTCAGCAAATGAAGTTTGGGAACTTTTAGCGCTGTTACGAGGGTAGCAGATTTTTTAACGTTAATCATAGAATATTCTAAGCCCATTGAGTTTCATAGGCTTTTAAAATGAATTACAACCCAATCTGAACTTTGAGTTTCAAAACATAAATATTTTGTTCAAGAAGTGCTTTTGAAGCTTAACCTTATTACTTTAAAGGTTGATATAATTTCTTTGACTTGAGATTGAATCTTTAGGGGCAGATACAAAACATTAGTTTTTGTGGGATTATTTAAAAAAGAATGTTAATCACAGCAACTGCTCAAGTTTTTCTCATATCCACTTGCCCAGGAGTAAAAAATAATATTTGTTTGAAAGTTTCATCCACAATTAGCCTCAGTACTGTAATACTGCTTTTTCTTGTTCAATTCCTGTAATAAGCCATCTTCTGAGTAATAGTTGGTAAATAAAGTTGTCATATATATTGACAGTAATAACCAAACTATCACTGCCCACAGGCCCCCCCCCCCCCCCCAAATTTTAGGATTGCAGAATTAACGTAGCATTTTTTTTTTTAGATCTAAATACATACTAGCTGCTGTCTTTTAAAGTCTCATATCATTTTGTTAGCACAATGCCTGCCTACGTGAGCAAAAACATGGGAACTGCATCCTAATGCAGTTGACAAGATTTTTTATTTTCATGATTACTTCTCTGCCTTTTTTTATTTTGCCTGCAGGCAAAGGTTGGCATACATGTCAAGAGAATGTTCTCCAGCTGGGGCCTGCAGTACAGAGAATTGTATATACCAGAGGGCTCATGGGACTCTAGGCAGATTATTATGGTAATATTGGACGTTGCTGTCCTCTCTCTCCCACAGCTGGGCCGCCTCTCTCATTGTAAGTATTGAAGCAATATGTTTTGCAAATTATACGTTGGGAACAACAGGGACCCAGTAAAGTGAAGAAAAAGAGAAACATTGCAAAATGTTGCCTTTAATATTATATTTTTCTTGTTCATCAAGCAAAATAAATTAAAGCTTTAATTTTTTTTAATTAAATGAGGATCGTATATTGAAAAAAGAGCTATAAGAGTAAAACTTAATATTGATTTTATTGAGTGAGAGTTTCAAGAAAATATCGTTACAGAGAAATTAGAGAGTAGCCTGATTCAAGAGAATCATGGTAAGATTACATAATAGCCTTTATTATGGATTTCAGAAATCCTTTTGAGTCCAATGAAGCTGGGTTAGCAAAAACTGCACAAAAAATATCATTTTAATTAGAGCTAATGTGATCTCGTCATGGTCCCGCTGTTTCACGCAGGATGAAAATGCGTGTTACTTTATTAGTAATGCATCTTAGGAAAAAAATGTCACTTCTGATTTCAAACATTTGTTATTAAAGTACATTTTAATACAGTAGTAGAGCAACATGATTGATTTGGTGAAATGAGGCATTAGTGAAATTCAGGCAAAAAGGCTTAAAAGCCTTCTTAATTGAGGAAGAAATGTTTCCTTCTGTCTGGCCTTCCTTTCTGGAAACATTAATAACAAAACAAGAGTCATATTTCTATTGCAAATTTCGAAGACATGTCATATGAGAGAGAGTAAAAATGCCAATAATCCAGAAATTAGCATTTTTTCCCCTTATAGAGCGCAAAGTTTCCCCCCAAATTTAAAGTTGTAGGCTAATTTTAACAAATGCTCTGCTGTTTCAGTTTTCGGTAATGAATTGAAATTTATTCATCAGCAAACATTTCCATGTCTGTCTCGACAGAGAATCTACAACTCATTCTTTGGGATTCAGCTTTCATTATTTCAGGGAGTCTTAACTTCTTCATTCAGAAATGAAATCCTGCATCCTTAGAATAAGACTCTCTGATTTAAAAACTTAGGAGTGTGCTTCAAATCTTCCTCTTCAATTCTTGGTTTAGCCAGCCAGAACCTCCTCACACGAGACAATCATATTAAGTACAGCACATAATTTGTCATGTGTCTCCTCTTCCTTCGCCACAAACCCATAAAACGGCTCACCATGTGCCATCTTGTGCCTAATATATTTATCCAGTCTATTTATTTGATATTATGCCAATATATTTTAGCTTGCTATTGATAGGGGTGTCCTCACACAATTTATTCCTCTCTGCTAGATATTCATTTAGGAGGAATTGAGTAAATAAAAGCCTGGTAGGAAGTGATGTTCAATGTAATTGCCAGCCTCTGTGATCTTTACTGAATTATAGTTATCATTTGGAGGTGGTAGTAGTGGGGGAAAAAGCAGTGATTCTCTATTGTTTTTCAGCATTGTTTCTCATTATTCCAATCACTGTCTCAGTGTTTGGTCAAAGAGAGCGTAAATACTCGGTTTGATTGATGTGACTGGGGAACTTACTTGTTTATTTCCAGCCTCCACGGCTTGATGGAGGACAGAGCTGTTTTATCGTCCTTTTCAGTCTTCTTGTCACGTGAGGGATGCCTGGGTGGCTCAGTCAGTTAAGCGTCAGACTGTTGATTCAGCTCAGGTCATGATCTCAGGGTCATGATTTCAAGGTTATGATCTCAGGGTGGAGAGACTGAGCCCCGTGTCAAGCCCAGTGTCAGGCTCTACGCTGGGTGTGAAGCCTGATTAAGATTCTCTCTCTCCCTCTGCCCCTCCCCTCCTCTCTCTCTACAATTATAATAATAATTAATAATAATTCTTGTCATGTAGACTCTAGCAAGTTTATTCCTTTGAAAGTCTTAGAGGCTGAACATAAAGCAACTTTTGATTTTATAAAATAGGCACTTTTCTCAGTGATTCCTTCCTGTGCTTTCTTGGTGTGGGAGAGCCTTTGTAGGCAAAAAAATTTTATAATAAGTCCCCGTTTAAAGATTTTGTTTTTATGTATTTGAGAGAGAGAGCAAGTGAGAGCGAGAGCGAGAGCACGAGTGGAGGAAGGGGCAGAACGAGAAGCAGGCTCTCCACAGAGCAGGGAGCCCGATGCAGGGCTTGATCCCGGGACTCTGGGATCATGACTTGAACTGAAGGCAGACGCTTAACTGACTGAGCTACCCGGGCGCCCCAGTCAGCCCCCATTTAATGTTAAGCAACCAATCCTTTCAAATGGGGACCCAACACACACACACACGCTCTATTTTCCTACACATAATGTCATGCTCTAGTGGCTGGTGGTAATACAACGTTCTCTTTGGGGTTTTGCTGGTGAGAATATAGGCACCATGAAGACCTGGGAGAGGAGTAGAGGCTTGCTTTTCTGTTTCTCTGGTCATACCGATTCTCATATTATGGACCCAGCATGTGATTCACTAATGATGAGTGGATGAAATAATATTCCACATTAGATCTATTCTCCTTATTTTTACTTGAATTTTTATTAGCAAAAAACATGCTTTTTTTGGTGATGTTTTTCATGTATTGAAATGTAGGTGTCAGTCCGCTTGGCAGCCCTTCTAGCCTATTACCTGATGGGAGCCAAGTCAGAGAAAATAAAGACACAGCAGTGGCTACAAGATCTTTTTCTCTCTTTCTTCCTACTCTTTAGAGATATGTATGGAGAATATTGGGGTCCAGACCCAGATTTGGATTTCTATTGTGCAAAAGATAGGACTCCCATCATGCCAAGCCACTAGACAGAGCATAGCAGTAGAGGAGGTCATGGTGGCTCTCAGTGCTAACTAGTGAAAGGGGTTGGTGGCTTTCAGGAACAGAGTGGCACTTTTGGGGATACTCATCATATCAGTATGTTCAATTGCCATCAGTTAATCTTTACTGAGTGCCTACTATGTGCAAAGGTGTGGGCTAGGCTTTGCAGGGGATTCAGAAGAAAATGCAGATACAATTTCTGCCCTCAGAGGAGTTTACAGTTTTGGTAGGGAGACAAATAAGGATAAAGCTTAGGCTACAAATGGCCAGGAGGAGGGGCACAGACATCATGGGCTACAGTAGATCAGAGTGATCAACACGGGTTAGAATATCAGGACAAATTTCAGATGGCAGAGTTGGATACGAATGTCAACTTCTGGGGGAGAGTGAACAATCTAAAACAAGGGATGAAGGGTGAAAGCGTTTCAGTGGAGAGTTTCTGAGCCCCACATGAAGACTGTCTACCCACTCTGTATTTTCGGGGACAACTTTGTGCTAAGGTTTAGTGGGGACATTCTCCCAGAAGGTCATGTCTGTAGGAATCTTGAAACAGGTCCAGATGGGATGAAGGTTGACTTTTCAGGCCTAGGAAATGAGCAACTCACTTATATGAACTCCATTTAAATTTCAAATTATCTTAAAGTCTTGGGACACTTCCTACCCATGACCAAATTCTTCTGGAAGTGTTGCTTACGTACCTGGCTGCATGCGGGCAGATTCAGCTAGTGGGACTTGACACTTTCCCCATCATTCATTGAATATGATTTCCTTTGACCAATGTAAAGTTTTTCTTAATGAACACTGGTGACTTTCACATAGATATATCCTTTCACAGTCCAAAGAAAATTGGAAACTGCTAAAGGAGTGCAGAGAAACACTAAATGCTAACAAATTTTGCCAGTTCTCCTTGCAAGTGAAGGGTTTTATATATATATATATATATATTTACACACACATATACATATGCTCAAAATGTGTTTTTCTGGGCATACTAGCTAAAAGTTTAAGTGCCTGGGCCCTGCCATAAACATTCTGAATGTGAATCTCTGTGATCAGAGTTAAGAGAATCTGTACTTTTAACAATATCCCTAGTTGATACTTAACGTACAGTAAACTATGAGATCTACCAGTACAGAATTTGCACAATGCAGTCTTTGCATTTAATTTACAAGGAAACTGGACTGGCCAACTGGCAGTAAAATACCAGATTAGCATCTATGAAATTCAAGCTAACATGCTCATAACATCAGAAGATGCCAGGTGTGGCTCGAGGCTCTTTAATAGATATTGTGCCTTTTAGTTCTCACAATACTGTTATGGAGGCAGGTGTCTTATTTTTCCATTGTACAGATGGGGGTAAATAAGCTCAGAGAGGTTTGTGACTATCTGGAGATCACCCAGGAGTTAAGTGACAGAACCTGGATTCAAGCCACAACATCCCAGTTACCTCCATAGTGCCCTACGCTGGTTTCTCTCTGCTGCCCAGCGGGGTCCTCATGCTAACCATCTACTGTAGTATTAGGAAACCAATTTCTTTTTACCAGTAACATAAGTAATACCTGATTAGGAGGAAAACCCTACTAATGCCACATTGCGTAATAACCTCACATCCCTTTTTCTGAACTGCCTCTGCCGTCATTAGCATGGATATGTGAAGGTGCAGTGGGTGTGTGCCAACAGATACAAGTAGGAAAAACTTAATTCTACATTAAAGACATTGAATTTGGCCCACATTTATTTTATGAAGGAAAATGAGAAGGGCAGTGTAAGGGTAAGGTATGTGCATGAGGGGTGATGTCCATACTAGCCATCCAAATTTTCCAAACCGTATCAAACTCTACAATAAAGCATTAGTTTGCAATAAAGCGTGGTGGATAAAGACAGGACTTTGGAGTCAGCTTATCTGGGTATAAGTCTGCTTTCTGTCCCTAAAAGCTGTGGGACATCAGGCAAGTTGCTTATAGTTCCTGAGCCTTAGTTCTATAAAATGGGAATAATGGCAGAGCTTTCCTCACAGAGCTGCTGGTGAGAGTAGATGAGATGGTTCATGAAAAACTTGTAGGACCATGCCCGACACGTGCTAGCCTGTGTTATCAGTGTTAGTCATGTTAAAAAAAAATCAGGCTCAGGGTCTGGACACAGTAGACCCTCAAAAGTGTTTGGTCAATATAAGGCTATATCATGAATGTTTCCCTACCTTTAGGGGCACAGTGTCCTTTGATAGCTCCCCTTTCTTTTTTTTTTTTTTCATTTGTTTAAAGACTGACCTGATATTCGTCACTTCCTAAATAGAGATCCTCGTTTAGTACCCGGATAGATTCTGCCCTATTCTTGGAAATTCTGGTATTTTGAAGATAAGAGAATAGGTTGGGTGAAGGAAGACGGAGAGGTGGAAGATTCCTTCAGTCATAGTTCTAATACCTGAGCATGGGCTGTCGTACCTGACTGGTCTCTTTCCCCTTCACTCTTGTTCTGTCTTTGGCATTCTCTTTCCGCTTCAAGACACCCAGACGCTGGGGATCACCGTCCTTTGTCTCCTACTCTTGGAGTTGAGTTGTGCTTGCACAGAATTGCAGCTCACCCTCAGTCCGCCACCCCCACCCACGTCCCTCCAGCCCATAACTGCTGCTTTTCCTTGGAAGTGGGGTGTGTGTGTGCGGGGGTGGGGGGCGGTTAGGAGGTAGGTTCCTTTTTTAACCTGGAACCTTTCAAAGCCAAGGTGTAAATAACTGATGTGACTAAAGCAATTAAATTAGCAGTAAAATTAGCAGTAACTTAGCCAAAAACTATGTATATGGAAATGAGGACCTTTTGAATAAGTTTGGTTATTTTCCTTTGAAAAGTAGAAACTTGAGCAAAGCTGCTCGGTGTTTGGGTGCTCACCAGAATCCACTTGGGAACCTGTTCAAACCACATAGCCTTTGACCACCCAGTTTCCTCCCCAAATTCTGATATTCCTCCTCTCTGCCCCCCCGAAGAGAACCAGCCCTAAAAGAATAAGAAGTAGAAATGATGGTGTGTGTATGTGTATGTGTGCATATGTGTGTATTTTTAACACAAATTTTTTAATTCTCTCTGTAAATTATTGAAACATGATCAAGTGTTTTTTTTTTTTCTTTAAAACCTCTGAATGAATCTAACTTTATATAACTAGGCTTATTGTGTCAGAGGCTTTTCTCTTTTTTTGCAAGAATTAGTAGCAGACTATCTCAATACCTTAAAATTATATTTTGAAACTGGTATCTGTACTATTCGGTACATTTGGGTTATTTTATTCTGTGACTGCTATTGTAAAAGAAAAAAACTGTTCTTTCACATTCATGACAATTCTGAGTGTAAGTCAGCATGGGATTAAATGAAAGATTTCTAACTGCTCCAGAATTCCCGTTTATGTGTACGCTATGAAAAGGTTTCTTGAGGGACTTTTATTTTCTGATTCTTTATCAATTTTATTTCTCTATGTATTATGTGGTGCATTGCTGCTATTATTATTGTTTATCTCTACATCACTACCAAAGACAGTATTGCATTTTCTTTCCCTAGATTTTTTTTTTTTTTTTTTGTCTACCATGAACAACATCAAAGTTTAAATATTTATGGTAGGGATCATTTTAAGAGATATTTTTCTTTCCCTCCTAACCACTTCTAATATGAGATGTTATAAGAGAACAATATGAGAAAGTTAAGATAATATTTGTCTTTATTGGTGTTTTCATGCTGTTTTCTAGTTGATTTACATCATTATTTAATGCCAAAATGTGAGATCTGATAAAATAATAATGCAAAATGCTGTATGCTTGCTTGGTTTTTATTGTATCAATTTGTATTGAAAATACATAAAATATTTAAAAAATAATAATGCAAAAATTAATTAGTTCTGATGAACACTGGGGTGTTCATCTTGACAGTCCTTGAGTAACTGTGTTTTGGTTCTGGGGAGAATGCACTGTTGCTTTGGAAGAAATGAGGACTTGGTTGGAGGGAGGCTATAATATCAACTGTCACCTCTCACCCCCAAGTGTTTTCATTTTGTTCAAGAATCCCACAGAGGTTTTATGGGTTGTCAACAGTGCTTGTTACTAGGCAGGGATTAATCAACAAGTATTTATTACAAACAGACGATTTACCAAGTGCTTTTCACCTGCATTATTCAATATCATCCTCACACTAGCTCTGTGAAGTAGGAACAAAACCTCATGTTGAAATGACTAACCATTAACCCCATAACTGATCAACAGTGGAGCCTGATTCCAGTTTCTGAAATGCATCCTCCTACAAGGTGGAGGGCCTGTGCTCAGTGTTTTATGAATAATCTCTATGATTCTCATACCAATTCTACAATGGGGTATTACTGTGCTTAGAAATGATCAGGTCAAAGCCTAGTGAGATGAAGAGGCTTGCCCAACACCATGTAGTTTGGGGCACCAGGATTGGAACCGAGGCACGCCTGATCCCGAGACTGCATTAAAACTCCATGCTGCCTCAGTGTCTTTTCTCCTGGCTTCCACAAGAAAACTCGCCATATGTTATCCATTAGTAATTCTTCCAACTAGCTATGATATACCAACATTTCTCAGCTCAACTGTAAGAGTTATTCAACGTATGTGATGTACCTCTTGTCCTTTCAGATGGATTAAAAAGGAACCTGACTTAGGATCTTTTATTAAAATTTATTTTTGCCTATTAAAAAAAGTGCTAAAGAAGAAGTTCTTTCAAGATCTCTGTAAGAAGGCATATTGGTGAGCATTTGTGCTGGTATATTGTCTCAGCCAAGGGAAAAGAAACAGACTTAAGCTGTGAATGGAGAATGCAGATTAGTAATTACCACCATTTATCCTGCTTCTGCAGGGTGCAGGCGAGGGACATGGAAGGACCCATGAAGAATGTGAGACAAAATCCTCATCACTGTGGTACTTACAATCCAGCTGAGTAGACCAAATTTACATGTGTGTTCACTGCCTGTGTTGTAAACCACAAGAGGAATCCTGCTCTCGTTTGGCATTTTGTGTTTGCCCTCTCCTTGCTGCAGTTCTAGCTCCGTGACGGAACTGAACATCTATAATTAGGGAATTTTAAATAACCAGAAAATACTTCTGCTTCCAGCCAACATAGAGGAGCAGGATCAGGTTTATTCCCCCACCTGAAATCAAATAAACCCAGAAAAAATATTTTAAACAACAAAGGACAAGGACCCCCAAGGAAGAGGAAACAAATAAGGTCAGGTCTATGATTGCTCCAACTAACTGCATAGAGTGTTGGTGTGGCAGCTCAGAAAAGAGGAATCCAGGCTATGATGGTCAGACTCCCTGAATTGAGGAGACAGAGATGTGAGTCTGGGGAGAGAGATGAAGGTGGCTGAAGTTCACAGGAGAAAGTATTTGAAAAAGAACCCCAAAGATCTGCAGAGGCCCTCCTTGAATATCTGAGTACTGATTCTTGCACACCTGTGCAGAAACTAACCATAATTGGAGAAAGGACTATCTGAATGGAGTATAGAGAAAAATGCCTCACACACCCACAGGGATAGGCGTAGGGTCTGTTCCCAACAGCCAGCCTGGAAAGCTTTAGCCCTGATGGCATATCAATAGGTTACTCAGAAGGGATTTAGCCCAGTGGTGGGGAAGAATTAGCCCTACACTAAACAGAGCTCTGATCTCAATGAACAAAGTGAGACCTGAAAAGATCAGACTGTTTTCATGTGACTTAACTTCATCCCAGAATAAAGCTCAAGAATATTTAGTATTTATAGAGATACCAAGTATCCAGAATCCAAAAAGGGAAAATTCACAATGTCTGGCTTCCAATCAAAGATCACCAAGCAGGCAAAGAAGCAGGAAAATACAACCAGGAAGAAGGAGAAAAATCAATGAATCAAAACCAACCCAGAACTCCTATAAATGTTAGGATAATAGATAAGGACATTAAAATAAACCTTTACGGTTTTTCATCTGTTAAGAAAGTCACGTCAGTTGGCCATATCAATCGGTGGCATGGATGTGGAAAAACAGAAACTTTCTCATACGCTGCTGGTGAAAATGTAGAATGGTACATCCATTTTGGAAGAGTTTGACAGTCTTTAAAGAAGTTGAACATAGACTTCCTGTATAATCTAGCCATTCACCTCTCCTATTAAAAGAAAACATGCGTCTATACAAAGACTTGTGTACAAATATGGTATATTCATAGCAACTTTATCTGTAATTGCAAAAACCTCAAAACAATCCAAATGTCCATCAACAGATAAAGGATAAACAAGTTGTGGTATGTCCATATAATAGGCTACTACTCAGCAAAGAATAGCAATAAGCTATAATATATATACACCAAAATGGATGAATCTCAAAATAGTTATGCTGAATAAAAGAACTAAAAACAAACAAAAAAAGAGAGTACATACTTGATGATTCCATATAGCACATCATACTGTATGATTTCATTTATTTAAAACTTTAGAAATTACAAAATAATCTATAATGATAGAAATCACATCAGTGGTTGTCTGCGGGTAGGGAGAGGATTATAAGGCCTGAGGAAACTTCTGGAGGTAACTAACTTGACTGTTGTTACTGTTTCGTGGTTATATGGATATATCAAAACATGAAGTTATAAATTTTAACTATGTGCTTTTTATTATACGTCACTTATGCCTCGATAAAGCGATTAAAAAACTCAAACAAAAGTAACAAGACTAAAACAAAGAAGGCTAAAAAATAGTAAGAAAATAATCATTTGAAAAAAATCAGTATTTTCAGCTGTTTAGCTCTTTATAAATTCGTTCATATTTTTCCACTTGAGAATCTTGTCCCCCTCTTAGAATTCCTTTTTGTTATGTTTTCCATTTATAAGAGTGCCTTAAATGACTGTCAGTGTGCCTGGCCCTCTAGGAGGGCCTCCAGATATGTGACATTTGCCTTTTCTTTATTTTTCTGCTTTTAGGTTTCTCATTGATGCTAATCATTCCTCCTCTCATTTCTAGAAATTATTTAGGCCTAGCCTAAACCTTTTTTTTTTTTTTTTAGTTACAGACTTGTATATTGCCAAAAAAAAAAAAAAAAATCCACCAGCGGAATATTTATGTTATAAGCTTCTAGATTTTGAGGCACTTTCTGATGTTTGGGTATATGTATTATATTGGGTGTATTCAATATATACTCATTATTAAAGTCATTGATCATATTAATTAGCATATGGAGGTCAAGAACTCTAAATACATTCCCTTAGGGGAAGAAAAGACCAATGGGAAAGCATGTAGAAATATAGATTGGTTTAAGAAAGCCTTCAAGGTACGCAGGAAAATAAATATAACAATTTTTTTTATTATTAAGCCAATAAGAATAATATGAAGCAATGGTTCTCAAACCTGGCTACATATTAAAATAGCACGGGAAGATTTTTAAAAATACCCCCGGCTAAGCTCCAATTTATACCAATAAACTCAATCTTTGAGAATAGGGTCTATGCTGGTAATTTTATAAATTTCCCCAGATAATTCTTGTACTGCCAGGGTTTCAAGAACCTTGAGTATAGTTGTATGGATTACAGGCATTGGACTAGAAAGACTATCCTCTGCCATTTTCAACCTGAATGACTGTGGCTGAGGAATTACAAAACTGGTGTCAACTCTGTACATTGGAGTGGCTTGCAGAGTTTTACAAACTCCTGATGGCTAGGTCCCTCCCCCAGTGATTTTGCTTTCAGTGGCCTGAGGTATAGGCTGGGCGTGGGGTTAGTTGAAGAAGCTACTCAGGTGATTGTAATGTGCAGCCCAAAGGATGAACCACTGATCTAAAGATGAGCTTCCTCTGTGATGTGGGGTCAGTAGCTTGTGTGTGTGTGTGTGTGTGTGTGTGTGTGTGTGTGTGTGTGTGTAGTGCTTTAATGAACTAATGTATGCTAAGCACTTAGTATTGCTGTTTGGTTTATAGTAAGCATTTGGTGAAAAGTAATCATTATTTTTGCGTTTTCTGAAATACCTAAACTCTGGAAAAGTGAGATCCATCCAAGAGAATGCCACACCCATGAAGGTTTTGCCAGACTCTGGACAAGTAGGATCTATATTTTTTTAAAAACCTCTAAACCCATGAAGACTGTATGAAGGGATGTTATTTCATATAGAATAGGGCTAAGGCACAATGAGGCTTTGCGATAGTTTCACAAGTAAATTTTATTCCCTTTGAGGGAGAAATTTATCTTATAAGAAAAACATTGGCTTGAAATGGTGCAAATACAAGGGTTGAGGAAGATGGTGAGTTTGCACTCTTGCTCAGACTCACTCAGGAGCTGGTTGAAATGGGTTAGTTGATGAAAAAACCTGATTTTTTTTTTTTAAATCAGGCTTCCTGTTGGTCAGTGATTTTATTTTGGCTGTCAAATACGATGTGTTCCTATTGTGAGAGTAAAGTCACTGAGAGCTAAAAGGTAAACAGTGCCTCGTAAGTGCCCAAACTTGAGCACATAAATAAAAGCCATCGCAGAGACTCCCCGGGACTTCCTCGGATTATCTGCTCTGTGACACTGTCACATCAATAGCCACGTGCCATTAGTCATGAGCTATTGCTGTCCCTCCTCATTTATGTACCTAGCCCTTCACTACCACCGTCTCAGTCCCTTCCCCTCACTGTCGATCCTCCTCAGCCTCTCCAATGGCCAAAGTGTTACCTTCTCAAGGGATTGCTATGATTCTCCTAAGATCCTACATCACCTTGCAGTCCTGTCAGATACATTTTCCACGTTGGAGTGTAAAGCTAGCTTCCCACTCACTCGTTAGCTCATTGCTCTGCTTCCCAGGCCAGTGGAATCCCGCCCGACACACCTACTCGTTATCCTGTGTGTGAGCTCTCTCCTCTCATACCTGTGAAGGCCCCTCATGTCTTTCGAGCCCCCACTCTGTTCGGTCATGGTGTCAGGCACAGAGTGTCATCATCCCCATGTGATTAACGAGGAACTTGAGGGTCAGAAATATGAAATAGTTTGGCCGAGGGCACCCAGCCAGTCAGTGGTACCACTGTGGCTTATACCTGGATTTGATTCCGAAGTCCATGGTTTTCCACTGTTGGTGTATCACACACCGTGACTTAAATTTTTTCTGGTGCTCTTAAGAATGTGTTCTGTGCTGCCCCGATAAATCTCCCTGATTCTGGCCCCCAGAACAGGTATAGTTGAGATGAGCTCCTTCATTCTAGCTTGCTATTTCCCCGAGTATAATAATTAGGACTTGTGGAAATGTCTTTTTTTTCAGGGGGTTTGAGGGTGATTTCTGTATTATTATCATGCCTTTTTCAGTTTCGTTTACTGGACTCTGTCTCAAGGAGAAGGATTGCTCTGTTGCCCTTCTTGGAGCTTCGTAAAGATTTCATAACAAAAACATGTCAGCGACCTTCAGAGCAGTGTGTTGTCGGTAAATATCAGACTACTTCTAGAATCCTGTCAAATCAGTATATGTGCTCTATTACGTTTTCTATGAACGCATAGTGTCTGAGTTATGGATGGTCTCTGCCTTCAAGGAGTTTATGATCTGGTGGTAACAAAAACATGTTGAAAATAACAGCAATGATAATTTCCCTTAAATTAATTCTTTATTAATTGAATTGTTAAGACTCTTTAGGTTGTGTAATTTACCCAAATATACACAAAACAAGGGCAGGTGCTTTATTTTCAATTTCTCCAGTGCGAAACCTGAGCCACAAAGTAGATGGGTGACTTGCTTCTAGTCTTCTGGTGGGAACAGGCTGACTCACGGCTTCTGGCAAGCTGTGCAGTGAGGCTGATACTTGTGTCTTTAGCCATGGCCCCGTTGTGAGTGAGACCCAGGATGAAATCGTGAAATTTTTATTTTTAGGAGTGTTTATTGAGGATTGGTGGACTTCCTGGGAATTTTCCCAAGTTTGATAATTAGGAAAAAAGAACTCGTATATTAGGTAAAATTTTATTTGTTTATTTACTAATTTAGTTTTTAAGATTGTATTTTTAAGTAATCTCTACACCCAGTGTGGGTCTTGAACTCACAACCCTGAGATCGAGAGTCACACGCTCTACCGATGCAGGCAGCCAGGTGCCCCAAATTAGGTAAAATTTTCAAGGAACTATAATACCCTGCATTTATAGTTAGGCAACCGGGTTTTCTTTGTCCTTATACCCCAGACCAGCTATGCTCTATGGACACATGTTTCAGATTAGTTACATAATAAGGCATCATGGAGGAGTTCAGCAAGTACTTACTGAAGGCCCATGATGTGCTGGGTACAGTGGTGAACAAGACAGGCAAGATCTCTGATCTCATGGAGAGTGTATTCTAGTTGAGGGGAGCAAGGAGATGGCAATAACCAAGTAAATCATTAAGTAAAGATGTGCTATAAAGAAAAATTAGATTGATGTAATAAAGGATGAGTAGGGATGAATGTAGACAGAGGATCAGGGAAGTTCTCACTTAGAGATGACTTTTGAGTTAAAATCTGAGGGGAAAAAGGAACCAGCCATGTTAAGATTTCTAGGAAGGCTCTTCTAGGTATTCAGAACAGTGAGTGCAAAGGCCCTGTGGCAGGAAAAAACTTAGTGTATACAGAACGAAAAACCAGTGTGACTCGAGCAGAGTGAGAGAGAGGGAGAGTATTAGAATAAAAGGGAAAGGGCCCATTCATGGCAGGCCTATGAGAATTTTGGCTCTCACTCTGAGTGAAATAAAGAATAGGGTTTTGAGTAGAGGAGTGTTTTTTTTTTTTTTAAGATTTTATTTATTGATTTGACACAGAGAGACAGCCGGAGAGGGAATACAAGCAGGGGGAGTGGGAGAGGGAGAAGCAGGCCTCCCGCTGAGTAGGGAGCCCCATGTGTGGCTCGATCCCAGGGCCCTGGGATCATGACCCAAGCCAAAGGCAGATGCCTAACGACTGAGCCACCCAGGCACCCCGAGGAGTGCTTTGTTTTGAAAGTAGTTATGTCTTGGGAGGATCACTCTGTTTTCTGTGTTGAGAATAGACTGTGGAGAGTCAAGAGTAGCAACAAAGAGAACATTTAGGAAACTTTGAATAACACAAGAGAGAGAGGTGGATGTGACTCTGTG
This sequence comes from Neomonachus schauinslandi, assembly GCF_002201575.2. Classification (NCBI taxonomy): domain Eukaryota; kingdom Metazoa; phylum Chordata; class Mammalia; order Carnivora; family Phocidae; genus Neomonachus; species Neomonachus schauinslandi. The sequence goes on along the minus strand of NC_058405.1, from coordinate 28,873,143 downwards.
GTAACTATGCTAAGAAGTGGTCAGAATCTGGATATGTCCAAATGATAACTTGATGTGGGAGACAGAAGTCAAACAGGGCTCCAGGGTTTCTGGTCTGAACAATGAGAAGTTTGGGATTTGCCGTTAACTGAGATGGGGAAGGCTGCAGGCAGAGCAGTTTTGGGAGGAAGATCAGGGATTCAGTCTGGGGCATGTGAAGGATGAGGTGCGCCAGTAGAGATGGCAAGTAAGCCATGAGATATACAAGTCTGGAGTTCGGGGAGAGGTCAGTCCTGGGAACACACATTTAACATTGATAGCATATTGGTGGTGTTTCAAGCTACAGGATTGAGCGTGTTCTCTAAGGGAGTGTTAGGTCCTGGGGAAGGGATTCAGGGCAGGTGAGGAGTGGGTCTTCATGGAGTTTGCTTTCCAGAATGTGTTGAAGAAGACTCTTAAGAGTTTCTGTCTTGTGAGTCCCTCCTTTCCTCTGGGCTGGTTTGATTTGTTTTTATCCGTTTTTTTTTTTTTTTTTCTTGAACCAATCTCTGGCTTAGCATCAGCTGACAGGATTCACTGATTCCTGAGACTGCATGAGTATTTAACACCAGGATAAAAATTGATCTGAAGTGATTTGGACCCATCTATGAATTTGGGAAAAATCACCTAAACTGAGTAAGATATATATACAATATCCAATGGAGCCAGAGTGTCTCTTCCACTGTGTTGTTCATGTAATATTTTGAATTAGCAGAATTCAGGAGTAAAGAGGATTCTGTCAGAACGTGTCTTCTTTGGCTTTGCAGTTGGTTTCTTGGTCCTTTCAGGCATGGAGTCTCTAAATCCAGTCTTTTTTAGGCTTGGAAGATGACAGCCACACCCATGGAGAATTTTTTATTAAGAGTTTGAATACTTCGCCTGGTGATGGGTATTAAAAAGGGCACGTTCTGCATGGAGCACTGGATGTTATGCACAAACAATGAATCATGGAACACTACATCAAAAACTAATGATGTGATGTATGGTGATTAACATAACAATAAAAAATAAAAAGAAAGAGTTTGAATATTTCTATGCATTAAAAATTGTGCTTTTCGGGAGTCAATGAAAACGTGAGTTATTTCTTTCTGTTTTAACTCTCAAGTGATAGTGTAAGGACAAATACAAATTAAATAAAGAGGCTTAATTTTCCCTGCTGAAAAATGAGGCAAGAAATACCCTGTCTCTTTTCCTTTGAGCATTTACTTTAGAGAACTTGTAATTGTACGTACTTTCTCCTCTCTTTCAAATGTCTATAAATCCTTTTGAAGACTACATTGGCATTTTGTCAGCTTTATGACTTGGAAATATCTTTCTCCAGGACCTGAGAACTGTCTCTTTAAAATGTAAACATCAAGGGAGATAGTGTCCCACTGTCATGGTTTCTGTCGGGGCGAGGGAGCTGGACTTCAGGCGGGAGCATCGCTCCACCTTGAAACACGAACTCCTGCCATCAAGGTATGAGAAGTTCCTTCTTCCTCTGGATGAAGCCAATTAGCCAACACAGATGATTACCCAAGTTACCTGGTAAAGTTAGAATAGTTTATGTATGGCAAATGGTACTATCCAGTCCTCTGATTTGAGGACTAGCTATTGTTTATCTTGAGAGTATGTGTACAATGGGTTGTATGTGCACAGCGATAGGAAAGGGTGAGATTTCCTTCTGTCTTTGCAATCTCTTAGCAGACTGCCTGTGATACCCATCACATTCTGGTTGAATGCTTATTTAATAAGGGAAGTGTTTTCTTTGTCTACTACCTTTGTGAAGAGGATTTCCGGGTTGGGAGAATATTCTGTTTTTAATTATAACTCCCCAACATTGGTTTCTAGTGGGTAAACCAAATTACTGACATGCTTTGGTTCTCTAAAATCTCCTTTCAAACACTCATGGGGGGTTCACTTCTGTTGGGTATTTTAAATGAACTCTTGGTCTTAAAAGTAGAGTTGACATTTGAAGATTAGACTCTTCCACTCTTAGAGATAATTCTAATCAATGTATTCTTGATATAATCAATTTTGGGGTTTTTAAAAATGGTGTGCCTGCATTCTAAAGATAATCATAAGAGATTTAGAGCCCTATGAAAGTTCTGTTGGTGTAAGTATTAATTTGCTAGGGCTGCCATAACAAAGCAGTAGGTGGTCTAGATAACGGAAATTAATTTTCTTACAATTCTGGAGCCTTGAAGTCCAAGATTAAGGTGTTGTTGGGGTCGGTTTCTTCTTAGGTCTCTCTCCTAGGCTTGCAGATGGCCACCTTCTCCTTGTGTCCTCACATGGCTTTCCTCTGTGCGTGTCTGTGTCCTAATCTCCTCTTCTTATAAGGACACCAAATTGGATCAGGCCCACCCTGATGACCTGATTTTAACTCAGTTATTCTTTAAACAGTCAATCTCCAAATATAGTCCATTCTGAGGTACCAGGGGTTAGAACTCCAACATGTGCATTTTAGGCAGACATAATTCAATCCATAACAGTTGTACATATTCCAGTTGCTATTCAGTATGTGCAAAGGCAGTTTGATCAAAGTGCCTGAGAGACCAGAATGTGACTGTTATTTAAAATAATTTTTATGGGGTTATCATTCAGCATTCTACTTGTCTTAGTCAGTAGAACCAATATCTCCAGATTTGTACTATATATATATATATATATATATATATATATATATTTTTTTTTTTTTCCCCCCTGAGAAAACAGGATTGTTTTTGAATGACTATTAGTTCTTTCAAAGGAGGGACAAAATGTTTTATGGAAAATGTACCCAAGCCTTATTTGCAGCTTCAAGTTGGTGAAATACATTACCTCTTCAACATGGCAATATAAAATGTCTTTATTGTCAGCCCCACCCTAAATCCCATGCGTGTGAATTTAGCCCCCCAATGGCACTTACGGCCACTAATTAAAACTCAGTTCTCTCAATGTTCACTATTATATGTCTGGGGGAAGAGAGAACACATTTTTTGACCCTCTCATATTCTTGCATTCATTAGGAAATCAGTGCTTTTCCAACGTACATTCTGGTGACCCACAAATTGACTTGCTACCCAGCCTGACCCTTCAAGGAAAGAGGGGAAGGATGAAGAAATGCAAAAAGGTGGCCATATTTTCTCCTCAGACATTATATTTGTCTCCTTCTATTAGATTTATTTTTGGCACATAGAAGAGCACATCCATATGGGGAACATTTTAAAATTGCTTGTGAAGAGTAGGCATATTTCCAAGAGGAAATGTAACCTTGCCTTCATCTGGCGTATCAGATCAATGCACTGTAAAAGATCATGTTCAGTTACCTCATTTTTTTGAATTAGAATTAATGGCTCATTAGTCTTGATCATATCAATATTATAACACCACTTACATTTGATAGAAAAGGGAAGAAGGCTGATGGAGTGCACTTATTCCCTTTTACTCTTAGCGAATACACCATGTGCCAGCCTCAGGGAAAACCGGCAAGATCACGGAGGTGGCCCTTTTCAAACAGGCCCCATTTAGGGCAATTGCGGACTCTTTTTTAAGAGGCTCTTGGAAGAAGAGTTAAAAGGTTCTGAAGGTTTTGGTCACGTGGGACATAGAGCAGTGTTTTCCCTCACTTTAGGCAGCAGGCCAGAGTGGGGGAACCAGACACCCTCAGCATTTCTTTGGCCACATGTTGGACCATATGTTGGAAACTGGAATAGCAGACATTAAGAATCTTCTCTTGACCATCCCTCCTGGGAGGAATTCCATCTACAAAGGAGCATATATTTCTGCAGGGCTCAGAGAGATAGGCAGGTTGACTCTTTTGAAATAAAAATAGGAAATATTGCAAGGCACCAGATGATATTATTGAAGATAATAGGCCTCTTTCCCAATCCCTAAATTATGCCAAAACAAACAGGAACCAAGTGGGCTCTAAAATTAAAGCAAAGAAAAACAAAGCAAAATAAAACAAAAACTACCTTTATGGAAGGAAACACCAGACCAGGAGTCTAGAACTCTGGCTGTATTATTGACTCTGTCACTAGCTAACCGTGAGGCTGTAGGTAGTGGATATTTTGTTTCTGTTTTTTGCCTGCATGGCACCTATTTCCTTTGGAAATTGTCCCCCATCCCCACCCCCGCACCCGGCTGGGCTGTAAGCCTTTGGCACATGAGTTATATATTACCTCCCAGGCCACAGTGATTGGCTCAAGGGTGAATACAAGGAAACCAGGGCAGTTAGGGTCTTCTTGGGATTTTGCTGGAACTATCAGGAAAGAAACATTTACTTCTCACTGTTGCTATGAGTTTAAGGGATAATTTAAGCCAATAGCTGCCGGTCTCCACCCAGAGAGAGGCAGATGTGAGAAATGCTCAGAGAGAAGCAGAGCTGGGTGACGCATATCTCAATCCCTCAACCTCACTAGGCCTGGAGTTGGTCACTCTTGGAATTCCTTTGTATGCTAGGAAATTCATCCCCTTCCTTTTGGTTGGGACTTGGCTTCTTGGAACCTGGTTATTAAACTTTGTACATTTGGATTTACCTCTCTGAGCTTCCTTTTCCCCTCTGTGAAGGAACATAGTCAGTATAGTGGAGTCCTATGTTTCATTCCATCTCTGAGCTTTGTATGACTCTAACTCTAAGTCTCTTGACACAGGGGCACCTGCTGGCTCAGACAGTAGAGCATGTGACTCTTGATCTCAGGGTCACGAGTTCAAGCCCCACGTTCAGTGTGGAGCTTACTTAAAATAAAAATAAAATAAAATATTTTTAAAAATTAATCCATCAATCTCTTCACTCATCTTACCTAATAATTTGTCGTGGTATTTATCCTCCTAGACAGTAAGTCTCTTAGTAATCTCCAAAATTTCCCTCGAAAATTTCTTCCAATTATTTGGAAGTTATGATGATCGCACCGGGGGTTAAATCTATCTTTATATTAACAATGAATGAAGTGTTTGATAAGAAAATTGATAGTATAAATAGGATCAGAGAGTACCATTTAAAACCCTTTTAAGAATACAGACAGCTTTTAGAAGAGAAGGAGACATGATGAAAACCCAACATCTATTCATTAAAGTCCATCTGAGTGTTAAATATAGCTACTGCATCTACTTGAAAGCAATAAAACGAAATATTTTTCCTAAAAACTTAATTAATAATTAAAACTGGGCAATCCCACCAATGATTTTAATTCTCTACACCAATCAAAAAAATAGAGACAGAGTTCCATTATGCAAATATCCTTAACAAAATCTCCCTAGCCCACCGCCTTCGGTAGCATGACTGCAAGCTGGCAAAGAAACAGAACTTGAGGGGAGAGCAGTTTGCCTTGAGAAAAGGCACTCAAAGACTTGGGGGCACTCAAAGATTAACCAATAAGATTTTTAAAAAAATGAAAGGACAGGGTCCTGTGTTCAGATTTCTTTCACTGCCCCCTGGCCAGATTTATTACCCTTCTGTTAATAAATAGGTACAGAGGACTGAATTAAGAGGACACTAATAGGGACACCTGGATCGCTTAGTCGTTAAGCGGCTGCCTTTGGCTCAGGTCATGATCCCAGGGTCCTGGGATCGAGTCCCGCATCGGGCTCCCTGCTCAGTGAGGAACTTGCTTCTTCCTCTGCCTGCCACCCCTCCTGTTTGTGTTTTCTCTCTCTCTACAAATAAATAAAGAAAGAAAATATTTTAAAAATTGAAAGAAAAGAGGGGACTAATAAATATTCTTTCCTCTCTTCCCCCCTTGAAGAGGCTCACCAAGTGTAACTAAGCTAGTTTCTCAATGGACTCTAGTATAATGGAAACGTCCTTTTGACAGGTCTGAGAATTTGACATGTCTCTGCAGAACAGGCACAAAAGTACAGTAGCACTTAGCATTCACAGCACTGGAAAGAGATTAATTAGCTCACTTCACATCCTTTCACGATATTCAAGTGTTGATCATAAAACGATACAGAGCACCAAAGTTGGGGAAATGAGGGCTTCGATCAACAGTAGGGGTTTAGAACTCACAGCTTTTGACTAAGCCATTGTGGAGTCATCCGGTGCTTCGCCTGACTACGAGCTCTCTCTCGGGAGGGGCCTCCCCTTCACCCGCCTCATCGTCCCCCGGGGGTGCCTGCTTTCCTGCCCAGCAAGGGGGTGACTCAGTGTTTTGTGTGGTGCCCTCAGAGTGGTTTGGCTGAGGTTTTGGAAGAATGGCTGCACTTCAGTTGCAGAGTCTCTAATGTATCATCGGGAGCCAGAGGGAAAAAGATAATCTATTTTCTAAAGCAGAAGTGACTTAGGAAATCCCTGATGGGGGAGTTCATCTCTGACTATTTTGGAAAGTGTTTTCCAGCGCTCATTTCTAAGAGTAGATTGTGTGGTTTGAGGGCCTCGGCTGAAGGAATCACAGATGCAGCGTCCGAGCAGTGAATGGATGCTCACGTGTCAGCCACTTTGTGTGGCTCTGAGTAAGCAGACACAAAGTCAAGTGACCAGGTTCCGTTCTCACCATCATATCTGGCAGGCTTCCTCTTTATATACGGAGGATGGACCCATCCCACAAACACTTGCGAATTCCCCGTGGGGTGTGTGGCCTCGTGTCGGTCACTAGGTATCGAACTTTGGAGTGAATCACCTGGGAGCTTATTAAATTACGAATTTCTAGGCCCCATCCCCAGAAATACTGATTCAGCAAATCCAGAACAGGGTTTAGGAATCTGATTCCCATTTGAGGGGTTCACAAACACCTTTGTATCCCTAACACCACTATTCAAAGTGCGGTGGGGCTAGTACAGATTCTTCACTGACAATCACTCAGTCACAATGGCAGGATGGGGCCCACTGGCCCAGACACGTAACAGATGATGGCAAAACCCCACAGAAACCCAGACAGAGCGGTACGGCTCAGGGATCCACAGCCACAGGAACTTGAGAGTATTGTGGGCTAGATTTAGACATGAAGGAATTTTACAAAGGATTTTAAAAGTAATTTGGGTTTTAAAGAAAATCAAATCTGATCCAACTATTTCTTTTCTTTTCTTTTCTTTTCTTTTTTCTTTTCTTTTCTTTCTTTTCTTTGTTTTGGATGAGTCGAATGAGATCCAGAGAGGTTAAATGACTGGCCTATATTCACTCAGCTAAGACTTGAAAAGCAGGGAATGGAAGCAGAGACTTGTAATTGTGTCTACAACAGCCTTTGGAGAGTCTGCTCTGGATGCACTGGAAGTGGGTATACAGACCAGGATTCTATAAAAATGACATGGGGGTAACATGGCTAAATACTAATGCTGTTTTTAGATTTAGGTTGACAAAGCAGAGGATGATACGTCAATAATTTTCAGTGATATGCAGAGAATATTCCATATGGAAGGAAGGCTCTGCCAGGATTCTAATCTATACATCTTCATCACTGGCTTAGATGTACACACACAATATTATATTAGCTAAGAATTACTGAATTTGAATTATGTGCTTTGCTTTTTACATGAATTAACTCATTTAATCTCTTTAAAAAAATCTTACAAGGCAGGTAATATTATCTTTAATTTATAGATGGGAAAACTGAGACACAGAAGGATTAAGAAACTTGCCCAGATTTGCAGAACTAGCAATCAGTGAAGTGTGGATGCAAACCAAGGCTGTCTGCCTCCCCCCACCCTCTTTAGATCACTGCCCTACAGAGAAGCTCATGAATAGGCAGATGGCTCCACACTTGAAGGGGCGGCAGAGTATTGGATGACAGGATTAGGATTTTGAAAAAGTCCTGGTGGAATGAAACTAGTGATGTCCCTTAATAGGCATAAATGTAAAGTTCCACATTTAAGTTAAGGAATCAGTTGCACACATATAAGGATGCTAGCAAGCCCTGGCTTAACTACAGTTCACAAGAAAAGGACTTAGGGGCTTCAGTGGACTTTGCACTCATATGAATGAATAATGCGAAGTGGCTGCCAAAAAGCTTATGCAATTTTAGGCACAAATCAGAACAGGGTAGATGAGTCTTACTGTGTGTGTGTATGTAAATTTAGGTGCCACACCCAGCATGGAGCCCATTGCGGGGCTTGAGCTCATGACCCTGAGATCAAGACCTGAGCTGAAATCAAGAGTCAGATGCTTAACCAGCTGAGCCACCCAGGCGCCCCTAGATATATTCGATCATAATTAGAGTGAAGTGGAAAATACATTAATTGGTATTTTTTGAAGGAAACAGAGACCACCAGATTGAGTTCCGAGGTGGACATCTTCTGTGTGGCAAAGTGGAAATTCGTGGGTTTGGGTAGCTCAGCATGTGTTCCCCCAAATATACTCTCTTTCTCTTTATTCCTCTCTCTTGGCAACAACATGTAATTATCCTTTATGGTGCTATCCACCCTCACCCCATTCTTTGTGGTCCTGGTGGAAATGTAAATCACAGTGTCCTTGTGCCCCACAAGTCCAACTCCCAACCAGACCCTGCTCCATCCTTTCAGGATTTTTATCTTGGATTATGTGATACATGAGGAAAGATGGTTGGAGCATAATAACTCTGATACCAGCATCCACAGGAGACTGTCTCTGTGCTCCTCACCAGGGTGTCACCCTAGTTCCTGTGTTTTTTGAGGTTGACAGCTCAGTCTCCCCAGGTTCATTTGCGTGGATCATTCTTCATGATTGGTCAGCTCATTCATTCAAAGAACATTAACATCCAGGGCACAAGACTGTAAACACGGATTTCTCCTTTTCTTTCCTTCTCCTCCTCCTCCTCTTCCTCTTTCTTATTTAGGGAAATGCTAGGCTCCAAACTTGTGTGTAAGAGTGAACATGAACACAGCAAGCAACTTCTTAGCAAGTTCAGTAAAATGGAATTGTGTGTTTGAACTGGTTTCAGAATCAGGAGGTCATATGTCTGGCACAGATTGGTGACAGATTCAAGGAGAAAAGTGTAACTCAGGTGCCAATTGAGGAAAGAAAGAAACAGTTATGAAGGCAGGCATAGGACTTTGGATAGGAAACAAAAACAAAAACAAAAACAACAACCCTAACTGAGAAGAAAGAACCAAGAAAAAAAGGTAAAACTATAAGAAGAGGAACAGAAAGAGGATGATGATGATGACAAGTCACTATGTGTGTGTGTGTGGGGGGGGGGTTGTTTGTTTACCAAACACGTTCACAGATTCTCCTCCTTGCTCCTTGTGACCTCTTTCAGCTGGTGTCATTACCCTCTGTTTCTATGCATGCATCCAGAGGTCTGGAAATTGTGACTGGCTCAAGGCCCAGAGCTATGTGAGTGACATGGCTAAATCCCAGTCATGCCCACCCCCTACCATACCCCATCATCTTCTTCCCCGTCAGTCAGTCCCTCTGGCTAGGAATCTCTGTTAAAATTCTTTGTGAAAAACTCCCAGTTTCCTTTTTCATCTTTGAGCATGCACTGTGCCTCCCATTTTGTTCAGCGCCGACTGCAAACTCAGCTTTGACTCATGAGACAAACACCCTCAACCAGATTATATCGTGCACATTGTTTCTCTCTCCTGCTCTTGTCTTCCCATCAATGTCTCCTGGACCTGGTTTGCTATTCGTGTAGATTTACTGGGTGAAAAGCCTAGAGCTCTTGTAAACTGCACCCCTCATCAGTCACTAAGAACAGTCTCAACCTACCCAAATGCAGGCGGCTGGGTCCTGACCAGCTCTGGGGGGAAGCTGGACATGAAGCCAAAATATGAGACCAGGTTCCCCTGAAGGCCAGAAGAAAGGAAATGTTCCTCAGTATCCATTAGAGATTTTTCTGAAAGCAAAAGTCCCAGGAAAAGAAACGAACTGTGATCAGAGTGGAGTTTGTTGTAAGTACCTGATTCCTGCTGTGAACAGTGATATGTGGTTGTTTTATAAATTAGCCACATTTGAATTCTAAATCACTATGGGTGCTGCAGAGCCTTTGATATAAGACTAAGCTTATTTTTCAACAAACAAAATAATTGCTCAACATTGGTGAGTTGGTGGGGGCGGGAGGGGAGAGTCTGCTTTTTGAGGAACTATACCTGCTTCCCAAATAATATTCTAAATACCTGACAGTACAAAATAATGGTATTGATAAAGATGAATAAATCTGATCCTGGTTATTTTATGTCAAATTGGTAGAAGAAAAATTTTCATGCAAGTATGCAGAAAAGTAATAAACCTGCTTAAGGAACAAATTTAATGGTTCCTAAGCCTATATATTTCTAATAATTGTTTATACTTTTAATTTAATACTACTATTCCTAGCACAAAGCTTGTTTTAAGTTGTATAGAGCTTGGAATAAAACTGAAGAATCAGAATTTTCCAAAAGGCGGTTTCCAAGGGATTTCGACAATGGTTCACCACACTTCCATCACATTTGCTTCTTTGTCGCAAAGATTTTTTTTTTGTAAATAAATTTTGAATAGACCTCGGTCACTCTTCTCCATTCCCCCTCAGGGATGTGGGAGGTGAAAAGGGAGGAGGGATAGGTCTTAGAGAAATTTTCTAGAAATTATTTTTTTGGTTTACTACTAAAGGCATCTCCACCAGTAAGAGTTTATATGCATAAATTTTAGATCTAATTTAAAGAGTTACAATGTCAAACCTTAACCTGATGTTATTTTCAGAAACCAAATGGGTGTTTGAAAGCAGTCAGGAGAGCATCTCTAGGAACGGTTATAGGAAAGCATTAAGCAGTCAAGATAATCATTTCTGGCCGATCTCTGGATGCTGAGAAATTAAAATGGGCGTGGCTAGCTATACCATCACACCTTCCAGGGCAGTATCACCTCTCCAGGCTCTCAGACTGAAAGTCCAGACTTAAGCTTTACCAAGCAAGTTTGAAATCTGTTGGCAAGCCAACGTGGAAAGCTCCTGCTACCAGTGCTTAGGTTCTGCCCCTTCTGGGGATATATAAAACCCTCGGTCTCTCCGGTTGCCCAGTCAGCACTTTCCAGGAGCACTTAGAAGCCGTGACATGCCCACCTCTCCATCAATGACAACTGAAAGCCCCAAGTTGGTAATGGCATAATGGGGAATGCGGCGGGGGCGTGAGAAAGGGGCTCGGGAAATACTTTTCCAGAGCAGGTCAATATGAATGTGAGGTTGCCTTCCAGAGTGAGCGGTAAAGCCCTGTGACTGGGATTCTGCCCCCTGGTGCTATTAATACGGTTGCTGCTTTCCTGTTCCACACGGTGATCGAGCACCACCAGTGCATTAGGCTTCTGCAGGAGCCGACGTAGACGGAGTGTCTGCCAGACGAAGCACTCCAAAATGTTCCGCAGGAAACAGCCCCGCGCTGACATGGAGAGCGGGATGGATGGTCTCCTCCTCGAGTCTCTGTTTCTATTATAAATTAGAGGCCTACTTAAAAAATGAGCGAAGTATAAATAATTTAAAACAAATCAAAGGCCTTTATTACCACCATCGTACCCAGGCCTTTGAAGATAACTTGGCTCCCCAGCACATTGTCGGAGGCTTGCTCTGCTCTGCTCTCCTGTTTCCTCCTATAATGACGTGTATCTTAAGAAAAGTAAAAACGAAACAGACAAAAAAGCAAACCTCAGTATGGTATCCAGGTTAATGTCACTTGCGAGTCCCAGCCCCAAGGGAGGCAGACTTCCTTCTTGAGAGTTCACATCCACGGTATAATAACGTGAGTCCATCTCCCTCCTCCTCATCACTTGCAAACCGGAGTGGAAGATCCCACAACAAAACCACCAGGGAGGGGCGCCTGGGTGGCTCAGTCGTTAAGCGTCTGCCTTCGGCTCAGGTCATGATCCCAGGGTCCTGAGATCGAGCCCCGCATCGGGCTCCCTGCTCAGCGGGAAGCCTGCTTCTCCCTCTCCCACTCCCTCTGCTTGTGTTCCCTCTTTCGCTGTGTCTCTCTCTGTCAAATAAAAAAATAAAATCTTTAAAAAAAAAAAAAAAAAAACCACCAGGGATCCTCTGGGAAAGCATTTAAAAGCAAATATTGAATGGCCTGTGCTTGTTACTACTTCAAGCTCTGGTAGAGTTGCAACTTCATCTCCTTCCTTCTTTCTCTACTTCCTTCCTTCCTTCCTTCCTTCCTTCCCTCCCTCCTCCCTTCCCCTCTCTCTTCCTTCCTTCCTTCTCCTCTCTATCTCCCTCCCTCCCCCTCTTTTTTTCTCTTTCTCTCTTTCTTACTTTCAATTTTTACTAAGGACTGATAACCTTGTCTAACCTATTGTAAATCATATTTTGTAACTTACCCTCTTAACCATGTTTAACTTGGATTTCTATGTGGCAAAGTTATCAGACCCCTTTGTACATAAAATGCAAAAATCATCTTTCACAGGGAGAGGTGGAAGCCAAAGGAAAATTGGTAATGGCTGGGGCAAAACAACTGTTTCTCATGTATTAAAATATCTTAGAAGTTTAAATGAGAAAGTATGAGTGGACATCTGGAAGTGAGAGTGTGTGTGAGTCATGAAACCTTTGTAAAAGCTAGTGCCCTTCAAGAAAAGAAAGAAATGAATTAGGGTGGCCAAATTTGAGAGCGTTGGCTCAGGGAAAATACTATTAGTTCCCAAACCTGGCTGCACATAACGCTTGGGAACCTTATTAAAAATGTAGGCTCCCTGGATTCGCTCTAGGGGATTCTGCATCAGGAAATCTGGGGCTTAAGAATAGGTATCTTGGATATCACTGTGAAAGATGCAATAAAATGTTAGATTGGGAGTTCACACTTGTAGTTTAGCTACTAACCCAGAAACAATGTAGATTGGCTAGGACTGGAGCCCACAGCCAGCCAGGTATCTGAAAGTAATTCCACTAGTGGTTAGTAGTTGAGATTCATGGCAGTTTTTGTGAACTGCAGTTATATTTTTATTTCTTTAAAAAAGTTCTAAAGAGTTTGGGAAAATGGCATTGGATTTATTTGCCACAAGACAGTTGACTTGGTACCTGTACTACCAGAATGAGGATCTCCCCACAATCCCCTGACAGCCCTTTCTCTAATATTTGAAGAATCTTATCCTTTGAGACAAGATGACACCTTAGCCAATGTGGAAAACAGAACAGATGACATCCATTTTGAATAGCAGTTCCCAAACTTTTAAGGATCTTTTTACATTCTCAAACATTATTGAGGGCCCCAAAGAGTTTCTTTTCTTTTTGGATAGGTTATATCTGTTGATATTAGCCATGTTAGCAATGAAAGCCAAGAACTTTTAAAATATTTTAATTCGTTTAAAAATAACATGATAAACCCATAACATGTTAGTATAAATAACAATTTTTGGGGAAAAAATAATTATATTTTCCAAAACAAAAAATTTGTGAAGAGTCGTGTTTTGCATTTTTACAAATCTTTTAGAATGTCTGGTTTTGTAAATGACCATTGGATTTTCACATCTGCCTCTGCATTTAATGCATTGCTGTATGTCCTTTCAGTTGAAGCATATAAAGAAAATCTAGAGGGGAGGGGGGTGGGGGGGATGGGTTAGCCTGGTGATGGGTATTAAAGAGGGCATGTACTGAATGGAGCACTGGGTGTTATACGCAAACAATGAATCATGGAACACTACATCAAAAACTAATGATGTAATGTATGGTGATTAATATAACATAATAAAATAAAAAAATGTAAAAAAATAAAAATAATAAAAATAAAGAAAATCCAGCTCGACAGGGGTATGTAATTGGAAGAGTGAGGTCTTTTGTGGGTCCCAGGAATGTGTCTCAGGAACTTGGTCTCCCTGGGCCAGAATTTAAGACCTTCTCTTGTAGAATGATCTCAACACGCTTGCCATGGTGGTGAGCTTGAGCCGTCAGCCGAAGGCACTCATCTGTGAGGTCTGTGCTGGCTGGTTCAGCTCACAAGAGTTTTAGATCTAAGAACAAGGCATGGGAGACCAGTTTGGCCAAGAGGAAACCATCAAGAACAAAGTGGTGTGGGTCCTAGAGTGACGTGTGATAGGGGACATTTAGAGGGAGTCCTCCACCGGAGAAGTCTGGGGGAACTGCTAAAAATCCTTTCTGTTCCTCTGTAATCTGAGGGCAGCTCAGGCCCACTGTTTTCGGCACCGAAGAAAAAAAAGTCTGGTTAGTTTCTCTGAGGCATTCGGATAACTCAACAAGCTTTGCTTGATGTTTCTGAGGTTCTTTCTGAGGTGTTCTGAGGTTGGAGCCTTTTCATTCAGTTAAGTAGAGGATTGCCCATCAACTTTATCCAGCTTCTCTCTAAGTGAATAAATGTCTTCCCTCTTTTGCCTTTTTCAGAAAGTTCATAATCTCTTCTATCTTTGAGCAATGATTTCCTTGTTTCTCTCTTCTCCATAGATCAGCTAATTCAGCAGTCCATGGAATAAGTTGTAGGTTCAATTCTTTTACAGGTTGTCCTGGGAATCTGACTGTAGAATTGATCTAGTCTCATCAATTCTGTGACCCTTCTCCCTGGTTCCTGCTTCAGCCTCCTGAACCTAGTAATTAAAATGGCTGTGAAGTCTATTAAGGTTGGACTTCCTTATGGCATGAGGCTCCAGAGCTGCTCTCAAGTAAGCTTAAAATCCATTGGCCCTTTTCAATATTTTAAGTTTATGTCCCACATTAGTTACAATGTCACAATTGTGGGTGTGTGGCCAAGGACATCTTCCAAGTGTTGGCTGGTTGTCTGCAAAAGAAATTTGCATACAGGCATCACCCTCTTATTTTATGTACCTTTGCCATGAGCCCTGATATCAGAATGTCAGCCCCATGATAGAGCCACAGAAGCATCCCTTTCTCTCCACCATTTTCCTTTCTCTCTCCCTCTCTACCCACCATCCTGTGCAGATGGAGATCCTGGGGCTTACTCCAACTTCAGTGTCTGCTTTTGAACCCTTGCCTTCCCCTGCAAGTCCCCTGTGGAATTTCAAAGACAGAGCAGCTCTGGCCAGAGGAGGAAGGTTAAACCTCTGGTAGCGTTTTTCTCCTCCATCCTGTCCTCTCTCATCCATACTCACCAATCATTTCAGCAGGAAAGGAAATGAATGTTTATTGGATGCCTTCTAGGTACCAGCCACTTCTAGAAACATTATGTATCTCAATGAGTCCTTACAAATCTTTGCTTTTGCAGATAGGTGAACACAGATTGCACAAGGTCACCCAGCATTCATGCTTTTGCATCACTCTGTGCTGTGCTGCCTTCTTCCAGGAATGCCCTGAGTGTCTTCCTTCCAGAGGCAAAGATGGCGACATCTGAATCCTCTTTCTCATTTTCTCACTACATGATATGAAACTCATTCCTGAGTCCTATCAATTTTACCCTTGTTAAAGTCCTCAGAGTTGTCTCTGTCCCATGATCCTGCTTGAACTGTTTCCCGGCCCTTCTCTGTCTCAGCTGCCTTCTGATGATGGCCTCCTCCCTGGGCCTCCTCAGGCTACTCTCCTCCTCTCCTGGAGCCCCAGACTGTGGGGTTAGTGGCCAAGGGCGTAGGTGCTGCAGCCCGATTACCTGCATTCAAATCCTGCCACTGGCACTTCCTGACTCCGTAATCTTGGGCAGTCGATGTAATGTCTCTGTGTCTTGGATTCCTCACATGTAAAACGGCAGCAACACTAGTACTCACCCCATAGGATTTTATGGAGACTAAATGGGTTGATGCACGTCAAGCGTTTCAGACAGTGCCAGGCATGTGCTGAATGAGTGTCAGCTGCCAGCCTGCTTTTCCTGCTGCAGAGCTCAGATCAGCTTATTCCCACGTGGAGCAATTCAAAGATTCCCCATTTCACATCAAATACAGACCAAACTCTTGAGCTTGGCCTACAGGGCTCTTTTGTTTTCCTCCAGTCTATTTTCTGAACCTCATTTCCGTCAGATTGCCACATACACCTCTAGCCGGCCAGAACTGCTAGACATCTCTGTGTCTCAGATTCTTGCTTCCATATCCTTGTCCCTTCGCACACTGAACTTTCTGCATACTAGAATTCCATGCACTTTTCCAGACTCAAAACCCAATGGCATCCTTTTCAAGCGGGCTTCCCCGATCTTCCCAGCAGCAAGTAATCTACTTACCTTGTGAACTCCCATAGCTCTTTATACCTCTCTTTGGGCACTTGACCACGTTTCATTGTCAATTATAGTTATTTATGTCATCACCTACCCAACTAGAAGGGAAGCCCTTCCAGGGTGGGTTTATCTTTGCATTTCCCTAAGTGTCTATATAGTGTCTTGTTCATAATGAGAATTCAATAAAAATTCTTCTTTGAATGACTGAGTTTTATCTAAGAATAACAGCTGCCATTTATCGAGCTCTTCCTCAGTGCCAAGTACTGAGGGTTTTATGTATATTGTCTCATTAAATCTTCACGACCCTACGTGGTATTAATGACTCTTCCTCCCAGTTTTCAGAGGAGGACAACGAGGCACAGACAGGTTAAGGTATTTGCCTGAGATCACGCCTCTGGTGAATGATGTAATGTGGACTTGATCCTAGCGCTGGTTGACTCTATGCCCATGCTTTCATCCCCAGCATTAGAGTTCCTCGGGTAGTCAAAGGAAGGCTTTACGGAGCTTGATCAACGCGCACGCGCGCACAGACTTCCTGCTACCTAATTGGCCATTGGGCCTGCTGCCCTCTCAGCAGAGGCCTCCTGTGCACCCATAGCTCTGTTTTAGCTGAAATGCACTTTCTCCTTTCGGGGGAGGGTGAGCTCTAAGGGCAGTCCCAGGGAGACCTTCCCTGCCGGCTCTGCTCCTAGGGCAAGGCCCGAGCATCACTAGGTGGACCGGCTACAGTGAACTCTCCCAAGGATGTGTCAGCATTTCTGCTAGCCTGATTAAAACATGGCCAACAAATCATTCGCTGCCTAATGTGCAACGCACTGTAGCTTATTTGATAGTATATTTATGCACACATCTTCAGAAACAATATTCTTGTAAATCTTGTATCAAGCCCTTGGGGAGATATTGGTAGTAAGCAGGAAATCAGCAAACACATTGATCCTACATGCTCTGTGATGTTAGCGGTCGTCATGAAATTGAATTTCATCTTAACATATTAAAATCAATATACAGTGTTCAGTTTAATTTAGAATGTAAATACCATCAAGGGTTTTCAAGACGGAGGAAATAATAGTTTCTAACTCGGATATGTATCATTACACAGGCCACTTTCCATTATTTAGAATAAGTATGACCCCGGAATAAACAAATATCTAGCTCTGCCTGTTAGAGTAAATGGGAACTCCAGTTCTCAATTGATCAGAATCAGTAGCTAAGAGGGAGTTCTCATTTTAAACTGACATGGAAAGTTCAGCTATTTTTCTCCATAGTCCTATTTTAAAATAAAATCTGGCCTAAAATTGCACTTACTGTTTTTAATTCTCCAAACTCCATGCCAGGCAGCACTACTTTGCTGCAGTGGGAGGGTACTGGTTTTTGCAATGTGTTACAAAACCGATCAAAACCCCACAAGATTTTCTTTGACATCAGGAGGGTTGTGGGCCCAAGTGACACTCCTTATTTTGGGATATGGGGGTAGCAAATTCAGAGGGCAAGGGCCTCTGATGCCTCTGATTCTCTCAGAATCCTGCTCTGCTTTCTCCTCCAATCCTTTCTAATTTCAGGGGTAAAATGGGAAATAGTAATTATCGTGATTACTATTGTGTATGCTTATTGCATGTTTATTGAAGAGTGAAGATCTGCCAGGGACGATGACATTCACTTCTTGACGTGTGTGGTCTTTGGTAGCATCTTCCTAGCCCTCTGATGTAGGCATCGTTGTTATTTCTCTTTCACAGGTGGGAACTGGCCCCTTTGAGGAGTGAAACTGCTTGTCCAAAGTCACCCAACTTGTACGTAACAATCCAAATTGTTAGGAAATTGTCAAAAAGCCGGGGCTCTTTTCCGTGACTGGCCCGGAGGAGGTAGCCCTGGCCTCTTGGAGAAATTATGCCCTCTTCAAGCGCCCTTCAAGCCTCGCCTCTAGGGAGACTTGAAATGAAGCAGGAGGAGAAACGCTTGTCCTCGGACCTCAGTGCGAGTGTGTGTGTGTGTGTGTGTGTGTGTGTGTGTGTGTCCCAGAGCATAGGGATAAGGGAAAGAGGAGACACGGGGCTGTTAGCAGCAGTGACGTCGTGGCCTAACACCTCCTTTCATTCTCATCATTGCTGCCGGCTCCTGTGGACACAGTGCTTCTGCAGGTCTCTTGTGAACAGCTGCGAGGCTGCCTAGGAAGTATGCAGTCCGTTGGGTCACTCTCCGAAGCTATGGCCGCATGAGTCAGGCCCATAGAGCACATTCATCTTTTCTTTCCTCCGGACCGGCACGTGCGAGGCCCAGAGGGGGCAGAATCGTCCAGTCCCAGGTGCTTATTGCCGGTGCTACCTAAGCACTCGGAAAATAAATAAATAAGTAAATAAATAAAGCCCCTTAGTGGTGTTTAAGTAGTCCCACTTTTATCTTTCAAAGAATATATATTGCCCACTGGTTTCCAGATTTCTTGCGGTGATTGAGTAGGGCCGTACTTTTAGGAGCCACTTCTCGGGTTAGGATCACAGGGCTGTTGTGAGGTAATGTCTGGAAAGCACTTTGGGCTCCTTTGAGAAAGGTGCTACGTCAATACCGTGTATTATTATTTATTGTCAGCCTGAGAGAAAAGCACAGGCAGGAGATGCCTTCTGTCTCCTTCCCTGGATGCAACAGCGCTGTGGCTTCAGTAGTTTTCGGTTGGGGGAACGTTCCAGCACCTGCAGCCTTTGACTGCAAAGATGCAGTCTGCATCCAGGGTACCTCCAGGGACAGGGGGTCGGTTTAGTGCCACAGAGGAAAAGGGACAGACGCCGCAACTGTACAGAGCAATCGCACGCTCGCCCAACGAGCAGAAGCTGTGCTCTCCTTACACGGGGAATTGAATTTTGTGGGGGAGGACCGAGAGGGGATGGATTTTGTGTATCTGCCAATAATGAAGCGCTCTTTAAAAAAAAAAATCATATATTGCATTATTTGTTTCAGAGGTACAGATCTGAGATTCAACAGTCTTGCACAATTCACAGCGCTTACCAGAGCACATACCCTCCCCAGTGTCTATCACCCAGTCACCTCATCCCTCCCACCCTACCCCCCACTCCAGCAACCCTCAGTTTGTTTCCTGCAATTAAGAATTCCTCATATCAGTGAGATCATATGATACATGTCTTTCTATGTTTGACTTATTTCGCTCAGCATAATACCCTCCAGTTCCATCCACGTCGTTGCAAATGGCAAGATCTTAAGAAAAAAAAAAAAAGAAGAAGAAGGTAGCGGGAGGGGAAGAATGAAGCGGGGGAAATCGGAGGGGTAGACGAACCATGAGAGATGATGGACCTGAAAAACAAACAGGGTTCTAGAGGGGAGGGGGGTGGGAGGATGGGTTAGCCTGGTGGTGGGTATTGAGGAGGGCACATTCTGCATGGAGCACTGGGTGTTATGCACAAACAATGAATCATGGAACACCACATCAAAAATAATGATGTAATGTATGGGGATTAACATAAGAATTAAAAAAATTAAAAAAATCAAAAAAATCAAAGTGCTCAATGAAGTAGCATGTGAGCTGGGGTTCTGTCACTTCCTGCCCAATTCTGTTTCTAATTTGTATGCACATCCCAGACTGACCAGGAGGAGCTCCCGTGGTCCCCTCAGTGCCCTAAAATAAGCCTCATCTGTCTTGGCTGCTGTAAAATGCCAGTCGTCTTCGAAGTCCCAGTTCAGATGCCACGATTTCTTCTTTAAGCTTTTCCAAACAGCTGTTACGGTTGATCTGTGTGCCCTCTTCTACCCCCAATATTCATATGTTGAAGTTTGAACTCCCAGGACCTCAGAATGTGACTGTAGTTGGAGATAGGGTCTTTAATGAGATAATTAAAGTTAAATAAGGTCATCAGGGTGGGCCCTAATCCAATTTGACTGGTGTCCTTATAAGAAGAGGAGATTAGGACACAGATGCACACAGAGGGAAGGCCACGTGAGACCGCAGGAGAAGGTGCCCATCGACAAGCAGAGGAGAGAGATCTTAGCAGAAGCCAACCCTGCCAACACCTTGATCTTAGACTTCCGGCCTCCAGAACTTACGTTATGTAAGCCGCCCAGTCTGTGGTACTTTGTTATAGAGCAGCCCTTGTGAAAGAATACAATACCCCAAAAGTGGTAAAGAAAAAGATCATGCTTTTATAAAGTATTGCTACCCAAAATGTAGTCCACAGGCTAATGGCATGGCTATTACCTTTTCCTGCTAAGAACTGCAGAATCTTAAGCCATACCCAGACTTCTGGAATCAAAATTTGCCTTTTAACAAACTATCCAAATGATCTGTATGCATGTTAACATGTGAGAGCTGCTGTTGGATGAATCAGTTTGGCTTTGAAACTATCCCAAAACTTAGTGTTTAAATGAGCAACAACTTACTGTTTCTCATGATTCTGTGGGTTGTCTGGGTCAGCGCTCTGCATGTGGTTTCATTCGTTCAGCTTCCGCTAAGCAACCTTATCTCCTGAGAGTTTTATAACATTTTTTTTTTGTTTTCATTGTTTGTGCTCTATGTTTACCTTATATTTATGACCAGCACAACTATTTTTCCATTTATGGTGGGAATATAAAATTTCATTTTTAAATAGGTGCATTTTTTATTTTATTTTATTTTATTTTATTTTATTTTATTTTTTTAAAGATTTTTTTATTCATGAGAGACAGAGAGAGAGAGAGAGAGAGGCAGAGGGAGAAGCAGGCTCCCAAGGAGCAGGGAGCCCAATGCGAGACTCGATCCCAGGACCCTGAGATCATGACCTGAGCCAAAGGCAGACGCTTAACCATCTGAGCCACCCAGGCTCCCAATAGATGCATTTTTTAAAAAAAGAAGTCAATACAAAGAAAATTAAGTAAATATTATAAGCTGTATGAGGCTCTAGCAAAAATCATGAAGTTCGATGTGAGCTGCTCAAGTTTGAGAAACACTCTCTTGTTTCAAAATTTGCCAATTTTCCAAGGAGTCAAAGGCTCACCTACTCTTCTTAATATATGTAGGAGTCCATGAGAGGGTGGTAGGGATGTGGAAAGACATCAGGTCATTAAGATCTTTCTTCTCTCTGAGACCCAGGATTGGGAACTCAGGGTGAAGGTGAGAAGCACCTCCCTACTTCCCTTCTTACTATGTTTCTTTTCACCCAGGATTATTATGGTAATATCAGCGCCTGACATTTCTGTGGAGTTTTATGGTTTGAAAAGCTCTCACGCGTGCTTGATGTCATTTGATCTGTAAAGCATTTGATCTGTATGGCATTTTATCCTATATAGAAAGTGAGCGGAACGATCTCTTGTCTTTGAAGGAGAGGAAAGCCTGGTTATTGTTGGGATTGCTCTCCCAGTAGGGGAAGAGCTTCTCCTATATGCATAGTTTTCTATAAAGCTGACCCTGTTTGTTGGAAGCCAACTGTGCTTTTGGTCTTCTGGGAATTGCTGAAGGAAGCAGAATCAACAGTAACGGCATGCTTTCCAGGGAAGGGCAGGACCAATGGATCGAACCGTGGGGTGGAGAGTGGTTGGCCCCTAATCCAGGACCACTGCTTGGCCACATCAGAGTCCTTCGCTGTCCGGCCTCATGGTCTTGGTAGAGGCATTGACCACTTGACAAGATAGGCATGAAGTTGTGCGCCCTCTACAGTCCTCCTGTGCTTCCAGCCCTCATTTAAATGCTAATTTTCTCAGGTCACTTCTGGTAGAATCTCTCCCTCCTTTTCCTACAGTTTCACAGAGACTTTAAGGTTTGTCTATTGTATTGTTTATCTTACGCAACTTTGTCTTGGAGTTGTTTGTGTGTGTCTATTTCAGTGCTAAACGACAGACCCGAAGTCTTTCCCATGCTTCTATCCACCCCAGTAGCTGGTACCTACTCTGCCTGTGGCAGGTGCTGATGGAAGCTTTGTGTACTTGAGAATAAGACGTAAGAGACAAAATATTACCAAAAGGGAAAACATTTAAGCATGTTGTTTTGCTTCAATATCCTTTTGAGACTTATATTTTATGAATTGTAGGCAGGTATAAAATTGGGTGGTCCAGTTCACCTTTTCTTTCTTTCTTTCTTTTTTTTTTTTTTCCATTTTCTATCATCCTTTGTAGATGTGAAAGTTCAGGCCCATCTAGGAGCTATGGCTGAATCAAGTACTGCTGTCTTGTGGGACTTTGAGGAAATTTTTATTCTTAATTAAAAAAAAATGTGTGATCCCCACTCCTCTACTAAATGTTGAAAATTACAGGCATACAATTGTGAAATAGCCCTATTTTTATTAAATAAAAATGTGTACATTAATTAATAGTTATTCAGACTATTTTGTCTTAAAAATATTCCAGATAATATCACTTGAGTGAGATTTTAGCAAGTTGGACTAATCCCATATATAGCAATTTAATAATTCACATGATAAGTATGATTGGTTTAGCATTCAAAATAAAGGCCATTTAAGCAGGCATATATTTTGCCAGTTGCTTTTTAAGTTTTTATGTAACTTATCGTTAAAACGATTCATGTTAGATATCTTTCGGTAACTCTGCAGAATCAGAGCTTGACTTCCCACGAACACTTGGTTATCATCTCTAGTACTGAGCATTGCACTCGCTCTTTTCATCCAGGTCCTGAATTTTACTAAGGGAAAGTGTAAGCATTATTTAAAGGCTAAGCAATGTTTCTGATCATGTGCTAAACCCTAGACATATTTTGTTTATTTGTGTAATTACTCCTCTTAGCTGTGAAAATTTGGAAGTGCAGGTATAGGAACAAATTCTGCGTGACTTACTGTCTTTATTCCATAGGTTGACTTTTAAAAGCCCACACATGTTCAGGAGCATGTTGGTCACAAGCAAAAACAGTCCCTAATATGACCTTTCTCAGTTTCCCATGAAAATGGCCACAGAAAGCTCAATATCTTTTAGAAAACACAGGCTCTTGGAAGCTTCCAAAATGTGTCCTGGGGACTGAAATGCACAGACAAGAAGAGCGACAGAAGAAAATAACTGTTGATTGACTTCAGACAACAAGGCAAAACGAGCTAAGATGCATATATTTTAGTCAAAATTTAAAGTGTATTAAAGGGGATGAAGATAAAAAATTTGAAAGGCTTGAATGCTCCGAAAATTAAAGCTAACACTCAACCATATGGCAGAGACCAGGAGGGAGCGGGTCTTGCCATCTGTGGTCGGAAGACACTGGTTTGAAGAACCCAGTTTTTGCCCACACATGCACTTTGAACCTGAACAGTGTGGCTGGCAGGGAAGTAGGATAGAGGACAATGTTGACTCTTTTCTTCAGCCTGCCTCTTGGATGAAGAAGTAAGAGCAGATAACTGGGCAGTTATCATCTACTGTTTAGGACATGTCTTCCCCGTTGGCAAAAATAGAAGCAGCTTCTCCTTTTGCATATATTGTTACTCCTAGTATCCAGTACATTTGGAGTTGAACTGTGGACTAAGATATCCTAGAATCCTAGAACAGACTCAGTTACTAGGTAAAGATCAAGTATATATACACACACATGTGTGTGTGTGTATGCACATGTGCCCTTAGTAATATTTTAGAGAATTTGCACACTATGATTTCTAAGGTTCTCAGACCAAATTCTCTCACCATAATATAATAAGCAATACATTTTTAAAAAAAAAAATGTAAACAGAAATGATCAGGCCCTTAAAAGCTAAGAAACTTGCTTTCCTAATAAGTTGGCTAATATAGAAATCAATAATGGGGTTGTAGATTACTTCAAACATGCAAACATGAGAATATTATTATTATCTATTGAAATGTGTGGTATATTTAAAGATGTGCTCAGAAACATATTCCTTATTAAAAGAGAGAGAATGTACATCATTTAATTACTGAACTCAACAGTTAAAAGAAAGAAAAGAAAACCTGACAGGAAAGTAAAAAAGATGAAAATAATAAAACTAAAGTCAAAAATAGTAGATTAGAAGACAAAAATGTATGATTAGAAAATGAATCTAAAAACTGGCTTATTTTTTAAGAGATTCAACAAACTAGACAAACAGTGAAGCTAATGAATAATTAAAAGGATAAAATACAAATATATGAAATTAGGACTAAGGAAAAAGTGATGACTGCTTGCATGAGCATACTATATACAATTTTATAGTAATAATTTGAAGTCTAAATGAGATGTGTGATTATTTGGGGAAAAATCATACATGGTCAAACCTGACTTCTTAGAAAACCTGCGTAGATGATGAAAATTATGTGTTTGAGCACTGGGATTATATAAGACTGATGAATCACAGACCTGTACTCCTGAAACAAATAATACATTATATGTTAATTAATTGAATTTAAATTAAAAAAAGAAATTTAAAAAAGAAAAGAAAAAATCATTAAGACTTTTTTGTCAAGAAAAATTTTGCCAAGATAATTGTACAGCCCATAGTAAAAAAAAATCTACAAAATTTACTGAGGGGAAAAAATGTACAGAGCAAAAGTAATATGCATTTGGTCAGATGCCAGCATGACTTCTGTGATTCTAGAAGCGCACATGGGGAATGGGTCCTTGGATAGCCGAGATTCCTGAGTGATGGTGATAAACAGAGCCCCCTACTGACCCCATTGGACATATAACTTAAGTGAGAAATAGAACTTAGGGTTTTTTAAACCATTGCTATCTTGAGGTTGTCTGTTACTACCTCGTCTATCTTGACTGACACTACACTAATATAAAAATATATTCAACAATATAGAATAAATAACTCAAAAATAGACCCGTTATCTAAGAGAATATCATATACGATAAAAAGGTATCACAGAAAAGTGGGGAAGGCATGAAGAACAGTTAAATGGAAACACAGAAATTTCAGTTTTCACTTTATATCATAGAACAAAATCAATTTCACATGGATTAGGGAGTTACATGTAAACACTCAAGCCATAAAAATAAAGAAAAAATCATGATGGTGATGGCTGAAACTCCGAATAGGGCTGTATGCTTTCGAAGGGCTGAAAACAATTTTGGAACTGCAAGAAAAAGTTATCTCCAAAGAAAGCCCCATACAATTTAAATTCATAAATGCTGAATTAAAGAGTAAGACACCATAACCTGGTCAATTGGCATTCAACTCATCTCATATGTAATTATATATGAGTTTAAATCACAAGAATAAAGTCACATAAATAATTTATTCTTAACAAAACTCATAGTTTATCTTATAAGATCTTATAATCAACATTGAATTTGACTTCTAGAATTCCAAGGCATTATTGGCTAAGGCGAGAAGCATGGCATTATTGGCTCTCCTGCTTATCAGCAGTGAGCTTCCAGAGCCATTCACCCTCTAGAAGCTGTTTCTTTTTCTGTAAATAAAGGTATTGGCCCAGAAGGTCTTTACAATTGTTAAATACTGTGATAGTCTAGCTATCCCTGTGAATAGTGTAACTATTCACAATGATCAAAATACTAACGTGACATCGTTATAAGGGGATATGAAATCGTACACAAACAGACCGGTTTAAGGCGAAGTTATGTATTTATAAAAGCATAAATTAAACAAGTTAGTCTTGTTTTTCCCTTGAGATTTGAAAATGTGATGCATGAACCTACATAGATAAGGTCCAAAGGAAATACATCGGTCTCTTATGAAGTAAAACTCCAGAATTCCATAGTCATAAATTCACCCAAATGACCTGGTGACCTATTTTTGATGAGTGAAATTTTGCAAATTATCCTGTAAGTAAGCCAACCCACAAAGTAAAAGAATAATATATCATAAAAAGTATTTAGGTCATTTATTTTGGTATGTGAGGTTTGATTTTAATTATTTATACAATTTCATAGTGCAGTAGTATCTTGTGGTATTTTTCTAAAAAATAATGAAGATGTCTAACTACGAGCTCTCACTAGAGCTTTTTGCTGTTAAATTTTTACAGAAACATTTATTTAGCGCAACACTGAAGGTAAAGATAAATTACATTCAAATCAGTGAGGTTCTGATAAACCAAATGTGCTTTTAACTTACAAAACAAAAGAAAGTGGAGATGTATTTAAGAGTAGGTGACTAACATAACATAATAAAATAAAATTTAAAAAAAGATAGAAAACACACACAAAGAGTAGGAAGTGAAGTAACCAAGTAGTATAATTTGTATCTGTGCTCATCTGAGCATTGCTTCTTTTTAAGGCCACTAGCAAGACTTTGGCCTCGGGATGAAGTCCTAGGCTTTCCTACCACTTTCAAGGATGAGAATAAGTGTGTCAAAGACAATGAACTAGCAGGTGAGGTAAAAGTCTGTTCACTGATGGGGGCATGATTATCAGCAAGCACGGATGAGCAGCTCTCCTGTGTCTGTCGCTGTACTGGGCTCCTGAAATGTAAAGGTGAACAAAACAACAGTTCTTGCTCTCAAGGAGCCCAAAATCTAGCGTAGAGGTGAGCACATGTATTAGGGTAAATGATACTATGTTCTCTAATATACAAACACCCACTGCTCAATGGCTTAACACTGCATAAATTCACTTTTTTTTTTAAAGATTTTGTTTATTTATTTGAGAGAGACAGAGACAGTGAGAGAGAGCATGAGCGGGGAGGAGAGGGAGAGGCAGGCTCCCCGCGGAGCAGGGACCCTGACATGGGGCTCGATCCCAGGACCTGGGATCATGGCCTGAGCCGAAAGCAGACACTTAACCAACTGAGCCACCTAGGTGCCCCACCATAGTGGCTTTTTTTTTTTTTTAAAGATTTTATTTATTTATTTGAAACAGAGAGAATGAGAGACAGAGAGCATGAGAGGGAGGAGGGTCAGAGGGAGAAGCAGACTCCCCGCCGAGCAGGGAGCCCGATGCGGGACTCGATCCCGGGACTCCAGGATCATGACCTGAGCCGAAGGCAGTCGCCTAACCAACTGAGCCACCCAGGCGCCCCATAGTGGCTTTTTTAATTGAGATTTTTATTGAAAGAACTGTTGATTCACACGCTGTCATAAGATATAATAAAGGGCAATCTTTGTACACATTAGGCAGTTCCACTTAATGGTACTATTTTGAAATAACTGTAGTAGAATATCATAAGCAGGATATTGACATTCATATAATCTATACAACCTACTGAATATATTCAGATTTTCCCAATTTTATTTGTATTCATTTGTGTGTATGGGTGTATTTATTGCTAACCATTTTTATCACATGTGTAGGTTCATGTATCTACTACCACCAAGTACAGAACAAATCCATCACCACAAGGACTCTCCTCATTTCCCTTTTGCCACCTCCTCTGTTATTAACCTCTGCGAACCACTACTCCTAACTCCATTTCTAAAATTTTGTCATTTAAAAAATGTTATACAAATAAAATCAAACTGTGTAGCCTTTGGGGATTGGCTTTTTCCCCCCCTCAGCATAATTTTCTGCAGAGTCACCTTTGTTGTGTTTATTAATAGTTCTTTCCTTTTATTGCTGAGTCCTATTCCATGGTTTGGATGTACCACAGTTTGTTTAACCATTGGCCAATTGAAGGACATCTGGACAAATTCCCATTTGGGGCTATTGCAAGTAAAGCTGCTATGAACATTGCTTTATAGCTTTTCTTTCTTTTTCTTTTTTTTTTTTTTTTGCAAGAATTTTATTTTCCATTTCTCTGGGATGGTTGCCCAACAGTGCAATTTCCTAGGTCATATGGAAGTTGTATGTTTCATTTTATAAGAAATTACTAAATTATTTTTCAGAGTGGCCATAGTATTTTACATTCTCACCAGCATTGTAGGAAAGATCCAATTTCTTCACACCCTAGCCAGCATTTAGCATTGTCATTATTTTTATTTTAGTTATTCTGACAGTTGTGGTTTTTATTTTCATTTCCCTGATGGCTAATCATGTTGGATATCTCCACCTGTGCTTATTTATAAACTCTGTGTCAGAACCATAGTGTTTTTTATTTGAAACAGGCTTTAGAAGTTTTCTAGTTCTTACAAATAACTTCTTTTTACATTAATTTTTTTTAATTCTGGGAAATTCCTATTGATTCTTCTACACTCCATCTAAATGCCCCCATTTTCTTTTAAGCCCTCTTTAACCCTGAAGCCTGAGTTAACTAAACCCTTTCTGACTTGCAGAGCCAAAGTGAATCTCTGTCTTCCCTGGGTTCCAGTTTGTTTCTCCTTCTGTTGTACCAGTAATCAAAGGGTGTTTTCATTAAGGTACTTACCTGTCTGTGCTTGCCACTAAACTGTTCCCTGGGGGAAGGGACTGCCTTATATATTTTTTTGCCTCCCCAGAACCTGGTATGGTATCTGATGCATTTAGATACTTAAACCTTTTCAGTGAGTTTGGGTACTGCATTATGTTCTGCCTCTTTCCCCAAAGGACTTGAGCATCTACTTTTTGGTAGACACTGCTGGGTGTGTTCACAAATGTTATCTCACTTAGACCTCCCCACCAGCCTGAGAAATAGGGTTCTTTAACTGTAGTTTGCAAATAACCAAGCAGAAACTCAGCGAATTAAGTAATTTGAAAATTATGATCCTACTAAGTGGCCCAGTTGAGGCCTGCCTGTGGATCTTCCTGTTGCTGTGTCAGAGTTGCCCAGAGGGGGCGCAGCTGAGTTGTAGTCCTTCCCCTGCACCACGTTGGTGGTGCACCTGCTCCCATCCCACTCACTGACAACTGTAGAATTTGTTTGTGCATCCTACTGACTGCGCTTTCCTGACCGATGCCCAATTCAGAATGGGCAATAATCATTGCTACACTTCCTTTCTTCTGTTCTGAACATCTCCTTCTGCACCAGCCCTGGGGCTTAAAGTTCCTATTAACCTCAGGGAACGATTGCCCATTCCTCAGGGGTCTTCATTCTTTACAGTGACTCCTGTGCCCTTGGCCTTAAGGTTCTCTCTTCATACTTCACCTCTGTTTTTTTCTGCATTCCTTTAGTTTGAGGCTACCCATTTCTCAAAGGAATTAGATTTCATCTAACTGAACATTTTTGAGGTCCTATAATGTCAAAGTGATGCAATAGGCTGTATGAAGAAGACAAAAATGGAGAAATGAAGACTTTTTGCGTCGTAGTTTTGGCAAATGACAGAAATCTATTCACACAGACTTAAGCAAAAAAGAAAAAAAAAGTCATGTAATTGACAGTCTAGAGGTAGAACTTGCTACAGAGCTGGCTGGATCCAGGTGCTCAGCCAATGTTGTCAGGAATTTGCCTCTCTCCCTCACTTATTCTTTGCATCTCTTGGTTCTGCTTCCCTCTGGGTTGGCTTTATGCTTAGCCAGCTCCTTGGCTGTATAACTTTTCTATCACTGGGAAATCATCCCAGAGAAAAGAGAACATCTATTTCCCAACAGCTCCAGCGAAATCCCTAGGATGGATTTTGCTGGCCTGACTTGGTTCTCATTCCCAAACTAGTAACTGTGGCCAGGGAGATGGAATATTCTACTTGATCAAGCCTAGTACACACCTGCTTCCAGGGGAAAGACTTGCTTAATTGCTTAGATTGAGAACCGGAGTGGTTCCCCCAGAGTGAAGAGACACAGATTCACAGAGCAGCCCAAACTAGGAGCTAATGCCCAATGCAGAGAATATGACAGTAGTTCATGCAAAAAACCTCTGAGATCTAGACAAAGGCCATGCACAGTAGTAGGAATTGAAAATATAGTCTGACCTTCAACTTGAGAGCTAAGTACTATTATGCTGTCTATTTTACAGATGTGCAAACTGAGGGATAAATAAAATAAATAATTTTTCTATAATCCATAGCCAATCTAGGACCAAACTATGTCTATGTGACTCCAAAGCTCATGCTCCTAACCACTAGGAAACCCGAGGAAGGGGAATGTGAGGGGAAACCAACTTACTGCTATGCTCACCCCAGCTGCCCGGATGGGAAGGGAACGACGAGGAAATTATGTGCTCTCTCTGTTACCCAGCTCCATCCTCAACAAGACTGAGGAAAGATGGAGAAGAAAGGAGTGCAGAAAGGCCTTGTCCTAAACCAGATTCCTCAGTCTTGGCCCCATTGACTTATTAAGCCAGATACTTCTTTGCTGTTGGGGGCTGTCCTGTGCATTGCAAGATTTTTAGCAACACCCTGACCTCTGCCCACTAGATGCATGTAGCATCTTACTCCTGATTGTGACAACCAAAACAGTTTCCAGAATCACCACATATGCCCCAGGCACTCGCTAACACCATTGCCTCCCTATCCCCACCTTAGAGGATGCCATCCTGGTTATCCTGGAGTGATGCTCTCCCCTGTCCCAATAGAACATAAGCCTCCCTGTGAGGCTCCAGTATTTTAGACCTTCTTACTCTCTCCCAGGGGAGGATTCCAACAACATGCCCCTTCTCTCCACTCCAAACAATGTAGATTACATCTCTTCACTCATGCTCCTGGAATTCTGGGATCTCTGGGAAGATTTTTGGGAAAGAAATCCATGGCTACTGGGATCCTGAAATTTCTGGTTTCCAAATGGCAACTCTATGGAGAGGGAAGACCACATGGACAGTAGGTCAAAGATCAAGTGAGGTAATTTGTAATTGGTTATTTCAGTTGATTTTTGTCATTTAGATTGCCTACATTGCATTCGAGGCCAAATGTACAACATTTACAAGCACTGTGACCCAGAGCAACTCAGCCTCCGTCAGCCTTGGTTTATGTACAACATGGAGCTGTACGAAGAACATATCTCAGAGGCCATGGTTTTACGGAGTAGTAGTAGTGCTGAGCTATCACAGATCTGGCTCACATCATCAAGAAAAGCTAAATATTTAATATATACCATTTCAGATTAAGGGAGCATTTAGAATCATCTAAGAAACAGCTTCTAAAGATGTCCATCAAAAAAAGATAAAAAGATTAAAGTAAAACATTTCAATATGCTTCCAAAAAAAAAAAAGAAAATTCATTCCAGTAAAATATTATCTCACCTGTGTGGGTTCTAGGTAGTTCACTGACCTTTCCAAATTCTAAAAGATTCTAAACTTGGAAGTTCGGTCATTATCTCCTATGTAAGGAAAATTATTGTGGAAAAACCATCTCTTCTTTTTGTCGTTTGTATTTGGAGGACTTTGTTTTAACTCTTCTCTGGGCCTCAATCTCCAATTAGAGAAAGGAGAGGACTCCTAAACTCAGATGTAAAGCAGGAGAAAGTGACTTTCTGAAATGGAAAAGGAAACAAGAAAAGGGTAAAATATATATACTTTTCTCCTTATGTCTAATTGGTAACATAAATATCACGTTCTTCTAAATTATTCCCTAAGTGTCATGCTCTGTTGCCCTGCTAAAATAAAATTTAAACTTTGAAATTATTTCCAATATCAAGTAATAGATTGAGACAGTAGCATGAAATTTGCTAACCTGTTTTTGTCAAGTTGCTAAGCACTCAACCCATTTAGAGCACGTGGGCATCAGCCCTCTAGGGCCCCCTGGCTATTTCTCACCTGGGACTGTTAGAACTTTACCCCTCTGTTAATCAAGTGTGTTTTCTTAATTCCTCCTAAATGGCCATGCCTTTGCTCTCTACCCTTTCTCTTTTTATGCTGGTGAGACACTGTTGATTTTGCAATTAGACTACATTTATTTGGTATCATCAGGAAGCAGGTTCTGACTGATCAGGGAATTTCAAGAACACTGTAAGTGTCGAAACTTCTAAGAAATGAAGTATTGATGAAATTCTTTGCAAAAATATATCACACATTTCTATACCTTAGTTAACAACGATATGACCAAATTTGAATTTTTCTTATAAAGCAGTCAGGTGGAAATGTAGGGTAATGTCCCAGATGTTGAGTTTTATAGGCTCAATTTACTTTTATTTATTATTTATTGAGCACCCATTATGTTCCATACATCCTTTGGTTTCTTTAGATTGAATTCCTCCCAACTGCCACAATACTGAAGTGACACAAAGTACCTAATATATAAGAAGCAAGGAATACACATTTTCCCCTACATTAAACATTTTTTAAAAATTAGTTTTCAGGAAGCAAGAGAAACAATTTTAAAAACACGGTCAAAATGTACTAAAACTTTGATGTATTTGTATGATCTATATTCAAGCCATTCTATCTGCTTCACTCAGTTCTAGCAACTTTCACCTTCCCATGCAGACTCCAGCACAGATGTACAGCAGACGAAGTGAAAATGTATCAGAGACTGAGAGAATAATTATAGCAAAAAGCAAGAATGTCATTGTAATGGGATGTAAAGAACAATGCCCTGCTTTCTCAAGAATAGACTATATTTGATGAAATGTAAGCATAGATGAAACTTTCGGCTCATCCTTGACACAAGTTCTGTGGGGAAGCAACCAGCAGAGGGGACAGACAGTGTTCAGGGGAGTGGCTGGTGTGACTGATAGACGGCAGCAAGAATTAACCGAAGGAGAACCACCAATTCCAGTAACCAAGTCCCACTGATAGACCACAGCAAGAATCAACTGAAGGAGAACCACCAGTTCCAGTGACCAAGTCCCACTGATAGACCATAGCAAGAATCAACCGAAGGAGAACCACCAATTCCAGTGACCAAGTCTCACTGATAGACGGCAGCAAGAATCAACAGAAGGAGAACCACCAGTTCCAGTGACCAAGTCCCACTGATAGACCACAGCAAGAATCAACCGAAGGAGAACCACCAATTCCAGTGACCAAGTCTCACTGATAGACGGCAGCAAGAATCAACAGAAGGAGAACCACCAATTCCAGTGACCAAGTCTTGACTTTAACGGGAACTTTGAGAAATTGCAAAGAACAACTGAGAAAAATCTTCAGGTATCTTATAAAATCTAATTAGAAAATAATTGGCCATCAATCGCTCAATATGGCAAAGGCTGAAAGAAGAGCAATCCAATGAACAGGAAATAATTCATGTGATTGGGGGTAAAGTGTAGTTAAAAGGTGAGGCTAAGAGAGGTAAAGAGGAGCCAGGGGGAAAAAAAAAAAGGTCTGCAAACAGTCTTCCAGAAGGAAAAAGGTTTAAGCAGAGCAATGACATGATAAGATTTACATTTTGAAAAGATGACGGGCAGTGGTGTGAAAGCAGAAAGGAGAGAGTGAACCTAGGAGCCGCAAGAAGGACATTTAAAAATTACCAAACTCAGGCAACAGGATCTGATAGCTTGCATGAAGTACTGACTTTGGGACTGGAAAGAGAAATGGACAAGTTGTGGAAGCATTTGGGGGGTCAAAGTGTTACAACCTGGTGGTTGATTGGTTGTCAGGGGAGAATCTGAGAGATATGTCGAGAACTCTGCCTTGTGTTTCTCTTTAGGTGGGCAGTAATATGCAAAAGTGATAGGATTTAAAACACTTTAATGCATGCCACCCACCATCATACATATTTGTCTTTCTAATTTTACTGCTCTTTTGAAACTGTACAGAAAGCACTTATAGTCCCGGCTTCTGTCCCTAAAATTCAGTTGGATCTGCATTTACTTGGTATATTTGATTTGCAACATTTCCTTCCTATCTGAAACTTCAAACACAGACCTGAAATGTTTATTAAATCTGTGGAACACATGGAAATTGACATCGAAGCTTAAATTTAACTTGTCTTTTAAGTAGCAGTTGGTCTATATGGTGCTCCTATTTTGTATGTTTTTGAAAAGTTATTTTTAGGGACTTAAAATTCCTAAAATTTGTTGTCTTTAGTTGAGAAATAGGTTGCTGGTGGCCAGACCCTATATAATTGAGTTCATGGAGAAATAATTTGATGAAATTAATAAAGAAACTTAATGTTCTCTAGGCAATTGTATGCTGCCAATGTGCTAAATCTTTGTTAACTTATTAAATTATTGTTTTATGAATCTTCTGGAGGACTATATCCAAATTGAATGTTCTGCCAATATTAATCCCCTACTGGTGGTTCTAACAAAGAGTACTCTTTCAGGGACAGGTCTTTTTCCTTGGGGAAGTAAATAGAGTCAGTGATTTACTGATAAAGCCACCCAGTATATACATCATCTCTGTCCCATATATCAATGTCATGGGCAACAGCTTGCTTTACTAAGTGATTCTGCAGTGTCTTCTCAAAGACTGTTTTGTTTAGTAATCAAATCGAAGTGCCAGCATGCATACTTTTTAGCATCGTATGAATTGTTTTCATCTTTAATAGCACAATTACTTCGGAGACATTTTTGTGGAATGGTTTCCACTGCTGAAATTTTATCCCACCATATTGGTCCACTTAAAAGAAATGTTAGTCCATTTATCACTTGTGTGCACTTGAGGATGAATTATTTGCAACCTACTTTGTATTGAAAACTGAAATGTTATTCTTGTTACCAATTAGGAGAATTTTCATATTTGCAGCTCTTCCTAACTGGCCAGTTTTTAATTTGATGTTAATTATCTAAATGGTTTGGGAGAAGAGGCTGCCTTCCTGTTTCATGCTATTAAGTGGCATTAAACATTCCCTCCAAACCCTTGAACAGGGATTGTGAAACTAAAGAGTGATGGCTTTGTGAAAATTTACATGGGGGTGAATAGAAAACTGTAAAGGAAAAGGGCCCTTTTGATGATGACTGACAGATAATGACAGAGCTTTCAGTCTCGGTTTAAAAAAGGAGGTTTTACTGAGTGGGTAGTTCAGTTTAACATCTTTGTAGGTCGATCCTGGAAAGGACTTTAGGAAGACAGTTGGAAGGACACAGAATTTTTTTTTTAATAAAACATTAAGACGAAAAGTTTTTTTAAATGATATTTTAAAAACAAGTTATTGATTTTCTTATTGTACTTGTGATGCAAGCATTTTAGCGAATTCCATTTCAGACTGTTTCTCTGTAGAAGCGTGTTATGCTATGTACATAATCTTTGGAAAGGAATTCTACTTGCAGCATATTTTTCTTCAAAGGCTTTGCATTTCTGCATAAAAAGCTTATTAATTATTTGTAGCTGCTTGTCATCGTGTTCTGATAATAGAAGGCTGGTCAAGGATAATAATTACCACTTCACCTTTTTGGATCATATATATCCACTATTCCTAGTGCAATATTACCCAAAGCATCTCTTCTCTCCCTGTACACAGGACCAAAAGTGCAGGCACATCATTTATTGATAAGACAAAAAGAATGTAATGAAATTATCAATGTTCTTGAATTAATTATGAACATGATTAAGAAAGCTAAAATCTCAGGAGCCAGGATCTCATTACCCATTCAGTCTTAGGGATTGCTTTCATTCAGCTAGGCAAAAAGGCTTTGAGCAGCCCTACAATTGCCTTTCTCTCATTTATTTGTGCTAGAATTAAGGTTTATTTGTTTTCTGTTTTCTTCTTCTTCAGATTGTTTCTGTCTTTATCCATTTAACAAACTGTTTCCTCCTGTATCTCAGAAGGATGAACCTATAGGGCCTACATCTCTGTCTGCAGTCTGCACACCTTCTTCTTTTGAGTGCATTTCTCTCAACTCATTTTGCTGGAGCTCCTAAATATCTCTCAAGGTAAGTCTGAGAATGTAGCCAAAAAGTTCTTTCAGATTTATGTCTGCAGCTATACAACAGTTCTGTCTGAATCCCATTCAGCTAGGAGTCTTAATGACATCATTATTACGCTG
Organism: Neomonachus schauinslandi; assembly: GCF_002201575.2. Classification (NCBI taxonomy): domain Eukaryota; kingdom Metazoa; phylum Chordata; class Mammalia; order Carnivora; family Phocidae; genus Neomonachus; species Neomonachus schauinslandi. The sequence continues at coordinate 28,837,688 of NC_058405.1, read as the reverse complement.
TCTGTACTGGGCTAGATTTTACTTGGAGCCTACACTGTATTATTACTTATCTTCCTTTCTCTATGAACCTACTACGAATAATACTTATTTAAGGTGCGGGAAATGATTCAAAATTAACAGGGAAATACATTTTTTATTTAAATCAAATTTCCAAGAGGAGTATAAACAATAAGCAAAAAGGAAAATCCATTTAAAATCTGTATTTGGTGTACAGATAGCCTAATTGCTCTGGAAGTCCTACCCTCTCATCCTTGCTGTTATAACGGAGTTGAGGACAACTGAAATATAATACTAGACTTAGATTTACATAAAAATTTCCAAGTGTTCCCTTTTTAAAGGCCTTCTGAATTTCTGGGGTTGTACTTTCCAGTGCAGAGGAATATTGAATTGGTGTCTGATATAAAATGTCTTGAAATTGTCCTAATGGCACCTGATTGTTCTTTTTTTTTTTTCTTTTTTCTTTTTTTGTAAAATTGACCAAGGGTGATTTGGCAGCAAACTTTTCTGAAATGTGCTACTAGGTCATTTATAAACAAGGTCATTGGTAAAGGTAAAGTGCTGCCAGCTCTCATTCTAGAGGCACGTACAGACTGATTACAAAGATCACACATTTGCATGTTATTTTGGTTTCAATATATTAATAGAGGGTTCCTATTCCTGTATAAGAGAATGAAGTATTGCAAAGATGAGACAGGGAGAACTCTAGCTTGAGGCCACTGAATAAATACGTATATGTGATACTAAATCCATTGATCCTGGTTTTCTTTAAAGTGATGGTTTGATAAGATTGCTCAAACATCCAGGAATCTGAATGCATAAAATCATTGAAAAGCCAAAGCATGTTGAAGTGATAAGTGACAAAGTGATTTGATTATAGCACACAAAATATAAAAATGCCCATCCCTTAAATCTTAAGAACAACCTTGACATTTGAAGATTTGTTAGAAAATGTGATTAAATAACACAAACCATAAACCTGCAGCCTCTGGCTATGACATTTAAGTAATTATGTATGTTACATAAAAAATTTTGTTTCATATCAACTAAATATCCAAGGTATTAAAAGTATATTGCTGGAGTATTCTATGATTTGTGAATGTTGTCTATTTTAATCTGGGGGCACATGAAAAACTGGTCCTTGTATGTTTTGTGTTGCTTTTTTGAGTTTTATTAATTTGATGAGCAAATGATTATTGATACTTACTGGAATTACAGTTGCTAAGCAAGGCATGGTTCTGCTTAGTTCTTATGTGAAGTACATTCATTGAGATAGGTGATTTAATTTGAAAGGGTAAAAATGCAAAAAAGACACGAAATCTTGTTTTCAGACATCAAACAAAAATAGCAGTAAAGATAATTTTCTCACTTTATGAAGCCAGAATGCCAGGGAAAAATAGCATGTTTCTTAAGTAGAAGCTCCTCGCACTTCATCTCATTCTGAGAAAATGGAAATATCGCTGAATTTCTTTTGATATTTCTTTCATATCTTATCAAAAAGGGAAAAATGAATCATAAAATATCCTGCATGCCGTTTCTACATGAAAGGCTGGAACAGAAGTCCCATGTGGCTCTCTCAAGGGGAAGCCTATTATTGCGGTGCTCTAGGTGCTGGTCTGTACTTCAGCAATTGGACACGAGCAGGTGAACGAGTTTGGAAGCTGAAATAGACACAAATAGCAGAAGAGAAGGAAGCGCACCTCTAGCAGCAAAGTTGATAAAGGGCATTTTGCTTTTTAGCTTGCTGGAATCTAAGTAGTACACATTTTAAAACAATAAAACACCAAAAACAACAACAACAACAAAAACAGTGCCGTAGCAGGCCAGATGCAATTAATTAAGGCAACCTTTCATAAACTTTAAAAAAGTTGCCCTAGTGAAAAATGTCTAAACACTAATCTGAGACAAATAGAAAAGCATGCTTCTGTTTTATAAAGTAACTGTCAGAAACATTATGGTTTACATGTTTTCCTTAATTTCTCTTGCAATAAAACGAAATGCCAATTCCGTGTGTTATTACTAACTTCACCAAGTTCAGAGAGCTTGAAAACTAACAATTGAATAACAGGGGAGAAGTTCAAATATTTATCTAACTTTCTGAAGGCAACATTCTGCAGGGGAGAAAGCAGAGATGATATCCCGAACTGGCCGTAGCTGCTCATACCAGATTTTGTTTTTCTGTACGTATCTGACTTTGACATTTTACACTCCTGATACTGAATGAAAAGGTGAATGTATTCAAATCTAATTGATATGGGAATAAAACATCAACCAAAAGTCAACATAACTAATCTTAAATATTTAATACATGACTACTGTTTTGTTCATAGCTGGAATTAGCTCTGAAATCCAGAAAGTGCTAAAATCTCATATGTATGTGGAGTTATATATATTCACAAAGATGGCAGCAAGGTATACTAGAAAAAGCATCAGCAGGTGTTAGGAGATTTCAGTTCTGTCAATATCTAGTTGTGACTTTGGTAAGTCATTGAATCTCCCAAAGCCTCCATTTTTCTCTCTCTAAAATTAGTGGGGTAAATTGACAATATATAAGGCCCCCTCACACACCAAAATCTATTATTTCACATCTATGTGTGTGTCTATACAAATATATGTTCATTCGGGCATACAAGGAAGCCTGAAATCTATCCTTAGCATTTATTTTTCCCAGTGTTAGGCTATTCAAGAGCACTTTTCATTTAGAACATATGAAAATCTAATATCATGTGTCCATCGGACATCCCTGCTAATTAATTCCTGAAATGCAGGGCTTAATTTGCTCTTAAACATTCTTCCATTCGCATTTATGCTGATCTGTGCCCATAAACAGTGGGACTCGCTTCCAGCAAATATGTCTTTCACAAAATTCCCCAAGTGTAGAAGGGGAGTTGTTTTATCTTCCCATTGCTCACAGCAAGTTGTTGGGTCTTAGCAAATTGCTAATAGGCTCATTAAGCTCCTGCTATGTGTATCTACCAAGCGAACACAGAATTGATCATTGCACCTAAAATTGGATTTCAATTTTTGGTCAGGAGGCTCAATTCTATCATCTTTCCGAGCAGCAAGGTTTAGAGCTGCTTAGTTTCGAGGGCAAAAAGTGGTGTTTGGCAAGTCAGTGTCTTCCCGGGGAGTTTGAAGACAGGCAGTCTCCGGAGGGAGAGAGTTTGAGGGTCATTGCGGAGGGGGTCAGGTCTGCTCTGAATGGGTTAAGAACTACCTGCTTGAGATTGATTGAAATCAGTAATGGATCATCTCATAAAGCTGCTGTTACTAGATATTACCCTGCTATCTCGGTCCTCTGATAGCTCTGATAAGAAGTGCTTACCGCAGAGGAGGCTCCTGGAGGACAGATACTGTTTCCTGTACCGCAGGGAGTAAAAAGCCATACTGCTGGATCAGTGACTTTTCCTAACAGCAAGTAAATTCAGGCCTTATCAAGTTACAGCACAAACTGCACTCATGTTTTATTATTCTCATTAGAGATTTAAGGACTAATTCCAGTTCTTAGCGCTTAGCAGTTTAATGTTTTCCATAGATAAGAATTAAGATTCTTCTGGGGGATTTTTTTATTTGCTAAAGCTTGCAAAATATAATGCGGTGATGCACTTACTGTGATGTAAGGCGGTAGATTTTCTAAATGTCCTGAATGTTTTTAAGGCATATGTTTTAAAAATTTAAATCTAATGAACGGATTTTTCCAAGTTGGACACATACCCATTCCACTGAAACATGCCTGTCTTTGTCTGGGAACCCAAACCTGCTGTCCTTCTGGAAATGTGACATAGGAGGACTGGACTTCTTGCCTCCAGAGCTTATCTTGAATTGCTGTGTATTTTCTCAAAGTAAATTCACGTAATCGAGACTAAGTGTAGTGTCTGATTCCAAAGAAAACCTTGAACAAGACCTGTTTTGTAAGTAAACTTGGCTTTAAAGTATTTCCTTGAAGTGAAGCTAACTTTCCTTCTCAAACAGGTGGAGAAAAGCTGTGACTGTCATGTTCACTGCATATCTGTGTTCAAAGAGATTACAAAGTTGAATTTAAAAATAAAAATCCAGTCTTACTTTCTGTTCGGGTACTCGCGTCGGATTAATATTATAGTGACTCTTCGGTAATGAGAGTCTGTTGTTGCCCACAGTTGGTCTCCCTGACATTCTTGAAGGAAAAAAGAAATCATTTTTGAATAAGAAAGTTTCATCAAAGTTACAATGTGATAACATTATTACTGCAATTAAAGCTCAATGATTAATGTCCTCTTTTTTGGTTACATGTACTGAAATTAGTCTTTTTGTATGACCAATCTAGTATGAGAAACTTTCTTTTACTCCTCGCTTTTCTTTGGTTTATCTTCAGATTTTTTATTACACGTGGCTCGTGGCTGTCTGGTACTTTCAGGGGCAGCCGGATTTCAGTAGTGTCAGTCACGGAGACTATGGCTGTCAAGTTTCAGGGTTGTTTGGAAGAAAATGTGTTACATACAGATGAAAGTTGTTGTTAAAAAGACCTTCATTGGCTGACACTTTGATATCCATTCTTGGAAAAATGTTTTCCTGAGGTGAAATCCCTCTGGAAGCATGGTCTACTTTGTGGCCGTTTGGGAATCCTGAGTGTGTCTACTAGGTGCGTTTAATAATATAATAATAAAAGTAACAGCTATCATTTATAGTGTGCTAGACCCTGGGACAGATGTTTAAATGAATTTATCTTCTCTATCAACTGTTTCCAAGGACATTCTCCATGTGTTAGGTTTACCTTTTCCATTTTTTAAGACAGGGAAACCCATGCTAGTTAATGGTTTGCTTACTCCTGGCTTTGCAGGCTTTGTGCCTATTTATGCCCCAGATTGTTTTTCCCTTTTAGCCAATGAAATTCTGCCAGAAAAATTTAACATGCTTGTTCCAGTTACATTACTGGGTGCAATCCTCCCTTATACAGGAAATAAATTTATTATGAAGAACTCCCAGTAGAACCCATGGAAAACTTACACAGAGCTGTGCTGTGTCCAAAATGCTGTTCAGTCGGTTTTCCGAAGCGCCCAGGTAACAGCTGGTGCAGGCCATGTGCCAGCCCTGACAGCCCATATGCTCTCTTTAGTGCAGTAATTATCTCAACACAAAACTCTGATAGCCTAGTCTACTGGGTCCAGTTTCCCTAGGTTAAATTGACTCAGTGGCTTTGTTAGTAAGTTCCTTTGGCACAGTAAGAACTTCATCAAGAGTTTAAGGATTGGGCTAGGCCTCAAAGACCAATGTGACTGCTACTTTCAAGACAGGTGGCTGATTAACCCAGAGAGACTCTAGGTGGCAGTTCGTCAGGCCGTCACCCTGCAGCAGCGCTCTGGTTAAAGGGCTGTCATTGTTTCTACCAGATACCTTGTGTGGGGAGGATGGTTACCTCATCCATTGTGGTGCTAGGCTAAGAGTTTAATTTTTGTATTTCAGTTCTGAAACAGGCACAAGGATCTCTCCTGTATTTCAGTGGGCATGCTGGGAACGGAAGGGTTGGAGTGAGGAGTGATGGGATAGGAGAAGAGGTGAAGAAAAGTGAGCTGGATCAAAATGGGTATAGATTTCCTTAGAACATCACAGAGAAGACTTTTCTCTCTTTTTATCTTCCTGTGTCCTCTGAGATGTTAACAGTTCCTCCGTGTGTGTAAACTTCACATGTTGGAGGCTGGGAATCCATATTTGTAAGTGATTGGTTTCCTTCCTTCCTTCTTTCCTTCCCTTTTTCCTTCCTTCCTTCCCTCCTTCCATGTCTCCTTCCTTCCTTCCCATTCCTTTCCCCCTCCCTTCCTTCCCTTCTTTCCTTCCTTCCTTCTTTCCTTCCTTCCTTCCTTCCATGTCTCCTTCCTTTCTTTCTATTCCTTTCCCCCTTCCTTCCTTCTTTGTTTACTTCTGAAAAACACAAACATACAAAGGACCAGTTGTGATAAAACTATAGATATAGCCCCACAGTTACAGTGCAGACAAAACTTCCCATAAATTGAGCAGCCATGATCTTGAAAAATGTTTCCTGGTATGGAATCATAGTATTCAGCCACCAGTGCTTGAAATTAAATGAAGTTGACATGATATTAGCATTTCAGCTTCTTTTCTGTCTTCTGTTCTTAGCTAGACCTTAAATGATGACTATGCTTTTCATGACATGCTTTATGTGAGGCACAAATTTAAACCTCGCTTCTGGTCTATTTAGATGATACCATATGCTCATGATGTTAGCAAGAAGGTTGAGCTACTAGATCTGTTGGCCAAGATCAACCTTACCTTCAGTGTGCTTAGTTTTGTGGGTGCCACACAAATGCCTGCTTTTCCAATGGACCTTTTATGGGGGATGGTCTCCAATACCCCTCTGAGGAGGGATTGCCTTATGCCCATTTGAATCACTAAGTGGCAGAACGTAATTAGATTATCTCCGTTATTCCTGAACCTAAAGAAGGATTCGAGCAAGAAGGGCTGTCTCCTTTGTCAGTACAGCTTTGATTTCTTGTACTGAAATGGAATTGTGAGGTAGAGAGGAATGCACTGAAGTGAATGAAATATAAGGTCCAAAAGGGATTGGGTTATACCTTATAATTCTACGTAACCCCATAGCACCCATAAAATTCTGATCATCGGGTTTCTTTCATTCTTTATCCAATACAAGCTGATCTGGTTCTGGCCAGACCTTGCCTGTCTTGTTCATTCCTATAACTTCAGAGGGCAGAGCAGTGCCTGGCAAGTAAATATTTGCTAAATGAATAAATGAATGGATGGAAGTAAGCTCTTTTATTTATGGAAATGAGTCCAACTGTAAGTGGCAGTGTAGAGTTTCTGGGGTGGGTAGTGGTGAGAGGGACAACGTGGTCCTGAGTGTTGAGCCATCCAGTGGGGTAGGAGGGTCAGGCTCTCTTGGTGACAATTTCTGGTTTGAAAGATACTAGGGAAGCTCTGAATACTCAAAGCCCTTTCCAGTGACCAAGGCCCAGGGGCAGGAACATGACCAGGGTTGATTTATTTCCAGCTGGACTCTAGTTGAAATTGGTTCGCTATTAAAGTCATTGCATTATTGTGTTTTTCAATTTAATAAAGCAAATTATAACCCCAAAGAGCTTCTGTAGAAAGCTAGATCAACTAGTTTATAAAAACCCAAACACTAACCTTTGTTATTTAGTTTTCAACTACAGGTAGTCATACTTCTAAAGTCATTATTTATATGTTGTCAGGAGTACTCACCAAATTTATTGACTTGTACATTATTCTTTGCAAATAAGTTCTGGCTGCTCTCTGCATATTATAATTAAAACGACAGGGACTTTAATCATTTATGAAATTTTAAACTACATACTGAATATAAATGTATCATTCAATGTGATAGAATGAATTAAATTCATCACTGTCAAATAACTGTATAAAAGATGAAATATCTCTCATCCCACATCATTAGCTTATAAAAAAAAAAAGAACCAGATTTGCAAGCATTGTAATAATACTTTTATGGTCTTTTAAGGACGCTTTGAAAACTAAGACATTTGGCATATACAAGAAAATTACTTGTGACCAAAAAGTTGGTTCCTAATTTTATCTGGAAAAGTTCTATTTGAATTTGGTGATGAAGGGTAACTTTTGCCTAGATAGAATCAAATAGATGGAAACTCTCCTTTAGAGACAAAAGCATATTTTATTACTATGATGTAAATATGTGGATGTATTTAAAAGAGAGTTTGGGCAAACCAAATCACTTATGCACAATCCTTGAGGTAGGTTGAAAGGGTGATTTAGGATAAGAATGTAATTGAAATATTTATCTGGTGTAGGTAAGTAGCTGGTGTTTGCTCAGTTCTCAGCCAACCTTTTATGTGTATCCAGACACTGTCAGCACCTGTACCTCTAAGGAAAACAAAACTAATTTGGCAGGCAATGATTCTGATAATTATTTTCATTTTCTAGTTTGCTATGATCATCACTATTTTTAGCTAATATCTATACTTGTTTAATACTGTCAGATTCAACTCAAAATAGACTTTACTAGATAATTTGATTTCAGAACCCTTTCTAAAATGTGACAATCTCTGTCACTTACTGATTTATTTCAGGAAAATATGGGCTATGGACCTTTTAACCCTTTTCCTCCGATCTAACGGAGTCTTCTCAAGTTTTAATTATTTTGCCTATGTCTCTTGATTTCCATTATTTCTTGTGCAGGACATTTGTTAATTCATTGATTGATTTATTTGTTCATTTAATAAACCTTCATTGAGCTTGGCAAGGCGTGGAGGGCAGGGTAAAAAGAGGCTTGGTTTTGGAGACAAGATGAGAATCTACACCCCTCCTCTCAAGGAATATCTATCTGTGTAATGGAAGGTACATGAGGCTTGATAAAACCTGAAATGGGCAGTACTTTCATAAACTTATGGAATTAATTCAATTATTAATTTTGGGAAACAAAAGTATAAACTAAGTAAGGCACTTAAACCTATCTTTCTACTTCTCCTTTTGTTTAATCCCGCTCCCAGTCAGACAACTTCATGCGATATTTCCAACCAAATGTGAGGAAACATGACATGGCTAGAAGGATAAATAAGCCTTTTGTGGTGTGCCAGGATATACAATATATTTTTATATAAGTTAAAATAAGAAGAAAATCTCTAGCCCAGGCAAGATACAGTACTGTGGAAACCAAATCTCTAAGTTTTCCCAATAATCAGTGTTATCTTCAGTGATATTTTATCTTGTCAAGAATTTTAGATGGGGTATTTTGAGAGTCTAATTAAATGGTATTCAACTCCTTCTATTCTCTGAACTATTGAGTTCTTATCCCATAACACCCCAAACTAGGAACATCAATGTAATTAGAATTTTACATGTTGTTATATTAATGACAAGATACCTGATTGACCTGTAGTCACTTAAAAACTCTTCTTGATGAGTAAGGCTTTTGGGGGGGGGGAGAGGGGGCAGAGGGAGGAGATGTGTATAAGACTTGGGGATGTGTAGCAAACCCATATTGCTGTGGGTTAATATACCCTGCCCTGACAGAGCCTTCTTAAGAGCTGAGTAGAAACCAGTATAGCCTGGCTTTTATTTTATGACATTAACTTCAGCTCTATTTTAATCAGCAAGTTTGAATAACAACAAGACAATGAAAATGACTGTAGTAATTAAAAACAAAACACACACACACACATCAGAGAGCAGAATCAATAATTCAAAGAAATATTTTAGATGAGAAAATTTGTTACAAAACGTATTTTTGTTGTAATGCGCACTGTTATCCCCCTAACACATGGGTTCCTATCCATGAAATGCATTCCATATGCATTTTGCCTGCCTTTAAAATGGCATTACTACTTCCTTTGTACTCCTCTTTCTTGCTCATACTTTTTTGCCCGTGTTTGTTTTCACAAATCAGTGTTTCCTCAGCAACCTGCTTTAAAAACTTCTACTAGAAAAGTGTGAATACTTAGCCTGATCATTAAGAATCTGATATGAAAATTACCAGTCTGTTTGAAAGCAAGAAGCCTTGCTGAAATGTTCTGCCAAGGTTTCTAGCAGCCTATAGCTGTATCAGAGACCTGTAACTGTGTCTGGTGGTAGTTGGTATGAAGTGACAAAGCCTGGCTCAAGATAGAAAGATGTTGGCCATTTCGGCATCTCCTTCTAATAGCTTTATAGATAGGACCCTTTATACTGAGAAATGTTTATTAGGTGTGAAATATAATTTTTACCAAGTTGCCACAGAGTCGGAGTAAAGTGCATTTGCTAAACCCTTTATGTTCTTTTCCCCCTGCTTCTCAGTATTGTTTCAGAATAGAAGGTGAAACTGTATTCCTTGGTGTGCAGTTTAAAGTCAGGAGCAGCAATATTTAGCACATGCTTGGGCAACCTTGTTTGAAACCCATGCCGCCCCTCTCTGGTGTTCTGATGTGCCTTTAGGGGATGCTTGCCTGTTTGTAGTTTGTTTTCTTTTGTTTAAGGTTTCAGCTACTGCATTGACTAATGATTATATAGCAGTAAACTCTCGTCCCTGCTAAATTCAGTAGTGATGCCTCAAAAGCATTTTTCCCTTGTGTGACATAAAACAATAAAAGAACTAGACAAACCCCTTTTGAGGAAGAATAATCCTTTGTTTAAAGAAAAGAAAAGGCATCTCCTTGATGCCAGAGGGTGGAGAATTCAAATCAAAGGCTGAGCTAATTGATAAAAAATTAAACTGGTGTTAATTCGGAAAGTTTTTTGAAGTTAGTTATTATTTGTCGAAATTGTTACTAACATACAGATTTTATTTGTGCCTACCTTCTTTATTATACTGATTCAACAATATTTATTTATCACATTATGACTTAATAGACAGCTCTGCTCTCCAGTCTAAACTCTAAATAATAAATCTCTCTTCAGAATGCTGTTACCAGCATAATTTATCAATAGGATTTTGGTCAGACAGTTGTATTTTATTTCTTTGAAGACAGTTACATGTAACCGTTTTCCCTTGCATTTGTTCTTCAATAAAAAGTAAAGCAGTTCATTAAAAAATACAATTTATATATTACAAATATGACTAAAAATTAAAGCAACCGGTAGATTTACATAATGCATATTATTAGCCTTTAGATTTACCAATGCCAAGTCCAAAGCATTTGAATGGGCCATTTAATTGTTCTCCCTGCAGTTTTTTTAATGAGACTTGTGGCCATGATTCTGAGTGATAAATTCTTCTTGATTTGCCTCCAGTTGTCACTGGCCAAACCTTAGGGAATGAAAGATTAGTTACGGTTGCAAAAGACTTATTATTTTTAACTGGAGAATTTTTAATGTTCTTAACCCAATTAAGCAGAGAGTGAAGAATCTATCAATATTGTTGTCAGTTTATTAGAGAAAAAAAATCTTCCAAATTTTAATTTAGCTGGAGATGCTGTTCAATTTCTGCCTCTGACTTAGAGTAGAATAAGAGGATTGTATTAAATTAGTAGTTTGACCCTGGTGCCTAAATGTCACATTGCGAACATAAGAAAATTACCTTCTGATTGAAACAAAGATTTCGATCAGTGAGTAGGGTTTCAGCCCTCGTCCAGTTTTTAATAGCATTTGTTTTTAATCACCCAAATTCTTGAATAACAGAAGCAAACTGCACCACGATTTGCAGATGCTTGGGTCTGTAGTGAGATTAATATGCGTATTCATAATTTTAATCCCAAATTTCAAAACTCCAAGGAAAAGAAATTTTCTTGTTAAGTTTAAGTAATGAATCTAAGAGACTACATTCAGGCCACAAAATAGTCCAAGTTGGCCCCAAACACAGGTGCTCCCAGTTTGAACATCATGCCTGGCTTTTCTGCAGAGACACGAAATGAAAGAGCAACTTCAAACACAGGTGCAAAACCCCGCATCTGTGAGGGACAGCCCGAAACCATGGCTTTCTCCTGACCGTTTTCGGCTTGTAAACCTCATCCTCCATGGAGCACCTGTGTCAGAACCAATCAGAGATGTGTATAAATGTTATCAACACCTACACATCATTACTTATTCATCAACATCAGCACCAAATATTGATGCAAACATGCAAGAGTGTTCTTTTTTTTTCTTTCCTATGGAGCTGCTCTTTCCTGAAGCTCCTGTCCATTTGCCCTATGGCTGATGGGAAGAAGGAAAATATACAGATAAAAATTTGGAGTATTTCGGGCTTCCCATGCTGAATTTGTGTTGGTATCACTTTTTCATCTTTAAATCTCATTCCTTCGGTGGGAGAAACGGAGTGCACACAAAAGGTTCAAACACATTGATTGCCTGACGGCCTAATTGCAGTAATTTCATACTTTGTGGACTACTTTTATGCAGGCGCTTCCTCCCCTGGTCATCTGGGGCCTGCCTTCTCGCTGTTTGATTAGCACTCAAAGAACCTACATTTGAAGCTGTGTAAGATTTTGTTTTTCAATAGCAGTAGCAAGCAGCAGGATCTGGCTTCCTGGCAAACTCCACAGGCATTTGGGTTAGTGGCTTTGTATTTGCCTCTGGGTCTTTCCTGCACAGGGCCGGGGAGGGGCTATTGAGCAGTTAGAGGCTTTGGAAACCATTTCTTCTTTGACAATTTAAATTTATGTGGTTTTTAATTGTCTGTAAACAAAGCCTTTTAAATCTAGCACTAAATCTCCATCGAGGTCAGCTGGCATCCAGAGGGATGGTTGCTGATTTAGTTGGGAGTCTGCTTTTCTTCTTCTAAAAACCCCTCTCAATCAGTTTATTGTCCTCCAAGAGAGATACACAAAACACACAAATCACTTGGCCCCTCCCCCCCCACTTTGAATGAATAGATAAAAATCCATCTGTTTTTTATCTGCCTGTTTTGAGGAGCCAAATTTGTGTCCTTTGTAAAAAATGGCCTCAGCGATGCCATTCCCTGGCAAGCAGCTAGGAAGAGTGACCAACACTTAGGTTTTCAGTCAGCGGTGGTTATAGTTGAGAAACTTGCAGCCTAGTCTCAGTTCTAAATGGTCATTTGGTAGAGATCATTAATGTTGTGAATAATTAAGAGCTGAAGATGTAGTACAGTAAATGTGTATTGGTTATCATGGTTCATAGAATATTGATTACATCACTCTATAGAAGAAAAAAAATCATAAAAAAGTGGGGAAAAGGGTGGAGCAGGGCAAATGTTTGGTTTTCCCTAGGTAGATACAACTGACGAGGGTCTTTCAAAAACATAATGGAAGGTACATGCAGACAAATGTCTGACTGTGGGTCCCTGGCTTCTGGGGGCTCCAGGAAAACTGGGCCACAGTTCCTGTCTGTGTCTGGCTGGGCCCTGGCCTGGGCTGCTCTCCTGCTTGCCTCAGTCCTGATCCTGCACACTCGCCGTCACAGTGCTCCCATTTCCCTGAACAGCTCGTTCTGTCTCAGGGGCAAGTGAGAAAAAATCAACCGTTACAAATGAGGAGAGACACAGAGCTCTTAGGAAAAAAGAAACATAAAACCCACCGAGCAACTGTGTTCAAATAAAAGCTGTCACCGCTGAGCGAACTGAAGATTCAAACTCTGGCACAGGATTCCCGTTTTGAAGCAGCCTTGGCTCAGCGCTCGTGAGGAATAGAGAAGAGCTTTCAAATAGTCTTTTCTTTGTCTCCTATGAGCCCTCAGTGCCTGCTTTGAGAATGAACCATAAAACCAAAAGGAACACTGCTTGCTTTCTCTAAATGTATCTGGATATGTGAGCTGTTATCTCGTATGGAGAGCTGATTTTTTTTTTTTTCCTTCCGAGTCTATTTCTAATTTTCAGTGAGGCTGGATAATAAAAAGGAAACCGCCTGTATTTTCAGAAGAGACTGGGTTTGATTCCTGACTTCGCTGGTTCTGTGTCCTTGAACAAATTACTAAATTTTTCTGCTCACGTTTTTCTCCCCTGTAGAAGGGGAATAATAATATCTACCGTGCAGGGTTGAAGTATGGGCTGAAATCAGATAATTTAGAACATAATTTCTTGCAGTACCTGGCACGTATTAGCATCAAAAACATTCCAGACCAAGAAGTAACTTCAGAACAAAACAATAAACGACAAGCAAAACGACAACAAAGACAAACGGCGGAGGGTGGGGGAGAAGCCCTAGTAAATAGGAAGAATATTCAGAGTGAATTTCCAAGATATAAAATGATAGGAATTAAATTAGGACTTTAAAAAGTCATGGATTAAGATAGAAAATGCATGCTAGGCCGTCACTGGTTTAGATGAAGTGAACAGGATTTGGTGCTTGAGAAAACAGTTCATGATGGAGAGCAGATGTTCAAAATGGAACAGAGATTGTCCTCCTGATGCAGAGATGAAAAAGTTCGAAGCATGAAAATTGTGATCAACAGAAGCTGAAAAGCTGAGCAGCCCCAGGTTACCACTGAGGCAGTGGGCTGTGGCCAGGAACGGTAGTCCCCTGCACGCTTTGGGGAAGGAGACTGTGGAGGATAACGGCCATCCTCCCTCATAGGTCCTTCCTGCCCAGGTGGGTTTGGCCTGCCTGGTGCTTGTGCAGTTCCATCTGTGGCCGCACATCCAAGCCAGGTAAGCCGCCCGTGCGTTTGGCTTTGAAGATGCACGGACTTTATTTCATTGAACTGTTTTGCAATAAAGTCATGCTTGTTGGAATTTCAAGGCCATTCAGGGTGAAAATTTTGGGGAAGCCAGATTCCTACTTCCTTACCCTAGGGTCTCAGTGCGAGTTCATTCATTCATTCATTCACTCATTCATTCATTCATTCATTCAACTTCTATTGAGCATCTACTGAGTTCCAGACACTGTGCTAAGCTTTGAGAATGAAACTGAGCTACAGAGACATGTTGTCTGGCCTCTAAGGGATATAATTACCTGAGGCAGTGTTACCTAACCCCATCAGCATCCTTCCACCATTGCTTCCAGGTCCTATGGCTTCCCTGTTGATCAATATGCATCCAGATGCTTTTGCACAAGGCTGCAGCACACGAGAGTCACCTGGGCTTCTTCATCCGGATGTTATCTAACTTTCAGTAAATCAGATACTCCATGTTTGGATCCTGTGAGAAAATACTAGATCAGGCCCAGAGGGTTAATCTGAGATTTAAGATCAGATGGGATGAGAAGATATCAAAAATAGGTGTCAAACAGCAAATAACAAGATGAAATAAATTAGTGGATGGGTTAAGGGACAAATGGAACATGAAACATATTTAGACTTTTGATCACTCTCTTCTCTGATTCTAATCTTCCTTTCTGGTTTCATCTTATTCTAATCTGTTAGACTAGAATATTAATTCATGATTATTAATAAATAATAGCTATTATTTAGCTAATTATATATTATAGTATATAATTATTATAAAATCAGCTATTAGTTATTATTAGTAAACATCTAGTCACCTCAGAGAGATGTTTGTACTCTTTGACCAAAATCTCTCCATTTCCCTCACCCACAGCTCCTGGAAACTACCATTTTACTCTGGGTTTCTATGAATTTAGTTTTTTTATATTCTACATTAAAGTGAAAACATACAGCATTTGTATTTCTCTTTCTGACTTATCTCACTGAACATAATGCCCTCAAGCTCCATCTATTTTACTGCAAATGGCAGGACTTACTTCTTTTTTATGGCTGAATAATATTCCTCTGTGTGTGTGTGTGTGTGTGTGTGCATGATTGAGTGCACGTGCGTGCGCACACATGTGCATTTCATTCTCTTGCAGGTGAATTTTTCATTTTCTCTATGTCACTTATTGAAGAGACTATGCTTTTCCCATTGAATATTCTTGGCTCCCTTGTCAAGTATTATTTGATGATATATGTGTGGGCTCTTGATTCTGTTTTATTACTCTGTTTTTATGCCAATATACTGTTTTAATTACTATAGCTTTGTAGTATAGTTTGAGATCAGAAAGTGTGATGCCTCTTCATCTTTCTCATGATTGTTTTGGCTGTTCAGGGTCTTTTGTGATTCCTTTAGGGTTGCTTTTACTATTTCTGTGAAAAATGCCATTGGAATTTTGATAGGGATTGCATAGAATCTATAGATGGCTTTGGGTAGTATGAACATTTTAACAATATTAATTCTGATCTGTTGAACATGGATCTTTCCATTTCTTTGTGTCTTCTTCAATCTATTTCATGAATGTCTTTTAATTTTTAGAGCACAGAACTTTCACCTCCTTATTAAATTAATTCCTATGAATTTTATTATTTTGATGCTATTGTAAATGGGATTATTTTTTTTATTTCTTGTATAGATAGTTTGTTGTTAGGTATAGTAATGCAACTGATTTTTGTATGCTGGTTTGTATCCTGCACTGTTACTGATTTTATTTATTAGTTCTAATAGTTTTTTGGTGGAATCTTTAGGATTTTTTTTTTAAGTTTTCATTTAAATTCCAGTTAGTTAACATAGAGTGTAACATTAGTTTTGGCTGTACAATATAGTGATTCAGCACTTCCATACAACACCCAGTGCTCATCACAACAAGTGCACTCCTTAATTCCCATCACCTATTTAACTCATCCCCCTACCCACTTCCCTTCTAGTAACCATCAGTTTTTTCTCTATATAGTTAAGAGTCTGTTTCCTGGTTTGCCTCTCTCTCTCTCTTTTTCTCCTTTGCTTATCTGTTTGTTTCTTAAATTCCACATATGAGTGAGATCATATGGTATTTGTCTTTCTCTGACTGACTTATTTCACTTAGCATAATGTCCTCTAGCTCCATCCATGTCATTGCAAATGGCAGATTTCATTCTTTCTTATGGTTGAGTAATATTCCATTATATATATATATATATATATATATATATGCATTCCTCTATCCATGGACATTTGAGCTCCTTCCATAATTTGGCCATTGTAGATAATGCTGCTATAAACATCAGGGTGCATGTATCTCTTTGAATTAGTATTTTTGTATTCTTTGGGTAAATAGCTAGTAGTACAAATGATGGATCAGAGAACAATTCTATTTTTAACTTTTTGAGGAACCTCCATATTGTTTTCCAGAGTGGCTGCACCAGTTTGCATTCCCACCAACAGTGCAAGAGGTCTTCCCTTTCTCCACATCCTCCCAACACCTGTAGTTTCTTGTGTTGTTGATTTTAGCCATCCTGACAGGTGTGAGGTGATATCTCATTATAGTTTTGATCTGCATTTCCCTGATGATCAGTGTATCAAAGTGTATCAAAGATATTGAATATATTTTCATGCATCTTCTCATGTTGGCCATCTCTATGTCTGCTTTGCAAAAATGTCTGTTCATGTCTTCTGCTCATTTTTAAATTGGATTAGTAGTTTTTTGGGTGCTGGGTTTTGTAAGTTTTTTATATATTTGGATACTAACCCTTTATTGGATATGTCATTTGCAAATATCTTCTCCCATTCCATAGGTTGTCTTTTAGTTTTGTTGATTGTTTCCTTTGCTGTGCAGAAGCTTTTTATTTTGACATAGTCCCAATAGTTTATATTTGCTTTTGTTTCCCTTTCCTCAGGAGACATGGTTAGAAAGAAGTTGCTATGGCTGATGTCAAAGAAGTTACTGCCTGTGTTCTCTTCTAGGATTTTTATGGTTTCAGGTCTCACATTTAGGTCTTTAATCCATTTTGAATTTATTTTTGTGCTTAGTGTAAGAAAGTAATCAAGTTTCATTCTTTTGCATGTTGCTATCCAGTTTTCCCAACATAATAAAGACCATAAATGAAAAACCCACAGTTAATATCATCCTAAATGAGGAAGAACTGAGAGCTTTTCCTCTATGGTCAGGAACAAGACAGGGATGTCCACTCTCGCCACTTTTATTTAGTGTAGTACTGGAAGTCCTAGCCACAGAAATCAGATAACAAAAAGAAATAAAATGTATCCAGATTGGTAAGGAAGAAGTGAAATTCTCACTATTTGCAGATGATGTGATACTATATCTAGAAAACCTGAAAGATTCTACCCGAAGAACTGCTAGAACTGATAAATGAATTCAGTAAAGTCACAGGATAAAAATCAACATACAGAAATCTTTTGAATTTCTTTAATAATGAAATAGCAGAAAGAGAAAATAAGGAATCAATCCCATTTACAATTGCACAAAAAACAATAAGATACCTAGGAATAAATCAAAGAGGTGAAGGACCTGTACTCTGAAAATATAAAACATTGATGAAAGAAATTGAAGAAGACACAAAGAAATGGAAAGACATTCCATACTCATGGATTGGAAGAAAAAATATTGTTAAGATGTCTATATCACCCAAAGTGATCTATACATTTAATGCAATCCCTATCAAAATACCACCAGCATTTTTCACAGAGCTAGAAGAAACAATCCTAAAATTTGTATGGAACCACAAAAAACCCCAAATAACCAAAGCAACCTTGAAAAAGAAAATCAAAGCTAGAGGCGTCCCAATTCCAGACTTCAAGCTCTGTTACAAAGCTGTAATCATCAAGACAGTATGGTACTGGCACAAAAACAGACACATAGATCAATGGAACAGAATAGAAAACCCAGAAATGAACCCACAACTATATGGTCAATTAATCTTTGACAAAGTGGCTAAGAATATCCAATGGGAAAAAGAATGTCTCCTCAGCAAACGGTGTTAGGATTTTCTATATTAAAAATATATGATCTGCAAACAGAGATCATTTTTGCTTCTTCATTTCTGATATGTATGCTTGTTATTTCTTCTTCTTGCCTGATTACTCTGGCTAGGACTTCTATACTATGTTGAATAGGAGTGTGGCCAAGGAATTTTCTATGATACTTTAACCACTTCCAAGCCCTAAGTTATCAATCATGTGATACTAGGGCTTAAATTGAACCAATTATCAGTTATCAGGGCTTTCTATCTGCTTGACTCTACAGTGCCATGTAAAGACAGATCAATATGTTAATTGCAAAAGGTAGACTCTTAATGAATTAATTAAATTAAACAGGGTACAGTATTTTAAAAGTTGTGATATTGGGGGGGAGGCATGGACATGTTTTTATTTTTTGATGCACTTTTTCTTTCTTGTGCCAACGGCTTTTCTAAAGAATTTTTCTTGTCTTAGGGAGAGATAAAGTTGTTCATAACTTGTTCCAACTGAGCCAAGACTCCCTGGAAGAGAATTTTTCATGATAGCACTTGTTAAAATGTTGGTAAAGAAGAGTTAGGAAAGGTTCCTCTAGACTTAGATTATGAGAAGACAAGATGGCAGCAGAGGCCAATATGGGTAAAATATCACAGCAGGCATGCAGAAGCATTTCCTCTGAAGTATAGCAGCCTCTTCCATTTTGTGGTTGGATGCTGTCTGAAACTTGGTGTTTCCTGAGGTTCCTTCCAACTCTGAGTTCTCTTCAGACTCAACACATGGGCCTTGGAAGTCTTACCCTCTATCATGGACTGAATTAACAAATATATGGAGCTGGAGTTGACTCTTAAATGTCTAATTCCAGCCCTACCTCTCTCTCATCTCCAGACACATTAATCCAACTGCCTACTGGAAATTACCATTTAGATATCTCACATTTTCCTCAAACCTAAGATGTCTGAAATAGAATTCATCATCTTCCCATTAACTACAACTTCTTCCATTTTTCCTATAACAAAAATGACATGCCCCAATTGCCTAACCCGAAACCCTGACTCCTCATTGTCTCTTCTTCTCTGCTTGCCATTAATCACCATGTCTGCTTGAAACAGCTTCCTAAATATATCTCCTATCTGTCACCTCTCTTCACCCTCACTACCCTGCCTTCGTCATCTCTGGCCTAGGGTACTGGAAGATTCTCCTAATTACATCTCCTCTTCTAGTCTTGTTTCCCTCTAATTCATCTTCTTCCTTCCCAGCAAAGTGGTTTTTCTGAAATGCAAATATGCTAGCACATGGCCAGCTTAAAACTCTTCAAAGATCCACAATGCCTCATGTTCAAACTTCTTAGCTTAGCAGACCTCTCCGACTACCTTCTTTCTGCATCTCCTGTTGTGTCCACACAGAATGATCTGTTTGTAGTTCTCAGGATATGCTGATGATTCTCAGTTTTGTACTTTTGCTCCCAATCTTCCTTCTAGAAGGAAGACTTCTTATCCCCTTCTTCTTCTCCATACCCCCACCAATAGCAGCCTACTTATCCTTTTAGATTTTCCAGACTCAACTCAAGGCTTCTCTCCTCTATTAGACCTTTTCTGAACCACTTAACTGTCAGGGTAGAATTGACTATAGGCTCATTTGGGTTTCTACTGTACCCATTAGAATCTAAAGTACATTTAACTTTTTATTTCACTCACATTTTAATCTATCTATACCTCTTTATGAACAGTTTTTGTTTCCTCAACATGTAGTGCCAATTTCCGGGATATAGCATACTAAATATATTTGGGTTTGCTTGATTTACTGAATAAATAAATGTGTACTCCTGAAGAGTTTTTTCTTATTACCAAGAATAAGAAAAATAATTTAAGGTACTTATATTTTATTTCCTTTTCATTATCATAAAACTTTTCTCTGTATTGTTAAATGTTGTTAATGGGATTAACACTTTACATGGAATAATTATCTTGCTTTATGTTGTTTCCTATCTGCCACATTCCTAAGCCACCCTGGGATTTATTTATTTTGTTATATAGTTAACAGCTTGAGAATGTTAGAATTTAAATTGATTTCTACAAACACATTTAAAAGGATGTTTATGGGGTTTTTGCTATTATCGTCATTAAAATATCTTCTTTCATTCTATTAAGTCACCATTGCCTCTGCTAATTACAGTAAATATGTCGAGAGAGTCAGCCTCTTATCACTTCTAATTTGGTAATTTGGTATGGTTTCTATGGACCCTATTATTAGAAATTGATATGTGATGTAGATTTGGTAGATTTGATCAGTCATTTCAAGGTGGAACCTTCTTTACTCCTTACTTTGGAAATTTCATTCAGAATACATTGAGAGCTTAGCCTTTTCCAGTCACATACTAGGTAGGAATAGAAAGATAGTAAGCACAACTGCTTACCTGAAAGAGTTTATACTAGAGAAGGAAGACAAGATGGTTGCCCAGAGAACTAGAATATAAAGATAGGATAAATGCCAGGAGAAATATACAAAGTGTTATGGGAAGTAGTTCTAGGAAGGTGATCCAAGGAAAGTTTCATGGAAGAAGGGGACTTTTAAGCTTGCCTTTGAAAATTGACTAAAATTTCATCAGGTGAAGGCTGGGGAAGGACATTGAACCCTAAAGGTCAGGGGTGGTGGGTTGAGGTGGAGAAAGTGCATGGTGTGTGAAAACAAGGAGTGGAGGGATGGTGCTTCTAGAGGATGTTGAAAACTGGAAAGATAAGTCACAGCCATCTGAAAGAACTCCTTGAATGCCTCACCAACAATCAAGACTCAAGTGAGGCTTTTGAACAGAGATGAACTTTTTTTTTTTTTGCTATTATCTACCCACTGTAGCATATTATGTTCCTCTTATCTTTTATACTCTGCATTTGCAAAGAAACTGCCGTGATATCACTTGTTTGGAGACGAGTCATTCTTCTCTAACCACTTCGAAATCATGCTTTTTTTTTTTTTTTCCTTACTCAGTCTTTTGGCACAATGTTTTGTTATTTGAATTTCAGCCACACTTTTGTTTTTGTTCCTTTGGGGGCACTGCTATTAGAAACTAACTGATGTGGGGTATAAACTATTCTATAATTATACTCACTGCAATAAAGGACTCTTATCAAAACCTTCTAGCTCACTACCTGTCATTTGATTTAAATATTATAATCTCCACCTAATATTTGTTGTGTCATATTAATGATGCACACTGAGCAATATTCTCTTGGGAATGTCATATTACTTCTTTTACTCATTACACTTTTTAAGATAAAAAAAATTCAGAGTTCACCCACTTTTTTGAGGATGGAGTACATGCCCTGTTGGACATGTCCTGTGCCTCTTCTCCCAGCTGTGGCTTTGCTGTTTCATTCATCTTAAAGGAATTTTTTAAAACAGTTCTATTCAAATATAATTTATATACCATAAGTCCACCCATTTTAAGTATCCAATTCAATAAATTTAGCATATTTATAGAGCTTACAACCATCACTGTAATAGAATTTTAGAACATTGCTACTGTACTAGAAAGAAAACTTGTGCCTAATTACAGTCATTCCCCATTCCCACTCTCAGCCCTAGACTAACCTACTTTGTCTTTTTATACTTGCCTTTTTGGACATTTTATATATTTATATAAAATGCAGCTATACAATATGTGTCCTTTTGTGTCTGGCTTCTTTTGCTTAGAATGTTTTTGAGGATGCATCTGTACTTTCCTTTTTATTGCCAATAGTATTCCGTTGCATGGATATACCACATTGTGTTTATCCATTCACCGGTTGATGGACATTTGAGTCATTTCCACTTTTGGCTGGTGTGAATAATACCGATACAAATGTGAGTGTACAAGCTTTTGTGTGGACATGTTTTCTTCCTTTTGGTAGATTGCTAAACTCTAGTTTCTCTGCATCCACATCCACAACGTTATTGTCTACTCTTTTTGATTATAGCCATTTTAGTGAGTGAGATGGTATCTCATTATGGTTTTGATTTGCTTTTTCCTGATGACAAATGATGTGGAGCATCTTTTTATGTGCTTATTGGCCATTTTGCATCTTCTGTGGATAAATGTCTATTCACATCTGCTGCCCATTTTTTAATTGAGTTCTTTTTATTATTGAGTTGTAAGAGTTTTAATCTGGATAAAAATCTATCAAATATATGGCTTACAAACATTTTCTCCCATTCTGTGAAATTTTCTTTTTTGCCCTTTCATTTCCTTGATGGTGTATTGTGAAGCACAAACTTTTTCAATTTTGATGAAACCTAGTTTATCAATTTTTACTTTTATCTCTGTGCTTTTAGTGTTCATTCACTTTTTTTTGAGATGTGGGTCAGTTTAATTTATGGAAACTCTAGAATGTTTATGATTACATAATAAATGGAGGACTTTATCACTTTATTTGCAAGGTAGTTAGGCCTTCTCCCCCCAGAAGCTTTGATTTACTGCAGTGGATTTCCTGAAATTATAGCAGTGAATTAAAATTACTTTCAGCTTTGAGGATGCACTGCCTCCACAAACTTTTCCTTTTCCTTCTCATTATCCTGGAGTAATAATGAATCTGTACTGAGAGTTTCAGAGTATGTCATCTGCCCACCTCCTGAGGGGTTCTAGCACCGTAGCAATGACTCAAGTGCCTTCAAAGATAGCCCATGTGCCTGTTGTTGCTGGGAAGGGACTATCCAAGCCTGGTCTCCCAGACTTTGTCCAGGCAGCAGAATTAAGTTATGAAAGAGCCTGGACTAGCAGCCAGAAGACCTTGGTTGTAGTCCTGAATCTGCCTCTTGTTTTCTGACTTTGATGAAATTAATCTTACTGTCATCTAACTCTTTCATTTAGAAAATGAAGTTTTGGATCTCTAAGGTCTCTCCTTTACAGCAGTGGCTCTCAGTGGTGGTGGGGGCGGGAGGGGATGGTTGCCCCTCCAAGTCCCCACCACCCTGGGCTAATTGCAAGACATTTTCGCTTATGATAACTGAAGGAGCACTATTGTATGCATTGGGTAGAGGCAAGGACGCAGCTAAACATCCTACAATGTCGACTCCTACAACAAAGAATTATCCAGCCCCACTTAGCAACAGTGCTTGAGAAGTCCCGCTTTAGGCCACAGTGTTTACTGTATTTTAAAAGAAAATTCCCGTCTTGTTTTATCCAAATACTCCTTTTTTTTTTTCCAAAGCGCAGCTCCAAAGTGGAGTCTCTTTGTCCACCCTAATTCATAATGATTGCTTTTTCATTTTCAGAATTGCTACACTACTTACTATTATGTCATGAATAAGCATTGCACCATAAAATAAAACTATATGTTTTATCTTTGTAAACAGTAGGAAAAAAAATATTTTTAAGCTAATCAATTAAAATATTAGATTTATAAGATTTTCACCTTTTGTCATTAAAGTAATTCTGGGCGTTATGAACAGTTTTAATGCTAGCTGATCTCCTGGAGATACCTGCAGCCTCCATTAACTCACAGTTAACAGTAATGTGAAGGCTAAAAATGTTGTCAATTTACATGTCAGGGGAATTTGAGAATCTTTCCCAGGCCCAGTCCATTTTAGGCTTTTCACTGGGGCCCAATCCAGCAAGGAAAGATGTGGTTTCACTCAGGGGAGTAGAGACCCTGCTCATGCTCATTTAGGGACAATCTGTCAGCCAAAGAAATAAATGAAGGCAGGGCCCCGGGTGGAGATTTCATAGCAAGACCACTCTGACACATATAGGGAATTCATTTTACAAAATAAATTTCCTTGCACTCTCCTTCTGTAAGTCACTCTTTTTTAACATCTCCCTACTTCTCCACCATATCATCTAGATTATGAATTATTATCTTGGCCAAAATATGACTCAGCTTAAGAAGAGCACATCACTGGAGTCACTCGTGGAAACATTAAACAGCACCAGGTGCAGGACTGACCCCTTGAGGACGACTACTCAATATGCCCCCAAGGCTGACATTTAACCATTGATGACTTCTGAGTAGGGCCCTCTGGCCAACAGCTCATCAATCAATGGTGTGCTCCCAAGCCCACATTCTCAGAATCCCTTCTCTTTAGGGCTGACCCCATTTATTCTCATTAGTTGTTTCACTCAGATAGTATAGCTAAAATGCAAAGACAACTGCAAAGGACTTACAGAGAATTGACTCAATTGCATGATAGACATCAGTTGGCTAGCAAACATAAAAATACAACGATTTTTCATTTTTCATTTTCCGTTAACATGTTAGTAAAAGAATCTCTGTCCTCCTTTTGTGGAATGTGTTTTCCTAATTGTCTTCACTGAGCCTTAATTTAACCATATGGACTCTGTGTGTATGTGTGTGTGTGTGTATGTGGTGTGTGTGTGTGCATGTGCACGCTGAGCGGTTCATCTGTTCAATTCGCATTGGATTTTACATGATCTTCTCTCTGTGGAATATCCGCTACTCAATTGTATAATTTTACCAAATAAATCCAAACTGTAGACTTTTAAATTTATTCATTTTTTCAATTGTTATTTCATAAAAGATTTTTAGGAATCAATAGATATTTTTATTAATAAATTTTAATTTTTAGAGCAGTTTAAAGATTTACAGAAAAATTGAACAGAAGGCATAGAGTTGCTATATACTTCCTGTCCCACCTCCTCCCCTGGTTTCCCTATTATTAACAATTTGCCTGAGTGTGGTACATTTTTTATAATTGTTGAGCCGATGTCGATATATTATTATTAACTAAAGTCCATAGTTCAGGTTAGGGTTCATTCTTTGTGTTGTACAGTTCTGTGAATTTCTGCCAAATGCACAATATTATGTGTCCACCATTATAGTATCAGAATATTCTCACTGCCCTAAAAATTCTCATGTTCTGCCTTTTGATCCCTTCCCTCACTGATCTCTTTACTGTACCCCAAATTTTGCCTTTTCTAGGTTGTCATGTAGTTAGAATCATACAGCGTGCAGCCTTTTCAGATTGGCTTCTTTCACTTAACGATATGCATTTAAGGTTCCTTCTTATCTTTTTTGGCTTGATAGCTCATTATTCCTCCTCCTCCTTCCTCTCCTCCTCCTTTCCCATCTTCTTTTTTTTTTTTTTTGGTAGAATAACATTTCATCATATAGATGTATCACAGTTGTTTGTCTATTCACCTATTTAAGAACATGTGAGTTGCTCCCAATATTTGCAAATATAAATAAAGTTGCTGTAAACATTCTTGCACTGATTTTGTGTGGACACAAGTTTTCAACTGACTTGGGCAAATACCTAGTAATGCAATTACTGGATCATAAGATAAGAATGTGCTAAGCTTTGTAAAAAAAAATTGCCAAACTGTCTTTCAAAGTGGCTGTACAATTTGGCATTCCCACTAGCAATGAACAAGAATTTCTCATGTTCCACGTCTTCGCCAACATTAGGTATTGTCAGTGTTTTGGATTTTAGCCATTCTAAAGGTATATACAGATATCTCATTGTTATTTTAATTTGCAATTCCATAATGACATTGAACATCTTTTCATTTGTTTATTTGTCATCTGCCTGTCTTCTTTGGTGAGGTATCTGTTCAGATCTTTACCCACTTTTTAATTGGGTTATTTGTTTTCTTCTTAAGAATTCTTTGTATATTTTGGACACAAGTCTTTTATCAGGCATTTTTTTTGCAAATATTTTTTTCCCGCTCTGGCTTGTCTTTTCATTCTGACAGTGTCTTTTAAGAGCAGGGATTTTTAATTTTGATGAAGTATAACTTATCCATATTTTTCTTTCATGGATTGTGCTTTTGATGTATCTAAAAACTTGCTGACCCAAGATCACCTAGATTTTCTCCTATGCTCTCTTCTGGAAGTTTTATGGTTTGCATTTTTACATTTAGGTCTATGACCAATGTTGAATTAATTTTGTGAAAGGCTTATGTAAGGTCATTATTTTTTTTTTTTAAGATCTTTCTTTCTTTCTCTTTCTTTCTTTCTTTCTCTTTCTTTCTTTCTTTTCTTTCTTTCTTTCTTTTCTTTCTTTCTTTCTTTCTTTCTTTCTCTTTCTTTCTTTCTTTCTTTCTTTTCTTTCTTTCTTTCTTTCTTTCTTTTCTTTCTTTCTCTTTCTCATGTGGGAATCCAGTTTTTCCAGCACCATTTGTTGAAAATACTATCCTTTCTCCATTGACTTGCCTTTGCTCCTTTGTCAAAGATTAGGTGATTATATTTGTGTGGGTCTATTTCTGGGCTCTTTATTCTGGTCCATTGATCTATTGGTCCATTCTTTCACCAATTCTACACTTTCTTCATTACTGCAGCTTTATGGTAAACCTCGAAGTAAGGTAGTGTCGGTTCTCTGATTTTGTTCTACCTCACTACAGTGTTGGCGCTTCTGGGACTTTTGCTTCTCCAAGCAAACTTTAGAATCAGTTTGTCAATAGTCACAAAATAACTTGCTAGAATTTTGATTTGGATTGCATTTAATCTATAGGTCAAGTTGGGAAGAACTGATATCTTAACAATGTTGAGTTTTCCTCTCTATGAACATGGAATATCTTTCCATTTATTTAATCATCTTTGATTTCATTTATTTGACTTGTAGTTTCCTCATATAGATCTGGTACATATTTTGTTAGATTTATACCTAAGTATTTCATTTATTTGGTGCTAATGTAAAGAGTGTTGTGCTTTTAATTTCAAAATTCAATTTTTTATTGCTAGCATATAGGAAAGCAATTGAAATTGTATACTAACAAATATAAAACTTGCAACTTTGCAACCTTGTTATAATCACTTAGTTTCAGGAACTTTTGTTGATTCTTTGGGATTTTCTCCATTAACAAGCATGTCATCTGTGAACAAAGACAACTTTATTTCTTCCTTCCCAATCTGTATACTTTATATTTCCTTTTATTATGTTTTCAAGGAAAAATTTCCTTTTATTCTTAGCATTTGCTAAGACTTCCTGTATAATATTGAAAAGCAGTGGTAAGAGGGGACATCCTTGCTTGTTCTTGGTCTTAGTAGGAAAGCAGCTGGTTTCTTACCATTAAGTATGATATTGCCTGTAAGCTTTTTGTAAACATTCTTTGTCAAGTTAAGGAAGTTTCACTCTGTTTATAGATTGCTGAGATTTTTTTAAGAATCATGAATGGGTTTTGGATTGTGTCAAATGCTTTTTCTGTACCCATTGATATGATCGTATGCTTTTTCTTTTTTAGCCTGTTGATGTGGTGGATTACATTAATTGATTTTTGAATGTTGAATCAGCCTTGCATAGCTAGAATAAATCCCACTTGCTCCTGTGTATAATTTTTTTCCTAGGTTGTTGGATTTGATTTGCTAATATTTTCTGGAGGGTTTTGCATTTATGTTTATGACAGATATTGGCCTATAGTTTTCTTTCCTTGTAAGGTCTTTGTCAAATAGTTTTCTATTTCAATTCTCCCTAATATGACATCCAAATGGATTACCAATTACCAGTAGTTATTAATAGAATTTTTATCTTATAATTTTTAAATTGTCCAGGTTGAATTATATAAAGAAAACTAGTTCTCAAAACCTTGACTAATAGAGAGGTCCCCCCCAACATTATTAAGATCAAGAGTTGGTTTTTAATTTAGACATGGTTAACCAGTTATATAAAAGCAATTTGCCATGGTTAAGGCTATGGTTCTGATACAGATTTTCTTTCATACTCATCAAAAGATTAAGCAAATGTGGTTGAGAAAAAAAAGTGACTGCAAAGACAACTTACAATTTCTACCTCAATACCAAGATTAGGGGGTTGGGGTGAATAATATTTTCACTTACTTATTATTTTGAAAAATAATTTACACAGTGGAGAAGAGACAGAGTGAGTTTAAAGTTTCAGCACTGTTAAGAAGGATTGTGAATGCTTGGTAGAGCATGAATAGGACCTACATTATTATATTTACATTTATATTTGATTTATCTTGAGGGATATGTACACTGTCACATTTGCAAATGACATAACAAGGCATTAGGAAACTGAATGTTATTCAGACAAATCACTTATTTTTATGTTTATGATCTATTCTGTTATTTATATCCATGGTCTACCCAGTATTTCTGGAGGCCAACATTAATATCATTTACAGTTGTATGATTAAGAGCCTGGTATAGTGATTACCACTCCCAGGCTTATTCTGTTGTCATCCCTGAAATGCCTATACACAGAACAAAAATCCCACAATCTGATTGTTTTCTACTCTGTTAGCCCTTAATAATAATAATAATATTTATAGAGTGCTACAGTGTACCAAGTGCTAATGTGTTACAGGCATTATTTCATTAAATTATTACATCAACCCTATGATGCAGGTAACAATAGTATCCTTTATTTTGTACATGAGGTACCTGGAGCACAGAGAGGCTATGTAATGTGTACAAGGCCACCCAACTAACAGCTGGTGCAACCAAGACTTAAACCCAGGTGTTACAAATTTAGAACTTTCATCTACTGTGCTATACTGACTTCCAATTAAAGAAGAGACAAAACAAGCAAATACTTTCAGCTGTCTTTAAACAAGTTCTCTATTTCATCTACTGGAATCTCAGTAGATGAAATATATTTAGACAAAATATAGAAAGAAAATAATTTTATTAATATCCCTTTGAAGTAATCTTCATATTTTATTATAAAGTTAAGCTAACTTAAATTAAATTTATGGTTTAAACGCCTGAAGGGGATTTATTAACTCCCCTAATAGGGGAATCTGAAATGTCTCAGACTTCAGGAACAGCTGGATCCAGAGGCTCAAAACCTATTCTTCTTTTTTTTTTTTTAAAGATTTTATTTATTTATTTGACAGAGAGAGACACAGTGAGAGGGAACACAAGCAGGGGGAGTGGGAGAGGGAGAAGCAGGCTTCCCGCTGAGCAGGGAGCCCGATGAGGGGCTGGATCCCAGGACCCTGGGACCATGACCTGAGCCAAAAGCAGACGCTTAATAACTGAGCCACCCAGGCGCCCCTCAAAACCTATTCTTACGTTGGTCTCTCTACATGTCTTGGAAACATTTTCTTTATGGGGTAGGCCAAATGACCTCTAGTGACTACATCTTCATAGCTTAACAACTCCAATGGAATAATTATATTTTTATTAATGTTTTTATCAGAGTTCAAGCATCAACTTCATGGCTTTGCTGAAACTTACTCAATTGACAAACCTGGTAAAATTGAGATGAGACTCTAGGCTGCTCTAAGTTGTAGAGACTTTTACAGTTTTGGCCTCTTTTTGATATTTACTCTTAGTTGGGAGTGTAAATTATCTTATTAACATTGCCCACACCTCACACTAATTCATTTTTGGTGAAAAATGAACTTAAAACACTTTTATAGAGATGCTCATTCTGATTTTGCTCCCGTAATACACTGCCCCCACGTGTTCTGATTATGCACCTTCCTGTTCCCACGGAGATGAGAGAGGAATGAAAAGCCCTCCCTGAAGACTGGGAAAGGTGAACTAGATGTGAGTGAAGTCACTAGCCCGGGTAAGACTCAGCAAGGGCTGATTAACTGACTATCTTCTGATGAGTTCCTCTGCCTTGCAGCCAGTCCCTTACTGACAGCGTCATGAAGGCCATGGCCAGCTCCCCATGTAATAGGATATTACTACTCTCTGAAGCTGTAGGGTATCCTGTTTGGTCTCCAAGAGTACACATGGGAGCTTGTTTTCCCCCATCATCCAGGTGTCCTAGGTCTTCCCTAGAGCTTATGAGTATCCCAGGGAAGGGCAGACATGTGTCCTCAAGGAGTAGGTAAATGATATGTACAAAACTCAAGACATAGCCAGGCTCATGATTCTCCCCCACGCCATAGTAATTTTCCACTCATATGGATGATTGGAAGCTGGGATCTTGCAGTGCAGCTGGTCTTTGTAGGTTGTCCTCATTCAGTTGGGCCGGAGCTGGCCCTCTGGTCCAGCATTGCACCTGCACACTGGAACAGAACTTTTGATGGTGGTCCTTTTCTTGAACTATTTCCTGGTACTTTTCTGAAATACGTGCGCTCTGAGACCTCCCTCTAGGATGGGGCCTCACTTAGGCATTTCAAACACAAAACTAGCACGGAGCCCTCTTGTTTGGCCCTTTCTCCCTTCTCTCAATCTTTTCTGGGTCTGAAGCCACTCCTGGTTCCTCGCACACAAAAGCCCCCAGTGTTTCTTTTCTTCCACTGTAGAGCTTGATGGCCACTAGTTCGGGGCACCAAGTAAGACCATAGCAACATGAAAGCGTACTGACTCTTTAAAAAAAACAAAACAAAAAACCTTTTTACCAACATAAGTACTCTTAGGAGAAGAGAGGTTTTCTTTTACCCTGGGAAGTTACTCTCCTTATAAGACTGAGACAAATAGCTTCACAAACAGAGAAAGTAAAAACAATTGAATTAAACATGTGAACTGAACTTTTTTTTTGTTATGTTAATCACCATACATTACTTCATTAGTTTTTGATGTAGTGTTCCATGATTCATTGTTGGTGTATAACACCCAGTGCTCCATTCAATATGTGCCCTCTTTAATACCCATCACCAGACTAACCCATCCCCCCTCCCCCCCCTCCCCTCTAGAACCCTCAGTTTGTTTCTCAGAGTCCATAGTCTCTCATGGTTCATCTCCCGCTCTGATTCCCCCCCTTCATTTTTCCCTTCCTATTATCTTCTTCTTCTTCTTCTTTTTTTTTTTTAACATATAATGTATTATTTGTTTCAGAGGTACAGGTCTGTGATTCATCAGTCTTACACAATTCACAGCACTCACCATAGCACATACCCTCCCCAATGTCCACCACCCAACCACCCCATCCCTCCCACCCCCCACCACTCCAGCAATCCTCAGTTTGTTTCCTGAGATTAAGAATTCCTCATATCAGTGACATCATATGAACTGAACTTTTTATATCTTGCCTCTTTTCTACTACATAGCTATCCAATCTGCTTAGCTTGAGGAGGTGGCCAATTCCTTGTCTACACCTTTTTTCAGGACCAAGCAGAAATGCAAATGGTGCCATGGTTCCATCTTCCTTCTGGATCATTCTTGCCTCATCACTATCCAATAGAACTTTTTGGAATGATGGCGATGTTCCATATCTGTTGCTATTGAGCACTCGATGCATGGCTAGTGTCATTGAGAAACTGAGTCTGTAAATTTTTTTCTAATACATTTAAATTTAAGTAGCCGTATGTGACTAGTTGCTATCACATTGGAAAACTCAGGTTTCTAGAAAGCAACTTAATAACATATATCAACAATTCAAAAATGTTTATATATATGTATATTTCTAGAGATTTATTTATTTAGAGCAGTATTAGGTTCACAGTAAAATTGAGTGGATGGTACAGAGATTTCCCACATACCCACTGCCTCCACTTAACATATATTTTATTTTTAGTGCTATATTCCATGGTGAAATATGTAAGAATGTTTATCATAATACTGATATTCTAAATTGAATGAGAAGAGCCAAATAAATTATGGTATAAGCCTTGGCTGTGAAAATTTTGGCTTAAAATAAAATTAAATACATGGGTTAGTGGTTATGCTATGGTGTTAAGTAAATATACATAGACTCAAACTTTCCAAATAGTGTTATCCCAAATTTAAATATATATATTATACACATAATTAAAATAATTGAAGTAAACCAAATATTAGTGGCTTTATTTTTGAATAATGCACATGCAGATGATTTTAGTTTCTTTTTTATAATAAAGTTTATAAAATGAATAGGATTACTTCTTAAGTGGGAAAATCCTTAGTAAACATTATTTTAAATCAGTTGTAAATATTACAGAAGACATGAAAATAAGAATTGAGAAAAGAGTACTGGCTTTGACAGCTAGAGGGTCAGTGATGGAATCTGATAAAGCAAATTAAGGTAGACAGTCTCGGAAGAGGTAAAAAGGGACCAGAGAGTGAGCAGGGAGAAGAAACCAGAAGGCATCAGGTTCTGCCTCCCTTTCAGAAAGTGTGGCTCTGAAAGGAAGGAGGAAAATATGTCAAAATCATATCATCTTTTGAGAGTCTACCAAATATTGTACTTGATTTTTTACATTTAGCTGACAAAACAATTAAATGTCATAATGTCCATATATAATAAAAAAACCCTGAGGCATAGAGACACTAATTTGTCTTGCAAAAACAAAGCAACTGATATTAAAACTTGGTGGCTTTCCACTATACTCCACTGTCTCTTACAGGATGGTAAGTAAGGTCAGGTGAATGGTGTCTTCTTTCTTTCCTTCCATCCTTCCCTTCCCTTTTTTCCATCCTCCCTCCCTCCCTCCCTTCCCCCTTCTTCCTTCCTTCCCCCTTCCTCCCTTCCTTCCTTCCTTCCTTCCTTCCTTCCTTCCTTCCTTCCTTCCTTCCTTCCTTCCTTCCTTCCTTCCTTCCTTCTAGTGAACACCCATCAAAGGACAGAGGAAAAAAATCACAGAACACTGTGTTCTCCTACATATTTAGTTTCCTTGTCCATAGAGTAGAGCAGCCAACTTAAGAATTTGGATTCAGGCCAGCCTGGATTATGATCTCTGCTCCACCTTGAATTCCCTGCTCAACTCCAGGCACCCTCTTTTGCCCCTCCAGCTTCAGTTTTCTCATTTATCCAGTGGAGGTAACAACATCTACCTCAGAGAGCTCTTATGAAGATTCGGAAGATAATGTATGTAAAAGCATTCAGCATGATGCCCAGCACAAAATAGCCTCAATACACGGTTGATGTAGTTATTGATATGGTTTAGTTATAATATGATTGAATAGTCCTTGATTTCTTTGAGGTGATAGAGGGCAGGCCTCGATCCTGTTACATATTTAGAAACATTCCATATTTCAGTATGCAATGATGAATAAAACTGTCGTCACTGGCTGATTCATTCCCTTAACAAACTTCCATTAGTGCCAACCATGTGCCCAATGCGGCCCTAGGAAGTGGGGATGGAAGAGTGAATTAAGCAATGACCCTCTTCTAAGAAACAAGCCCAGAGACACTTACATAAAGTGATTATCATAAAGCATTTAGTAATTGCTCTGATAGAGACATAAGCTGAGTACTGGGGAAGCCTGGGGGAGGCAGCGCTCGGGCTGGGGCAGTTGCAAAAGGCATCAGAGAGAAGGTGACTTTTGGTAGTGATAATAACAAATACTATCTTCTAGGGACCGAGAACTATGCTAAAAGTTTTGCATATTTTATTGCATTTGCTTTCACTACGTCATCCTGCCTCCCACCTCAGAGACCCGCAGTGAGAAGTTGCAATATTAGCACATCCTCTAATATGCCATCCAGAGAAAGGGAAGGTACAGGGTTCTCCAAGTGTTTTCTATGGGAAGCTATGCCTCACAGACGCTACTGGAAAAGGACTCCACAGTCGAATATATTTGAGAAACAAGTAAGGTTTTGCCTCTTGGAGTATTGCAATATATGGTGATTTATTATAGGTTCTGAGAAGACTTCTTGAGATTTTTTTTTTAAGATTTTATTTATTTATTTGAGAGAGAGAGAATGAGAGAGAGCACATGAGAGGGGGGAGGGTCAGAGGGAGAAGCAGACTCCCTGCCAAGCAGGGAGCCCGATGCGGGACTCGATCCAGGGACTCCGGGATCATGACCTGAGCCGAAGGCAGTCGCTTAACCAACTGAGCCACCCAGGCGCCCCGACTTCTTGAGATTTTTTAACTCAGATTTTTCCAAATGGCACCTACATTAAAAAAAAATAACTGTAAATGCTGTCATTTACCTTCTAAGCAAGTATCTGTATGCTTTCTGAAATGCTCTTTTTCATAGGGAGAGTCAGGGGAGTGATAGTGACTTCCGTTACATGTTCTAAGGTATTTCTAATGAAAGTGCCACAGGCTTGAACGGGGGAAAGTGGCAGTAGGAGAAGTTGACAAATCGTCAAGTGGTAGAAAGTTCGGAACCAGAAAACAGCAGATCTGTGTTGTCTAGGAGACTGTGTTGTTTAGAAGAAGGTAACTCGCTAAAAATTTAGGTTGAACTCTTGTAGAATTTCAGGAAGTTGATGTCAGGACAGAGTGTTTAGAAAAGGTATACATAACTATCATTACACTAACGTAAACGACTATACTCAGTTTATATTATTTTGCTTGGTTTTACTCTTTCTTAAACCATTCCTAATTGAAATTACCCTTAGTCATTTTTTTTTCATATTTCCCCAATATTCTAAAATTTGGTTCTATAATATTACCTGTTAGGCTTCTGAAATCACTGAGAACACTTTAAGCAGTTTATAGTATTTAATTGCATGATTGGTTTTCAATGATACTGCGGTCATGACCTGAATTTTCTTGTCAAGTGCGATGAATCTTTTTTTTTTTTAAAAGATTTTATTTATTTGACAGAGAGAGACACAGCGAGAGAGGGAACACAAGCAGGGGGAGAGGGAGAGGGAGAAGCAGGCTTCCCACCGAGCAGGGAGCCCGATGTGGGGCTCGATCCCAGGACCCTGAGATCATGACCTGAGCCAAAGGCAGATTCTCAACAACTGAGCCACCCAGGTGCTGCAATGAATCCTTTCTTATGTCTGGTTAATTATTACCATTGGATGAGTATCTGTTTAATGTAATGAAACTGAAGTGAGTCTTACACTGTTTCACTTCGATATTGTGATGTAAATGGTCCTGGAAGATGATTAAATGATAAGAAGACTTATTCCAGGGACGTCCCTCCCTGTCCCCATACCACCCCTTTTGCCCTTGGGCTCTTTAAGTTTCTAATTGTCATCAAATTGGAATTTCCCAGAAGTGGCCCATGTCCCAGTCAGTGATAGACACAAACCCAACTTGGTCGAGAAGCTCAAAACACACTGCCCCTCAGAGGAAGATATAAGTGGGCAGAACCGAATGAGATGGGGTTTGACAGCGCAGCTGCAAAGAATACTTATCGCAGGGGTGAGCACCAGGCATTGCCTGGTACCCTTTCAGTTTGGGACAAGCATGGTGGGATGTGGAAGAGGACTCTCAGGCACCAGGGAGTAATGGCCTCTGCTGGAAGGGGAAAGGGCTAGGAACAGCAGGGGCACAAGTGTTCAGGAGATCCGCTTTCCTTTCCCTCTCCACAGTCAACCCAGATTTTACAAGGTACATCTCCTTTTCTCCTTTCGCTACAGTAAGGAAAAAAAAAAATTAACTAAGCGCTTACTTTTTAATTAAATGTAGTACCACTTAGGAAGATGTATGCTAATCTGAGGCCAAATCTGCCGCCCTCAGCTTTACAAGATGCTGGCCCCAGCAGAGGCTGTAAAGCTCTCCATAAGAGAGGCCAGGAGCAAGGTGCAGGTCCCCCAGCGATAACCTCCTGACTCCGATATTATAGGTCTTTCTGCTGGAATTGAGTTCTACATCTTACTCGATGGGTTATTGTCACAGATGAGTAATGAACGCACCCTGCCCGAGTCCCAGGGTGCGGGAGGCAGTCGGCCAGGCCGCGGGGAGGCCCAGCTGCGGGCGGCGGGGCGGGCGGATGGAGGGAGGCAGTTAAAGGCGCAGTGACAGCGGCGAGCGCGCGGGCGCTGCCAGGGGAGCCGCCGCGGGCTGGCCTGTCGGCTGGGGCAGGGAGCGTGGGCATTAATCACAATGTTCCCCGGGCTAATGGGCAGCGCCGAGAAAGCAGCCCAGACCGCAGAACAAAGGCAGAACGTGATGAAGGGCGCACCTCTGCCAATGGGGAGTTTGCAGGGCTGGTTTTTAGAAGGGGAAATAAATGGCAGTTACCACCGCGGCCAACTGAAGGCGTAAGGCATGATTAGGTAGCGCGTTGAGGGCAGTCTGTTTCCGTTCCTTCCAGTTCCTTTGTGAACCTGAATTTGTTTGTTTGGATGTCTGGTTTCCTTGCAGCCTCCTAACGAGTGGTGAAGGGGCTGCTCTCTGAGGAACGGCACTGCAGGCTTGATAGTTCTGAATTAGTTTCTGGTTAGAATTTTAAAAATCACGTTTGGGTAACTTCTAGGATATAACAGATGACACCATTAAGTATGATTTTAAAATCCTCGCCTGCGATGCATTTATATATTATTCTTAAAATTACCATGTTCCGGGGCGCCTGGGTGGCTCAGTCGTTAAGCGTCTGCCTTGAGCTCAGGTCATGATCTCAGGGTCCTGGGATCGAGCCCCACATCGGGCTCCTTGCTCCGCGGGAAGCCTGCTTCTCCCTCTCCCTCTCCCCCTGCTTGTGTTCCCTCTTTCACTGTATCTCTCACTGTCAAATAATAAAAATCTTTAAAAAAAAAAATTACCATGTTCCGCATGACCATTTCCTCTCTTGAAGTTGGGGGGGCGGGGGGAGTGGAAAGAGAGAGAGAGAGAGAGAGCATGCTTCTAGCCAAGGACAGCAAAACTTTAAAAGCGGAAATTGAAAACATGTGACCTTTCTCTGAGCTTAAGATAGTGCCCGGTTTTTAGGAAGGATGACTTAGAGGGAAGTAAACCAATTGACATTTTCTTTTATATTTCTGTAGTGATCGTATTGCACTGCATGATGTGATAAAGTGATTTGTGTATAATGATTCTTACCGGAAAGATTTTTATAATCTCCTTCGCATTTGGCGAAATGGTAGTTCTAATGCTTATTTTAAGAAAGGTGTTAAGTCAAATTCTTGGAGGACAAGGATGGAGAATGTGGAATTAAGTACTGGTAGGTACAGTAAATGAAGCACTAGTTCAGGCTGGGGGAGAATAGGAGAGACACAGTCTCCCCCGCTTCAAACCAAGGGCTGGTGAGGGTTTCTGGCCTGGGTGACACAGTACCTCAGTAAACTCGCTGACTAGCCAGTCACCTGCAGGAGAGTAGGGAGAGTCCTGCTTTCCTTTTTCTTGGCAATGATGAAATTGTGTTAGAGGTATCTAGTGACCTGGGAGAAGTATGTTTCTCTCTTGTGATTCTGTACCTTTTTAAAAATAACTCCTTTTTTTCATCTTTAGTCACTGTTCTTTGGCAGAGTCCCACCTCTGCATTCCCCCTATTCTCTGCTGATTAGAGAAGAAGCAAGTTAGAGACACTGAACTGGTTGTCAGCCGACCTAGGATCGAGTTCAGCACCGCTATTAATTGTTAGGCCTTTAGCAAGTGGTTTCCTCTTGGGGAGTGTGTGTGTGTGTGGGGGGGGGCCTCCTTTTTCTCATCTGTAAAATCCACATTTGACAATAGAGTTTCATTGGCTTTTTGCTTATTCCCCATAAATGCAGTTGAACTACAAAGTCTTCACCTGTCTCTACTTGCCTTTGAACAAAGGATTCAGAAATTGAAATGAAAGGTCTATCATGAATTAGGATACACTGCCTATTCCAATAGTAAGTTTTGCTACATGCATGTGTATGGTATATGAGATGAAGTACCCTAGTGCCTTAAATATGGGGAAATCTTGCGTTTTTAGATAATTACATAGAACATCCCAGTAGCTGCAAAATTAACACATCAATTACCATAACTTTTGATCCCCAGTTTGCAGGGCTGTCCCCCTCTGATTTCTTCTCTGGGACTATCTGTGTGGTTCGGGCTCACTTCCTGACTGCTAGGCCTCACCTCTCGTTATAATATGGTGTCTGGAGTCCAAAGCGGACCCATTTCCATCAGAATCATGGTGCATTAGTTAGCAGGTATTCCATGCAAAAACTACCCAGGCCTTTGTGGGGTTGCAGAATTCTCCCAAGAGTGAGATCATCCTTTGGATAAATATATTTAGTTTCCATGGTCCTGGAAATAAAAGAGTTGAACCAGAGAACTCATAGTCGCTCTTATTTCAGAAGAACAGTTGACTGTCCCATCCCTTAAAGTAAATCAGGGAGTCCTATTTTGAACCAGGGAAGAAAGAGATTGAACAAGTACATCATGATTTGGAAAATCAATTCTGTTAGTTAACCTGCCACCCACCACAGTACCCCAATAGGCTCAGGTCAAATGAGTATTAATGAATGTTTTTCTGAATGTGTGATTCTAATGGATAGGGTCATCATATTGTTATTTTTTTACACTAAATTTTTAAATTTTGCAAATGGCTGAATTAGCTTTAAAAATATACAAAATGCATGATTTCCAAAAGAGAGGGAAAAAAAAATCCTCACAACTAGAAGACTGAGCATAAGACCTAAAAGTCTAATTTAGTTTAAGGTATTGATTGTAGATAAGAATCTGAAAACATTATTTAGCTACAGAACACATTAAATATATATATATATATACGCATATGTTTATATACATATGCGTGTATATATATATATTTTTCTCCATGTTAACATTTCTCAGGTGCTGTTTGTTTTGGTTCTTGCAGAAGTATCAAGAAGCCAACTTTGTAGTGTACTAAAGACTGATAGAGCAGATGTAATCATGGAAAGCACGAGCAAGTGTTTATTCCTTGCTACATAGAGATTATACTGGTGAGAAAACAATCTTCTGCAGTGGAAATAATTCCAGGGCTTGCTCTTCTGAAATGGGATGCTCTCTTTTTAGAGTCTGCTGTGGCCCGTGCCCTTCCATGTTCTAAAGCGTTTGAATTGCTGCTAAAAAGAAACTAAGTTCTTGTTAGAATTTAAAGCACAGGATCCATTTCTGCCTAACAGTCTTGTAGCTGCACATTCCCTGAAGTGTATCCCATCTGCTTTTGGGAGCTCTCATTGCAATATGCAGTGATTGCAGGATAAGCACACCATTTTCCTGTCAATACTTTCCTATTAGCCTCCTGGATCCATACATCATCATCTTGCTGGCCTGCAGTTTGCTTATCTTTGTCTCCGAGGCTGCCTTTGATTTATCTAACACCCAAGCTAATGAGGCATGGAGCCCAGGGTGGCTCCAAGGATAATGCACTCCTGTATAAAAATGCTTAAGGAAGGATCAAGTGCTAATCCATTCTAGGCTAAAAGGCCTAGCCCTTCAACAAATGTTGTATTTCTTAATCGCTAAACTAAGACTATAATAGCTCCCCCTTAAGCTACTACCATCAGTAAAACTATACACACTAACTACATGCAATTTACCAAAAGAACTGAAAATTGGATTTTAATTTGTGCTTCCCAAAAAAGAAAAAGCCAAAAAATAGTTTCTATCTTAGCAACAGTTATCACCATTATTTGACAGCATTCTTATGCAAAAATAAGTTAGCTTTAATATTTAATTTACAGTAATAGTTTTATATTCCCTTGCTGGGACCTATGTTTTTCCAAAGACAAAAATAACAGAAGCTACAATGTTACTGTGGCAAGGATAAATCAAGCCAGCTATTTCAATAATGGAGGTAATTACAAAGTGTACATATCTGAAATGTACAGAGTGGTTAGGGGTTGTTTAATTAACATAAAAATTTCAATATCTTCAGCAAGTGTATTGGTACCCCAAAAGCATTGTTAAAATGTACTTTGAAATAGTCATGATTCTCGGTATTTCAGTCATACACATTTTTTAGCCATACAAACACGTTTTACTGACACTTGGTGGATTCTACATCATTGCAACTGTACAGCAAAGGCTAAAGAAGCTAGTGACTATTTAATTTGGTCAATATAAATAACTAACCTAGAAATGTAGTCCCAAAATATTTCTTTTAGAAATAATGTCCAAATAGGACATCTATATTAAACTATATGCATAGATAATTCCCAAATATCTGTTCTCCCTTACTTATTTTTTTCAGCGTAAAGAACCTAGTGTACAGAGGCTTTCTTAAAATGTTTTGCTTTTTCTACTGATCCTATGCAATGAGATTATACACAGAAGATTCTTCCCCTTGTGAATTTTTCACCAATAGGAGGACCAAAACTATTCTATTTAAAAGCAAACATGGAAGGAAGTAAAGGAAGAGAGGGAGAGAGAAAGAAAATGAGAGAAGAGAGAGAAGGAAAGGAAGGAGTGGAGAGAGAGAGAAAGGGAGAAAGAGACAGAGAGTGAAAAAATGCCAGTCTGCGCTAGATCATGGCAAAAGTCCCAGGAGAAGAAAGGTTCACTCGGGAGCACGGTGCAAAAAGAAAATCCTTCACCCATTGGCTCACTTTATGCCCCTGAGGACCTGACCAAGGTAATAAGTCCCTTTATTGGTCACTAACTGACATTATTGAGAACCAGGGTGGAATTTAATGATGTGACATTATTAGGAATTGTTATTGAGATGTAAATGATCTTTGGTTGGTTTATTTAAGTCACATAGAGAACCTAGTTTAGAATGAAAATTACTTATTGATTATTAGAGCAATTAACAGAATAAATTTTAGTGCTGGTATTAACATTTTCCTGAAGTCCAAATCTGTTTCGGCTTGAACTCCGCGGAACACTTAATTGGTCTGGGGCTCAACAATTATCTCCTGTGGGGAGACTTATCCTTAAAGGATTTTAAAAAGTTTTTTAAAATTTTTATTTAAATTTTAGTTGGTTAGCATACAGTACACTATTGGTTTCAGGAGTAGAATTCAGCGATTCATCTCTTACATGCAAGACCCCGTGCTCATCACAAGGGCCCTCCTTACTAAAAGGAATTTTTTTTTAAAGATTTTATTTATTTATTTGAGAGAGAGAGAATGAGAGACAGAGAGCACGAGAGGGAAGGGGATCAGAGGGAGAAGCAGACCCCCCGCTGAGCAGGGAGCCCGATGCGGGACTCGATCCCGGGACTCCAGGATCATGACCTGAGCCGAAGGCAGTCGCTTAACCAACTGAGCCACCCAGGCGCCCACTAAAAGGAATTTTTGAAAATCAATACAACAACTGCCAAAATCTATTCTAAAATATTTGGAATTCTTCCATTTGGGCTTTAGCATGAGGCAAAACAAACAAACAAACAAAATGTCGGAATAAGATAGAGCTTCATAAACTTAACTGCATAAGGAATGTAATATTCCATTTTTGCTCTACAGACAAAACCAACCAAAAACCTTTGAGACCAATTAAAGTGGAATCTGTATTGTAGATTTCTTTCTCTCTTTCCTTTTGCTAACATCTATCAGTCAGCAGCACTCATCATTACGGGGTTGATTTCCTTTATTTCTAATTCTTTCTTTCCTTTATTAGTCTTTATTTGAAAGATAGAATTAGTTTTTAGGATATGGCTTTTGTCAGAACTGATCATCCTTTCTATGACTTTCAAGAATTGAGAATGGTGTAGACAGTTCCATACACAGAGATGTAGAATGAAAGTTCATTAGGTGCATAATTCAACACCCAATCTTTGAAGTTTTCTTAAATTATTTTGATGTCATGGGCAAAAGTTTTTTGTTTTGTTTTGTTCATTTTGTTTTTAACTATATTATTGCCATTAACCTCATCTCAGGGTGCCTGCCTATCCGTGGTGCTGTGCTGGATACTCTTCAAAAGGAATTCTAATGGACCCAATCTGTTAACTGATAGCCATGGTTACATAGAGTCTTAAAAGATGTGCAAAAGCCTGAGTAAGAATTTGGACTAAATTATTGTCTTAGTTTCTTGGGCCTGCCATAACAAAATGATTTAAGACAACAGAAATTTATTCTCTCACAATTCTGGAGGCCAGAAGTCCAAAATCCAGATGTCAGCAGGACAGGACTGTGCTCCCTCTGAATGCTCTAGGGAAGAATCCTTCCTTGCCTCTAATCTAGCTTCTAGTGGCTTCTGGAAATCCTTGGCATTCCTTGGTTTATAGCTGCATCGCTCCAGTCATGGCTTCTGCCTTCGCATGGCCTTCTCTGTGTGTGTCTCTGTCTTTCTCTGTGTCCTGTCCTCTTCTTGGGAGGACACCCGTCATTGGATTTAGGGCCCACCCTATTCCAATACACACATCCTCATCTTAATTTGATTACATCTACAAAGACTCTACTTCCAAATAAATTCACAGGTTTTGGGAATTAGGACTTGGACATATGTTTTGGGCGGTCACAATTCAATCCATTATAGTCATATATATAAACCCACCATTTCTCACCTGCTTCATCATCACCAGCTACTGTTTAGTGAGTGCCTAGCATGTGCTAGACACATTGCCAGCTTTCTAAACCTATGCAAGAAAGTACTATAATTGCAGTTTGCACAAAAAGAAATGGAGCTTTAGATACCTTCCCCGACATCACAAAGCTTGTGAGTGGCACAGCCAGTATTTAAGTCCAGGTCCTTCCTATTTCAAA
The DNA here is from genome assembly GCF_002201575.2 of Neomonachus schauinslandi. NCBI lineage: Eukaryota > Metazoa > Chordata > Mammalia > Carnivora > Phocidae > Neomonachus > Neomonachus schauinslandi. Next base: position 28,795,606 of record NC_058405.1, on the reverse strand, counting down.
GCCCATGCACTTTTCCCTCTGTGGTCTTTGTGGATTAAAGAGAACATAAGGTGCTTATACTTGGTTTGGTAGTAGATTCAGTCTTTACATGAAAATGACTTAAGTATATATGTAAATATTCAGATTTAAGAGAAGAAACCAATGGTTGATTGAAACCACAAGTGAACACCACCCCTCTGGGTACAGACCCGAAACTTGGGATATCCTGAAAAACAATGGATATCACCACATATGACATGAAATATGAAGGCTCCTCCCAATGTTCCAAAGGCACCACATATTTTAGGAGAAATGTCTGTTAAAAGACATTATAAAGCAGACCAATGAAATTTTTTAAGAAGTTGAAATAACTGAACAGATTTCTCTTTGGAGAGGTCTTAAGGGGATAATTTCAGATGTGGGCACTCTGCATATATTAACATAGGTATTTTATTTTCAAATAGCTTTACTATAAAGTTTCTAATTTGACATTATGCTTGCTGAAGCTTAAAGCACTTATAAAAACAACTTAATTCTATCTCAAGTGAAAAGGGGAGAATGAGTTTTAAATATGCTTTTATTATTTCTTTATTACACAATTGAGAGAGACAAGATATTCTAATTAGAGTTTGCATTTTTTTGTCTTTATTAGTGAAGGTGAGCATTTAAAAATTATATTTCTTTGCCATTTACAATGATTTTTTTGCCCGTTGATGTCCTTAGCTCTTTGCATGATATATGTATTTGGGAGGAATTGGGCACTTTTTCTCCTAATGGTTTGCAAGAACTCTTTCTATAGTTAGGATATTAATGATTTGTGTCTCATATTTGTTCTTTAGTGTTTTTCCCTGCCTACCTATTTCTCCTTAACTTTGCTAATAGGGCTTTTCTTTGAACTCTCTTTCCCCTTTCTAATTCTTATGTCACCAAAGTTATTGCTCTGTTTCTTTATGAGTCTCTCCTTAAGGCTATGTTTAAAAAAAAAAAAAACACATTCCATACCTCAAGACTATTTAAGTATTTTCTTAGCATTTTTACGATTTTTACCATCACCCTCATAATTATGATTTTGTATTTTAGTCTGTAATCCATGGGATGATTTTTGGCCCACGTTTCAGGTCTTCATTCTCTGAAAGACCAGGAAGAAATACTGTTCTCCTTAAATAAAGTAGCAGCTGTGATACGCCAGACTGCAGAACGATGCTCCTTGCCAGGGGACCCGCTGCAGAGTCTCCCTCAAGCTCAAGTTCTTTAGCTCCTGTGAAGTAATAGGAGCTAAAACCCATATGCTTTCCTCATCCCAGTCTCAGTTTCTCCACTATTGACCTGCAGAGTATTGCTCTTGCCTCTAATTCTTCAGAAGCTCTTGCCCATCACATAACTGCTCTTTAATTGTGCCATTCATTAATTAAGATGTCAGACCATGTGTAATGCAAAAATGAAGGGAAATCACAGGTGAGCAGCATAGCTTGTCTGAACCTGTTTGCTAATCTATAAAGAGGAGATAACAATACTTTTTCATATGGTTGATATAAGAAAGTAAGTGAAATGATTTATGCAAAGCAAGGAAGAGGTTTTAGAATGATTGTTCGTGTTATTAGTGTCATTAATATTGCTTCAAGTCTGATCAAAGATTTTTGTTTGGGGGTGTTTTAAATATCCACTAAGTTGGGGTTTAGTTTTGGATTTCAATTATTTGCACTAACTCTGCTCCTGTTGGAGCATTAATATAGATCATGTGGGCCATTATTTAACCCACAAAATGTGGATAGCTTCAGGGTAACCTAATAAAGTATCATGAAAAAATTAAACCTTTAAAATATACTTTTAAGGCCCAGCTACTAAATATCATCTTCTAAAAACTGAGGATTGATAATTAGGAAATGACCTAGAAATTTGAAAACATCACTTAAGGATGCTTAGGGAATTATTGAAAATGTTTTATTTTGTAGTACTTAGCGTTTTGCAACAATATACTTTGCATTACACATTGCAAAAGATATGTAACATTGCGGATGACATTACAATTTCTACCTTATTCATTTTTATTTTTTAAGAATTGAATTACAAGATTGAACCAGACTACTTAATCAGCTTCTTAAAGATTAATAATGAAGTAGACAAACGAGGTGGAGAATATAAACTACTTCGTTCACTGGAGCATATACAAATTCTTAATTTTTATGGAAATTTCCTTTAAGTCAGCAAAAACATACATGGGCTTTTTTCTCTGAATCAGTCTAAGCACATTAGGTCAATAACAGACAATTGAGCAACTGTCAGTCTCCTGTAACAATATCCATCAGAAAAAAAAAGTGTAATTACAAACTTGTATTGCACTTATTTAGTGTTCTAAAGCTACAGTTATTATCAAAGGACATAGTCAGAGGTGAGCAGGCTTATTTACTCATTTACCTTATTTACCAACCAGCTTCATTGCCTTTCACAATACTTCACAATACTAAAATTGTCTTAGATCATGCTGGAATCTTTCAAAATGTACTCACCTTGCCAAAGGAAATCTTAATTTTATGACTGTGTGTGTGTGCGCGTGTGTGTGTGTTAACCATTGAAGATATGTTTGTTTTTTCTATACTCTAAACACATGTGTTTTTCGATTTTTTTTTTTGAGATAATTTTTCAGGCGAGTAGTACCTATATGAGATAAAAATTGCTCCATGCTAATCATAGGCATTATTAATTGAAAACCACATGCTTAGTAATTAGCCTGTAGGGTTTGTCTTCCTGCCAGGATAGGGAAGACTCCCTGGGTAGAAGATGTCACACCAACTAAACTGATGCTGTGCTTGTTCTTAGCCAAAAGGCCAAGAAGTGAGGCAGCCAGTTGGCTGGAATTTAGCAGCCAGTCAAATGGTTTGGTCCCTGCTGGATGTAAAGTAATGGACAGGGTGCCATAGGGGCTCTCTGATGAAGCGGAAGACACAAGGGGTTCAAAGTCTAATGAGGAGAAAAAGGACTGTTGAAGATGGAACAAAACAATAATACAACTAACAGAAATGATAAATAAAAGATTATTTTGTTGATTAAATATTCCAAATGAGGTAATTGGTGAGTATTCCAAAAGCAGTGAATTTTTTTTCTCTGGGTAAGTTTTGTTTAGGATTTAAAGCTAGATTGTTTCTGGTCTTTAATGGATACTGTTGATTGCCCGCCCAGAGGCTGCTCCTCTGTTCTTCCTTCCTGAACAGAATTTTCTTGAGGGGCTCCCTGAGAAGACAATGGGTACTTGACATTCCACTGATAAGTCTTGTTGGTGGACTGTGGTGGACATGTGACCAAGTTGGACCAATCAGATGAAGGGAAAGGTTTTTTATTCCATATTGAGGGGAAGTCACCTCTTCCTTTTAGCTGGACATGCTCAGGAAAGCGTGAATCTCAGTTGTTACTGGCCACCCTCCTGTGACCAGGAAGGGAGCCAATCTGAGAACAAAGTGGATATATATGGTAGGGCTTGAGGCTTGAGAGTTGGAATTTCTGAAAAGATCCTAAAGTCTTCATCCTCTTATAAGGATGAGATCATCATTGAAAGCAATTGTGTACTACATTTTATATAAAGCATTTTAATTTATTGTATGTATGATTCTCACATCATACCATGTCTTAGAAAGCTGCCTGCATTACCAAGCCCACACTGTCCATCGAAGAAAGCTGAACATCTAGACTTTGTGGTATTGATTTTACAGATTAGTTTTAAATTTTTTTTTAAAAGTTTCATTTTTCTCAGCCGTAAAAATGAGTTAGTTATATTTCTTTCACAAGCATTCATGATAGATAGTAGGCAATCTCTATTAAGTAATTTTTTTAAGTCAAAGTTACAATGCAACATGATGTCACGTAATTATATATTATTTTTGGCTGTTAGGAAGCCACTTCTTCCAAAATTCAACACTTAATAAGAATATGCCTTTTAAGTCATGCACTTGGTTTAAACAGAGTATCCGTACTTCAGTTTATGGCTAATATGTTCCCAAAAATCCCCAAGGAAAATCCTTCAAGCACTCTGATTAGCTCTCTCTTTTTTTTTCAGTCAAAGTCTAACATAGATCATGTTGATTCAGGAAAAAAACGAGATCTATAGCTGTGCACCAGGCTAGACAAATTGCTTTAGCCCAAAGATTGAAAAGGCATCGCCTGGCTGCGAGAGCCCATTTGCATGAACTTAGTTCCCCAGACGGGGATGCCAGCCACCAGAAGAGTGGGCTCCTTACTTCTCAGGCTCGTGACTTCCTCTGCAGGCTGACCTTTTCTTACTGCTAACCCAGTATCCATATTCCATAATTTGTGTAGCATAGTAAATTGGTGGTCATTCACTGTGCAAAGTCATGGTATAAGCTGGCCCTCTGGGCACTTCCTAGCACGCTTTCTCCTTGCTTTGAGACTCATCAGACACACTGTTCATGTCTGAAGCTCTGTTTACACGACCTCCTTGTTAAAAAGGGACATTTCTCTGAAATAGGCAAGATATAACAGAAATTAAATTTGGAACATGCCATTTAGAAGGGAGGTGAACTATTATTTTCTTTATCAGTTGTGAGGGTACTTCTGGCAATGTGTAGAAATTTCTTTGAGCAACCCAAGGGAATGTGAATATGTTATTGGTTTACATCTTTAGAAATAAAACTTCAGATTATCTTCATTAATTAATTCTACCTTTCAAGACTTACTGAACATCTCCTTCCTATCATGTGTCGTGCCAGGGGCTGGGAATATGTACAACAATGATCAGTTCTCTGCTCTCATCGTGCTTATGGTGTGGTGGAAGCAGAGAAAAATCAGATGATTGTGCAGGCGAAGCTCATATTAGCTCTGTGTAAGGGCTAGGACAGAAAGTTACATGGTACCGGGAGAGCAGAGGAAGGGTTAGAGGGAATTTGACTGAATTCCAGAAGGTTTCTGAGGGAGTTACCAAGGAAAAATGAAAGGAAGACTGTACAAGGACATGGAACATCACGAGCAAAGGCCCAGGAAGGAAGACTACTCTTTGAAGAACTGAAAGAAAATAGTGTGTTTGGAGAACAGTGGGTGAAAAGTTCCGAATGAGCCTGCAGAGGGAGGCTGCCAGCCGGGCCACGCAGGGCTTCGTAGGCCAGTTTAAGAGAGTCTGATCCCAAGAGCATTAGTTATTGAGAGGTTTTCAGGAGGGGGATGTGTGAAGTCTGATTTTATTTAGAAAAGATCACTCAAAATGCAGAATGAAGGGGAGGAGAACAAAAGCAGAATCCTAGACATTTTTTAAGCTGTAGTTGTCATGACAGTCTCCTTTGCAAGCATGAAAAAGCCCCAAATTGTTTCCACAGTCACTTTCAGTGACCTTACCCAGGTACATGGCCTCAAATGCTATTTATATACTGATGGCAACCACATTTTTATCTTAAGCACCGACCTTTCCCCTGTACTACCAAACACCCAGTGGCCTCCTTGATATCATCTCTTGATGTCTGATAGACATCTCACACATAACAGGTCCAGAAATGGACCTCCTGATCTCCCCCAGATTTGCTTCTCCTATCATTTATTAATATTCTAAGCTACTGGCAACTTTGGACTTCTGGACTTAAAAACTTGGAGTCATCCTGAATGCCTTTCTTTTCCCTCATACCTCATGTCCAGTCCGTCAGCAAATGTCTGATTCTATGTCAAAATCCTATCAGAATCAGACCACTTCTCACGCGCACTGCAGCGCTCTTGGTGCAGTCTGCCGGCATCTCTCACTTAAATGGTTCTAACTACTCTCACTGCTTTTAACGTTTCTTCTCCTAGACATTCACCCCAGGCTCTTCACAACGCTGCAGCCAGCATTCCCACTGGAAGAATTCCCAAATGGAAGTCTAACCCCACCCTTCCATGCTTGAAACCTATCAGGGACTCCCAAAGTGACTCGGAGTAAAATCCAAAGGCCTTGAACATCCTACAAGGCCCCTGCCATTTATCAGTTATTGTATTTTCTATTGCTCTCCCTCTTGCTTCCACCTCCTTGCTACTCCTCAGACACTCTAGGAGTCTTTTCATTTGCTGTTCCCTCAGCCTGGAATGCTTCTCCCCATGGTGCCTACAGACTCACTCCCTCTCCACCCTTCAGGTTTTTACCTAAGGGTCATCCCAGTGAAACCTTCGCTGGCCACCTGTAATTGCAACCCTTCCCCACCTCTGACATTCTCATCCTTTTTCCTGTTTTTATTTTTCTCCATGGCTCTTATCACTAACAAAATTCTATACTCATTTCATTTACTTTCTCTTTTTTTTTAATTTTATTTATTTATTTCCAGAGAGAGACACAGTGAGAGAGGGAACACAAGCAGGGGGAGCAGGAGAGGGAGAAGCAGGCTTCCCGCCGAGCAGGGAGCCCGATGCGGGGCTCGATCCCAGGACCCTGGGACCATGACCTGAGCCGAAGGCAGACGCTTAACGACTGAGCCACCCAGGCGCCCCCTTTCTAAACCCTTTGTTTTTGCTGTGCATCTCGAATGTACACTCTAGAATGTGAGCCCCGTAAGAACAGGGATCTTTGTTAAGGTGGTTCCCTGCTGTATCTTTAGTGCCTAATGAAGTGGTTAGCACATAGTAGGCATCCTATAAATGTTTGTGGTTGAATGAATTTATCTTTGCATTTTTAGCACTTAACTGGCTATTTGATATGTGGTAAATGCTCAATAAATGTTTCACAAATGAATGAGCGGAATGACTTAATATATGTTTTATTGTTAGCCAATTGCCTTTTGAAACAAAGTGCTCAACAATTTTTTATTAATTCATTCACATGGTAGGCATTCAATACATATTTGTTGAATGACTAAATAGTTTTGAAGGCTTTGTAGAGTGCCCATCCCACAATAATTTACAACTTATTTGGATGCCTATACTGCAATATTTACTATTTATGCTGCTGATTAGTTATCAAGGGACCTTACGTGGCATGCGTCAGAACCCCTCTCCACCCTGAGACTCTGGCTTTTTGTCCCTGAAACCCAAGAAACTGTGAGTGGAGTTTGAACACGTGGAAGAAAGAATGAATGAATGTGCAAGAAAGTGTAAATACAGTGAGGTGGCTGCACTGAGAAGGTTTCACTAAGCTTTTCACCTCCTACGGTTAATCCACAGAGCTTTCCGTGCTTGTACTTTCTGAATTCAGATCACATCCTGCTTCTGGCTAGAAGAAAAGGATAATGGCAGCTAGAGGAAACACCTTCCCAAGTGTAATTCCCAGAAGATGTGCCTCAGAATCTTTGGGGCCGGAGGTTTAGTGCTGTGGAGAGAAGCTTGGTAAAAATGTAGATTCTGGGGGCACCTGGATGGCTCAGTCAGTTAAGTGTCTGACCTTTGGTTTCAGCTCAGGTCATGATCTCAGGGTCGTGAGATCGAGCTCTGAAATCAGGCTCCGTGCTCAGCAGGGAGTCTGCTGGACATTCTCTCTCTCTCCATCTCCCTCTGCCCCTGCCTCTGCTCACATGCTTACACAGTCTCTCTTTCTCTCTCTCTCTCTCAAATAAATAAATAAATAAATCTTAAAAAAAAAAAAAACCCTGCTGATTCAGGGTTCTGGCTCAGATCTACCATTTCAGGATTTGGGGCAGTGAAGGATGTCACAGGGAAGTGCAGGGAAGTGAATCTACACTGTTCATAAGCTTCCCTAGTGATTCTTACACTAAAATCTGAAACCCAGTACATTCTTTGAATCAAGGTGAGAGTTGACCTTGCCTTTTAAGGAGTCCATCTAGACTAGGACACCGTCCATGGTACCAGAAATCATTTTATAGGTCACATGCAGAAAAATAGAGAAATCACCATAGGGGACCCATCTTCATGGGGATTTCTGCTTCTGAACTAAATTGTGCACACTCTGATTCTTAATATCTAGGCAATTAAAAGTAGGATTTCTGGGTTAAACAAGCTTGAAGAAATGGAAACATTACCACTGTGACTCCAGAGTAGTTTATGGCAGGTAAGGATTTTCAGACAAGAAAACGGGGCTATGAGGACATTTGCAGTGAAAAAAAAAAGAGAGGGGCCTGGCCATGGTCTGATAGTAGGATTTACATGGGAGGTGATAGTTGCCATTCTCTGTCCACAGGAATGACAGACCAGAGGAAATGGATAGAAAATTACAGCAACCTGGATTTGAGTTCAGTGTAATGTAAATGTATTTTCCAAATCATGAAATTGTTAAATGCTGAATTGAGTTTCCCAGAGAGGGAAATGAGAATCTCCTTCAGTGAGTATCTTTAAATTGAGATAAATATAAAGTTGTCTGAGTGTTGTTTGAGGAGACACATTGCTACAGGCTGGGGGCACAGGCTCAATAATATTTCAGGTCTTCTTTTGTCCTTAATTTTTTAATTAGAAATATTTCCAAAGTAATATTTCATAGGTTATATAACAAACAAGGTCTATACAGACAAATGGGTAAAAATTCAAAGAAGAAAGGAAGATTTTAGTAGGAGCTGTTTGGGGATTTGCATTCCCTAAATTGTAGGGAAACAAAATGAATTTTAGGTTTTGTATGGTTCTGCTTCATTAACTTGATCATGGGCAAAATGAGACTCCTGATTTCCACCTACAAAGTGGCATATGAGGTAGCAGTTAATTATTTATATCTCCTATTATTATCAGATTAACACAGCAGGCATATTCAATAAGCAAATGGATTTGACTTTTTTTTCCTGTTTGCTCTGACAGTCTGGAAGTAGATTCATTTTTGTGGATTTCTTTTCTAAGATTTCTATATGAGACAGTATTTTTATTTATTTATTTATATATATTTTAAAGATTTTATTTATTTATTCTTAAGAGAGAGAGAGAGGCAGAGGGAGAAGCAGGCTCCCCGCTCAGCAGGGAGCCCGATGTGGGACTCGATCCCAGGACCCTGGGATCATGACCTGAGCTGAAGGCAGACGCTTAACCATCTGAGCCACCCAGGCGCCCGAGACAGTATTTTTAAAAAGTGTCATACTACAAATCTAAAGTGTTAGTAACAGAGAACTTGATTTGCACAAATAGAAGTAACAAGAGCAGACATGTTGATTTAAACTTTATCTTCTTAGAAAAGTACTAATTTTTCATTTGAAAAATGAATTTCTCCAGGTCATTGTGAAATTTGCATTTTTACTTTAATAGTTATGATTTAATATGTTCAATTCTAAATTTGAAGAGTCATTTAAAATACACCTGTTATTTAATTTTCAAAACCATATATTTGCAGTACTTTGAAAGTGGTATATAACTCTCCATCCAATTTTATCTTTTCTGGAAAAGACCCACATCCCTCATTTGGAAACCCTTCAGATATTTGTTCAGGTGAGGAGTGTAGTCCTCTGGCCTTGGAAATCATCTCTAATTCCAAGTTGTTTGTGGCGGAAGCACACTCTCAGCTTCACAGCCCAGGGATGATCCTTGTGGAACGAGGGACTGGACCTGCCTGGTCCAAGAGGAGAATTCCAGGGACTTCTAACTGAACTCTGGAGGCATGTGGTTTTCATGCTGCCACCAGCATCTTTAGAACTTGGCTTCAAGCTGGGTTCCTGGGTAGGATAAAAATCCTGGTGCAACATCTCTCCTCTCGAGTTTCTGGCAGGTGGATGGTAGATCCTGACCACTAAATACTTTGTAATTAGAATGCCTCGGGCAGTCCCTGTCATGTTACATCTGTAAGGGAGGGAGGGCAGTGTTAGTATGACTGTGCTCATTTCTTTAATATCTCATGCCTGTGGACCCAAGCACAGCTGCCTGGGGGGCCTGTGTTTGATGCGTGAACTACAGGAAGACCTCAGAAATGAGTCTAATTAGATCAGTGTCTGAACGCTTTGTGGAAGCAAGATGTATTATTCATAACCAAGCCTAAACCATTATATAAAGAAGAATAGTCCAATATAGGCACTGCCGCTTTTAACAATAGAACTTGTCAATTTTTGTGTTTATTGTGTTTATTACCTGCCTTCCTGGCACTGGAATGTAAGTTGACAGAAGGCAAGGTAATTTTTTGTTTTGGTTGTAGCCATGACTCCTCTAACAATTCCTGGCACAAAGGTAGGGATCGATAAACGAATGAATATTAGCTTTTTTTTTTTTTTTAAAGATTTTATTTATTCATTTGAGATACAGAGACAGAGAGAGAGCACAAGCAGGGAGAGAGGCAGAGGGAGAGGGAGAAGCAGGCTCCCCGCCGAGCCTGGAGCCCGATGCGGGGCTCGATCCCAGGACCCTGGGATCATGACCTGAGCTGAAGGCAGATACCCAACCGACTGAGCCACCCAGGCACCCGAATATTAGCTTTTAATATCATGAAATTCAGAGAGTATAGTTAAACAGTGTTTATTTTACCCAGTGTAATCAAATGAGAGGTGCATGTTACTCCTAAACTGTGTACAAATATGTTATTTTCAGATAATCAAATGTGGTCAAGAAAGTCGAATGAGAAAGACAATAAGCTATCAATCAAACTGTTGATTTGAATGACGACAGATTCCTAAAAGGGAATTGAATTTTAAGAGGCCTATCCTGGAGTATGTGTAGATTCTTAGTGCTTATTGTGTTGGAGGAATAATTAATGAGGAAATAAAAATTGTACCAATAGAGTAGCACTTCATCTTGTTATCATTGTTGACCCCAGCCTGTGATTATTTTCACAGTTAACTTGCCGTATCATATCTATAACTTTTAATGCATTTCAACAGTAGTTAGAAAGCCCTTGGATGGATTAACTCCAATTACAACTCTTCAGGAATTGTTCAAATTGTTCAATTTGGGGGATTGTCTGTCATTCTTAACAAACGCATCAAATAGAATTTTGGTTTGTGGCTTTGTTTTATCCCCATTTAGAGAGAGAGAAGGTTTTCTTATTGCAACTAAGAATAAAAACCTAAAATGTCCTAAAATTTCTAAAAGAATGGGCATGTGTTGTAATGAGTACTGGGTGTTACACGCAACTAGTGAATCATTGAACACTACATCAAAAACCAATGATGTACTATATGGTGGCTAACTGAACATCATAAAAAAAGAACGGCCCTTGCATTATCAATATATTTACCACAATTTTGGAGAAAATTATTATCATCAGTGTTTTAGACTACTTGTGTGTGCAAATAGCCAGGTTCTGAAGAAAATGGATATAGAAGTCAATATTTCCCTTTTCTTAAAAATACTGACTTACAGCCCCATAACTATAAACAATATTTGTTCATTGTTTGACTTCAGATTTCCCTTTTGTGGTCCTACAACAAACAAATATATTGTTTATCATTTTATTTCTCAGTTTTATCCTTTACTTGCTTCTGTCCCTACCTCATACGCCTACACAGAGTATAATAAAAAACACACCATCTTAAAGGCTCAGAAGACACAGGAATTTTTTGAGATATTGGAGAGATCTTAACGTCCACACAGGCTAGTTGTTTTAATTTAAAAAACTGAGGACCAGAGAGATGATGGGTCAAAGGTTACACAGTGACTTTGTAATAGAGATGGGACTGAGATTTCCTTTTGCTTTTTCTTTGGTGACCTGCCTCAGTTAGCTGAGGGTATGAAGACTGCCCAATTAATGCTGGCTGACTTACGCTGAACAGAGTCACAATGAATTCCTCTGTATTTGATATGGAATTAAAAATAGTCAACCTGATTTTTATTAGCAGTCTTAAACACATCCTTAGAAAACATGCATGGATGTAGTCTTAAGTATAGATAGAGCATAATTCAGTAATATGAATATTTGTTGCTAGATAATTGTTGGAGGATAGATATCGATGCATTTTCCCAATTAACCAGTGATGGTCGGGAGCAGTTATAGGAGATAGAAGATGGGGATCTGCAGGGGCAGTGGAATAAATAGATAATCAGAATAAGAAGGGGTCACCCTGGAACTCCCAAGCAAACCACCACAGCTTGATAAAAGAAGAGAATAGCAATATGCATGAAACCAACAGGAACAGTTTTAGCATTTACTCCCAGCTTTCATATCAGTGAGTTGACGTGTTTGCTTGTTAAAAATCCATTCTCTTAGACTTTTTTTTTTTTTAAAGATTTTATTTATTTATTTGAGATAGAGCGAGAGTGAAAGAAAGAGAACACAAGCAGGGGGAGCAGCAGGGAGAGGGAGAAGCAGGCTCCCTGCTGGAGCCTGACGCGGGGCTTGATCCCAGGACCCTGAGATCATGACCCGAGCTGAAGGAGCTGAAGGCAGACACTTAACCAACTGAGCCACTCAGGCGCCCCCACCTTAGACTTTCTTCTGGTGTCTTCCAACAATGCTGTCATTTTGCAATTTTATTTCCTTGGACTTTTAAGATACAAATCTGCATTTTAAATTGGTTGCAATTGGGTAATTATTTGCATTATATATCGATATATCAAGTTTTGTAAAGCAATAAGGGATTTAAAGGTCTGTTTGGTGACATTTATCATTTCTTTTTTGTAGGATGAGGATAAAACCTTTATTTCTTTTAGCTTCACACATAGGCAAATGCAAATTAGGAATGTTTTGTATAAGGAGATTTTTCCTAACTTTGGTTGCATCTGTCTGATTGACTGAGGAAAAGAGGATAGCTCCCCCAGCTCATCTAAGTCCCAAGGGACATCTCAGCTTGCATGTAGGAGGTCAGAAACTGAACTTGATTATGACTTGGCACAGGAGGCTGATAAAGAAAGAGCAAGGTGATCCCCTGTAGGTCTGGGACACAGCTCAGGACATTTCTCCTAACTTATAAAGAAACAGGAAAATGACACTTTATTTGCTTTAAATCTATCTGACTGTGTTCAACTTTGCCAAGAAATGAAGGTGAATTTTGGCAGACTTTTTAATGTGCAAACAGCTGCTCAAAATTATTTCCTAATAGTTTTATTTTCTAATTTGAATGCAAGTTCTATCAGGATATTTGATAGCAGTTGCTTTGAAATAGAGTTTTACAGTTGGCGAAGTAGAAGATTTGATAGAATTTATTCCTTTACTAATAGTGTTGCATCTGTTTCCCATGAAGAGTAATCGAAGAGATATCAAAACGAAGGAGATAAAGTTCTTAGAAAGACTTCACCGTAGTGCTAAATGCAGTGTCTCAGAGCACAGCTGGTATCATAAAGGAATGGAACTGATAATGTTGACGCTAACATGTCTTCAGTGACAGTGAGATAAATTTTCATGGAACATCTGAAACTAACCCATGAAAGAGGACACAGTACTTGGAATACTGTTCACATTCATTCTCCTTCTCATTTCTCCCTTCCCTTGCTTTTCTTCCCCGCTTGCTTGTAGTTCCAGCTTTTAAACCATCTTTAATTCCTTCTACTTTGTGCTCCTGGGAGGCCCTGCACTTTGAAAATACTTGACATTCAGGAAAATACACTTTATATGTTAAAAATCAATGGTGACACAATATTTACAGCCCAAAGGCCAAACATTTGGAGTGTCTTTATAGAGAGTAAGTGCTCAGAGACCAGCTTTGTGCTACTAAGCTGTAGACATCAAAGAATAATAATACAGCAGCTTTCAACTCGCTGGCCCGAATGGGCTGCAGCCCAGTGAAGTGCGGTATTGAGCTGTTTCACAAATCTGTAATAGAGAGCTGAGCTGGGTATCCGTATTTTATCTTAATTACTAAGGAGCCCTTCGTGTCTCAGAAGTCCCCATGTTTTGTTTCAAAACTTCTATCTGGAGAATGCGTTTATAGACCTGTGTCTACAAAAGAATGACAATACTTTGAATTAGGTTTTAAGAAGATTCCAGAAGGGGAATTCTTTAGCTGGTTCCTGCCATATCGCAGGGTTTCAAAGAAAGCTCATGGCCGGTCTGTGATTTAGTAGAAAGAAAAGAAAATGTCGTAGTTGGTGAGTCCCCGGCCACCTCGCAAGTTTAATTTTCTTGGATTAAACACACACCTGCAAACACACACACACACACGCACAGACAGCATTTATTAGCTCATTAGAAACTGCATTATGTGTCTGGGCAAGGAGTATCATTTGGTTTGTACATTTGACCCCTCACTGTTATTAGTTGCTCTTTACTAAATCAGCAGAAAGAGAGAGGATGGCAATAACTATTACTAAGCTAATAATAATTATCAGGACCAAACATAGTTATTGATGGTTCTTGCATCCTTTCATATACGTGCGCTCCTGGTAATACTGATGTGCAACTTCTGTTATTGGGCATGAACTCTCTGTGACCTATCATTTATCATCAGATGAAGCTCTGCCTAGCCTAATAGTTACATTACGTAACAGAGCTTTCTGGTGGTGAAAGCAATCCGCTTAAACCGCTGATGTGCTTGGGTTTCATATGGGGTATAGAGTGCTCATTCTCTTTACTTGTAAAAGAGACTCAGAGGGGACTATGTGAGCACTGACTATAAAGCGTTCACCTTGGAGAAACCCGTTGATGAAGCTAGACAGGACTGAGAAAGGATCACTTTGGGAATGGCTCCAAGCCAGAGAAACACGGAGGATTTAAGAAAGAGGAACCCCTCAATGTACCAGTAATAGAATTCTCAGAGAAGGGATCTAGAGATTTTTTAGTATGCCCTCTTGTTAGTTCTAGATGATGAGCTTGATAGTCTCAAGGTCATATATCTTTTTTTATGCCTTTTTCGGCCAAACTACAATGCTTCTGAGGGACAAAAGACAGGAAAGTCATGGTTTACGATCAATGTCTTCGGGACATCTAAGGTAGAGTCACCTCATTGGCAATTGCCACGCTGATCATTGTAAAGCAAAGAAGCATGTCTTTTAGGTCCTTCTCTGAAGTCATACTAGAGATCTGTTAGCAAGGGGATGGCTGGTGGTGGGGTGGGGAAGGGGAGAATGCTTCTCGGGGACTCAGAACATATAATGAGAGCACCCTGGATTGGCTCCACCGAGAGTCCATCAGCTGGTGTGTTCCGCTTCCTGTGGGACAATGGCCCAGATGGTTAGCTTCTTCTGCCGGTGTGTTCAAAGGGAACACAATGTCACCAGAAGGCCTATTGAGGCCACCAAAACTGCACATACAGGGAGATAGCTCTTCAGTTGGTGACTCTTACCCTTGTGGACAAGACCTTAGATCTTGGCCTTGGATGCTACTGGTTGGTTATGCTTCTGAACCTCTAGGAAATTCTTACGTGACAGTAAGCTTTGAACATTGTAGGTCCCCAAAGACAGCAAGCCAGAAGTATTTGCCAATGGGTAATATACCTGCTCCATGTAGACAAGCAAGAAGGTAGCAGAGGATTCACAGGCTGCTGTGCAGAAGGCAACCCTGGGGTTCATCTTCAGGAATCTCCTGCAGGCACTCCTGGGGAACCTGGGAGGTTGGGAGAGGGAGGCTGAAGTATCTAGCGACTGAGAGTCACACCCTCTAGCCATGGGACTGTATCTGCCATAACAAACTGGGTGGCTTGAACAACAGAAACTCACTCTCTCACAGTTCTGGAGGCTGCAAGTCCAAGATCAAGGTGTCAAGTCAGGTTGGTTTCTTCTGAGGAATTTTTTTTTTTAAAGATTTTATTTATTTATTTGAGAGAGAGAGAATGAGAGAGAGCACGTGAGAGGGGGGAGGGTCAGAGGGAGAAGCAGACTCCCTGCCGAGCAGGGAGCCCGATGCGGGACTCGATCCTGGGACTCCAGGATCATGACCTGAGCCGAAGGCAGTCGCTTAACCAACTGAGCCACCCAGGCGCCCTCTTCTGAGGAATTTGAGGGAATGATCTGTTCTAGGCATTTCTTCTTCTAGGCCATCTTCTCCCTGTGTGTTTTTACATCGTCCTTCCTGTATGTACATCTGTCTCTGTCCAAATTATCCTTTTTGTAAGGACAATAGTCGTTTGGTATTAGGGTCCACATTAATGACCTCATTTAAACGTGATGATCTCTGTGAAGACCTATCTCCAAATAAAGTCACATTCTACCGTCACTGAATGGTTAGGATTCCAACATTTTTTTTTTTCCAGGACACAGTTTGACCCATACAGGGGTCTTGTGTGGGTCTCTCTGAGCTTTATTTCCATGGCTGATGGCTAGGAGCTGTTTGGGATGTCAGAGAAATTCTTGAGTTTGTGTGTGCTTGCATGCGTGTATGTGTGCGTGTGTGAGTGTATGCATGAGTGTGCGTACTACTCGACTTCTTCCTTAGCATCAGGCTCCAGCTCAGGCCACATTTCCTCACAGTTTCTTACCTGTCTGAAAGCAAATCAGTTTCCTTTTTTGGAAGCAGAAAGTATCTTTTCTTTCTCTGGGCCCTCTCCCCACTTTTCCCTCTACCACCTCTTTCTTCTTGCTCCTCTGTCACATTGTGGTTTTTGATTACGGATTCTTTCACTGTGCCTCATATTCCGTCTCAATTCATTTTTTTACTCTTTTGTTTCTTCATTTTCTAACATTACATTCTTTTTGGCTCATGTAATTTTCTTCTCATTTCACCCTCTTTAAAAAAATTTTTTTTTTCCTCCATGAGTCTTTAAAAGGCCAAAGCAGAGATTTGAAAAATGTTTATTCACTTATGGCATCAGATTGTGAAGTCTTTATTATTCCTTCAACTGGAGTATTGTCTGTCCCAGGTTTTAACTATCCAGAGAGTAAACTTGCACCATGAGTAGCTTATCCTTTAATGAATTTTGCTGTCAATGGTTTGAAGACTTACCTGGTGATTTTGAAAAGAAGCAAGGGAGTATAGGAAGAGGGTGTTTTCTCCTAAGACCTGAGACCTCACCTGAGTTCACCCAGCAGGAAAGTTGAAAGCAGGGACAACAGGTCTTCTTGGCCTCCACCATCATGTGATGATATTATTAAAAGACAGCAGAACAAATTGTTGGAGTTTTTACCCACTAATTACCCTCCTGTCTCCCCTTTTTAGCTCCTAAAGCTGGTGTTCCATGATCCATGGCTGGTAAATATTTAATTGCCGTTCTCAGTAATGTGTTTTGCATTTTCACATTGCCCTCCTCCTCATGGTGGGGAAAGACAAGATGGGTAATGTCTGTGCGCATGTGTCCGTGAGTATATACTCTGGGTATTTTCTTTATAATAAAAGATAATATATACATTAGATTTCCTGTAATGGAGAACTTCGTCGCCTGCTTCTTAATGAGAGGTGCTGATGTGAAATGACCCCTGCTTTCCTAAACACACAGCAATCTAACTTGAACCTGTACGCCAATTATAGGCCTCTGTGGAGCAGTTTATGGGGAAACAATCACGTCACAATAGGATTAGAGCACTACGCCCCAGGACCACGAGGGAAGCCAGCCCGGGCATAACTGCAGGTTTATTCCTCTAAATTGTCTGTAAACAGCATTGATAGCCACCTTGGTGCCACCTTGGTATTGTTTCTATAAATCCTCCATAGAAACAATCTAAAATGAATAGACAATGAGTCAGTAATGGCCTGTTAGTTCCCAACACAGGGTTGTGCCACCGATCTGCCTCACGAATACCACTCACAGGGCCTGCTCCTAGACGAACATTCACAAACGGCACAGCAGATGGGCTTCATGGCGATAATCGGGTTTAATATTCTGAGAGATCATGGTGAACTGTGCCTCCTCCCTGATCTTTCCTGGCGAAATTTAGCTTTCAAAAACTGGGCCATTATGGGGCACCCGGGTGACGCAGTCGGTTGAACAGCCAATTCTTGGTTTTGGCTCCTGATCTCATGGGTCATGAGATCGAGCCCAGGTTGGGCTCTCTGCTCAGCGCAGGGTCCCCTGGCCCCTCTCCCTTCCCCACTGCTCCTCCGCTCGCGCTTTCTCTCTCTCTCTCTCAAATAAATAAATGAAATCTTAAAAAAAAAAGAAATAACGGGCGCCTGGGTGGCTCAGTCGGTTAGGCGACTGCCTTTGGCTCAGGTCATGATCCTGGAGTCCCGGGATCGAGTCCTGCATCGGGCTCCCTGCTCAGCGAGGGGCCTGCTTCTCTCTCTGACCCTCCCCCCTCTCATGTGCTCTCTCTCAAATAAATAAATAAATAATCTTTAAAAAAAAAAAAAGATAAAAAAGAAAAAGCTGGGCCATTCTAGTCCTCTTAGTAAGTTTCTGTGGTCACATACTTTCCACACTGTCTTCAATAAGATGGTTTTTTTTGCAGTTTCCTGACAATGCTGTCTCTGACTAAAATGAAGAAAGCTAAAGTTGACATGTTTTGATCATTAGGGCAGGTCTAAAGAGGAAGGTGAGCTGGGCAGAAGTCAAACCATTGGAACTGAGAGTAACCACTGGGTCATGCCAGGTGGGTTTGAAGTCATCATGTGACGTGTGATAGATGATGGTTGTAACATGGCATCATGACAGGTCAATCCTATCCTCTTATAAACTAAAACCGAATAGAGTAAAATTGTGCCATTAAACTCTAAACAAGTGTTAGTTGTGTTTTCCAATGTCACATAAAATCCTTTTACTATACCTTGCTTCTCCTTTGATGCATAGAAGTAAAAGTAAAATATTTTCATTTGCTCTGCCGAATGCTTAATTTTTTCATTTCAGTGATTTACACATACTCCATTTTTTTTTCTCTGAATAGACCAAAATAGTTCTGTAAGTGAAGCTGCTATTCCATATTTGTTAGTGAGCTACACAAAACCATTTCTGTATTGCTTATTTGGTGTTGTTGCCTACCCACAAGAGGTGTTTTTAATGAGAAAAGAACCTAAGGATGAATGTAATATGCCTGAAAAAAGTCACACATTATATGTTCCCTGTGCTGGTGTCATTTGGGTCTCTGAGAAAGGCGAATCTCTGCTCAGACTAAGATTTAGTGGTGTCCTACCCCTCAGGCAGGGAAATAACTAATACTTGTTCGCTCCGAAAAAAATGTTTGAGTGCCTTCTGTGCGCCACTCACCCATGGTGGACAAAATGGAGGCTCCACCCCAAGGATCGTACAGGCTATTGACTAGGAGAGAGTTGAGAGCATTTAGTTTATTCAGTTTAAAAGTAAAAACTCCCATGGAACGCACACTTGATATTTAAGAGAAAAAGTAGAGTTTGGGTTGAAGTGATAATTCAGCTTGAAGCTTGTTAAATTCCTTATTGCCCTCTTTAAAAACATGTATGTCTTATCCATCTCAGGCAGCCATAACTAAATACCATAGACTGGGTGGCTTGAAAATCAGAAATTTGTTTTCTCACAGTTCTGGAGCCTGGAAGTCTGAAATCAAGGTGCCATAATGGTCAGGTTCTGGCGAGAGCTCTCTTCCTGGCTTGCGAAAGGCTACCTTCTCTCTGTGTCCTTACATGGCTTTTCCTCAGTTCATACACTTGGGGAGAGAGAGAGGGAGGGAGGGAAGGAGGATCTTTTCCTCTTTTTATAAGGTCACCAAGCCTATGGATTAGGACTCCACCTTATGACTTTGTTTAACCTTAATCACCTCCTAAAAGAAGTACCATCTCCAAATATAGTCACATTGGGGATTAGGGGTTCCAAATACGAATGGGTGGACAGTTCAGTCCATATCGATGTATTACTTATTTCAAAGTGCAGGTGAAATTTATTTTAATAGTAGATTTTTATTTTTTTTATTTTATTTTATTTTTTTTTAAAGATTTTATTTATTTATTTGAGAGAGAGAGAATGAGAGACAGAGAGCAGGAGAGGGAGGAGGGTCAGAGGGAGAAGCAGACTCCCCGCTGAGCAGGGAGCCCGATGTGGGACTCGATCCCGGGACTCCAGGATCACGACCCGAGCCGAAGGCAGTCGCTCAACCGACTGAGCCACCCAGGCGCCCTTTAATAGTAGATTTTTAAACTAGAGCCAATCATTCATGTATTTCAGAATAAGGATGCAATTATGTCTTGGAAACGGCACTCAGTTGGAAGCGGAAGATCTGAACTTGAGCACCAGTTGAGCTTGCCGGCTGTGGAAAGTTGGCATTCTACACCCAACACAGTTAAAATAAATGCCTCTGTCCTCTCACGCATGCTTTTTCCACTTAATAATGGGAACGCCGTTCCTCAGCTGCTGAGGTAGAAAACCTCAGTTACCGCTCATCCTTCTTCCTTCTGTGAGCCTGAAATTCACTCACTTGCCATGTCCTATTGGTTCTACATATGATCCATCACCTCCATCTGCCACTCTTGCTTTCTGCTCCTATCTTTTCTTTATTGAAGACCAGCCTTACCTCTGACCAGGTGTTATGGACTGAATGTGTCCCCTCAAAATTCAGACACTGAAATCCTAACATTTGGTGTGATGGTATTAGGAGGTGGAGCTGTTGAGAAGTGCTTAGATCATGAGGGTGGAGCTCCTGTAAATGGGATTAGTGCCCTTATAAAAGAGACCCCAGGGAGCTCTCTAGACTTTTCTACAATGCAAGGACAGAGCAAGAATACAGCTGTCTATGAACCAGGAATTGGGTCTCACCAGACACCAGATCTGCCTGTGCCTTGATCTTGGACTTCCTGCCTCTAGAACTGTGAGAAATAAATGGTTGTTGTTTAAGCCCCTAAGTCTTTGGTATTTTGTTACGGCAGCCCAAACTGACTAGGACAAAAGTTGGTAATATCCTGCTACGTCCTTCTGCCACCAAATCTTTCCCATTGTTCTGATGATGTCCTTTCCTATTCAAATATATCCACTTGTTCCCCATTTACATAAAAGATAAAGCCCAACTCTGACATCAGGCCTTCTAATAGCTGTGCCCAGTTCACATTGCTCAGCTGGCCGCTCATCCCTCCTCCTCTTAACCACACTTGCTCATCACCTTGGATTCATCACTGCTTGATAAGCTGCCCTCACTCCTCCGCAAAGCTTCCATGATTTACCACTGTATTTTTCTTCATTCTAGTCATTCAACATTCAACAACTATGTGTTAGTGCTATCTTCCGGTCACTGTCTTAGGAACTAAGGAGATACAAAGGCGATAAGATATGGTTCTGGCTTTCAGAGTTCATTGTGTAGTGAAATGTGGATAGTCATGTAAACTGAGAGTTACAATTTAATATGACAGATAAGAGCTCAAAGCTGGAATGCTTGTCATACCCATTTCTGCATATGTGTATCTTACTCATTCAACTCTAACTCACACGACACTTAATCTCTTATTCCCTTCTCTTATTTCCAGGGCCCTTCCTCTGTGCTTTTCTTGTCTTTATTTCTTTCTGTCATATTTTAAGTGCATGTGTTTTCATGTCTTGTTTTCCTCAATTAGACTTTAAGCTTCTTGCAAACAATAGCTGCTCCATATGAAGTTTTATGTTGCCCACAGTTCCTAATATTATAGCCTTTTATCTAGTACTCATGAATGTGCTGATAAAAGTAATTCCTAAATATATGGAACCACAGATTTAGACAGTGAATCCTTAATAAAACCACTTCCCATAAATAGGATTGAAAACCTTTGTGATTTTATCAGGTTTAAGCTTACGAATTTAGTAAAATAAAAGCCTGATTAGAGGTTTAGGAGGATACATTTCAAAATTAATTCTAGAGGTTGAACATTATGTACAAAGAGCGTACATGAAACACTAATTATTACTAATATGTTCTAAGCATTTAAAAATAGATTTGCTTATGATACTCTGTGAAGTGCTTCTGGAGAGTATATAAAAAAAAGCAGAGACTCTGGAGGCAAAGTCATATTCATTAAGCATAAAAAACAACAGGAAATATAACTTTTAACAAATATTTCCAACATTAAAGAAATATAAGCCCCAGGAGTTTTTGTGGTTTTACTTGCAAATGTTATTCATTTTTTATTTTAAATTAGAATTTCCTTTTATAAAATCCTTTGCAACAGGGGAAAAGGTTAATCTATACTCTAGGAAAGAAATATAACATTATTGTTTATTACTAGTTTCACTGATATTATAATAATTGTAAATATAAACACAGTGAATTGGCACTATTTTTTTTGCAGAGAGACTGAGCATTTATTCACATATTTCCATGTCATTTAGATTACTGACATTACAACCCAACCAAATAACCTATGTCACTACCACACTTTCCAGAAATTTGCCTTGAATCTCTTTATGAGACCAAAGAAAAAGGGCCGTATTTTCAGTTGACCCTTGAACAACATGGGTTTAAACTGTGGGGGTCCCCTTATGTATGGGCTTTTTCAATAAACACAGTATAGTACTGTAAGTGCATTCCTTTACTTTATGATTTTCTTAATAACATCTTCTCTCCTCTAGCTTCCTATATTGTTAGAATACTGTATATAACACATACCACATACAAAACATGTGTTAATTGATTATTTATATTATCATTAAGGCCTCCCTCCAGTCAACAGTAGGCTATTAGTAATTACGTTTTGGGGGAGACAAAAGTTGCGTACAGATTTTTGACTTCACGGGGGTCAGCGGCAACCGTAGGTAATTTCATAACTCACAAAGTTATTGTAAGACTAAGACATGCTAAATTAAGAAATTTAGAAATTATAGAAAAATATTTAAACATGTGGAAAACATCATCCATAATCTTACCGTAGAAAAAGATTAAAAATATTGGTACCATTCCTTCCTGTCCTTTAAAAAATTAAATAATGACTTTTGTCTTATCTTTCTCTAGTCTTTTCTTCCTTCAGTATTTATAGGCAGTTTAACTATTGTATAGGATAGTAAGAGACATGATGTCTAAAACATGGTATAAAGAAACCATACACTGTGCGTCATGGATTTTTCTCTCCCACCTCCTCAAACTTGGTGGTGTTCTTCAGGTTTCTGTGTTCAACAAACATCCGTTAAGAGCAATTTTATGTGCTAGACTCTATGCTGATCTCTAGATCTAGAGTGATAAAACAATGTCCCTGAATTCAAGAATGTCAAAAACCAAATGTTATGGCAGGGGCTTTGTCAGAATATTGTAGAGCATGGACATAGAGGAAGAAGTAGTCAGATATTTTGATTCCAGATCATCTTTTGGTCTCAAATGATCTGAGCAATCTCATCTCTTTTTCTAACTTCAAAGCTGTTTTGTCAACATTTACTTCCTACTTGAGCCAACATTAATGTCCCCAAGAAGGGAACAAATTACAGACAATAATCTTGGTTAAAATATGCTGAGCCTAGAATTTTAGGCCAGTTTTTTTCCTTTTATCTTTGTCACATGACACTGTTTTACTGTGCTATTTTTCTCTCCCTAATATTTATGAGACAAAGTCAATGAACAGAGCAATTTGAGTTATTGGGTAACAATTATTTTCAAATAAAATGTATTCAAAAAGCCAAAAAAATTGGGGGGGTTATTTCTGAAGGTAACATGATCATAGACAATAACTCAGCTCCCCCATGCTCAAGGCCATAGGACTTCAATGAACACAAACCCCAAACTCAGGTGCTGGAAACTATGACATAGATGCCTCTTATTGGTGAAATGTACTTCTTAGGAATTACACACAGTTCTTCCCTTGACAGAATGTTTGTCCCACAGTACATCATTCTTTTTTCTTCTGCCATTCTTATGAGAAGCAGGATCACAATCTTTAGGGCATGTACAATGCCTTGTTCGCCATGGCTTCCTTGCACATCCCTTATCCCATACTAAGTGCCCAATACTCAGTATGTGTTTGTGGACTTGAGTTCAACCAACCTACATTATATCTGAATTTATTTAATATGATCCAAGCTAAATTTTGGCAATGTAAGTCTAAGCATGTAACTGAAACCATTTCATTTTGAATCACTGCAATATGACTTTTTCAGTCACTTGAAGAAGGAGGCTGTGCCCTCCTCATTTTTGCATTCCCACTGACTAAAATATTACCAAGCACAGTGGACACTTACTTAATGCTCATTGAACTGAATTAAACAGAATTGCATTTCCTTGGCTGGCTTATAAAAAACATCATTACTATCCATGTAAGCTTTTACCTCATGTAAACCATCTACAACTCTACACTGTTTAAGCTCCTATTTCTAGAAGAAGGCAAACCAAGTCACTGTTAAATCATTTCCTCAGTTTCCCCCATTTAAACTCTTAGGTGATTTCTTCATATGCCTTGTTCTCACCATCAGCATAAGTCTTGTCTGGCTACCATTCTTGACGTTGGAGTTTTAAATCATTTATTTTAAAGGGGGATGAACTATTTACCTGGATAGGATTATTTCTGGATATGAAGAAGACTCTCACAGAAGAGGGAGTTAACCCCCCAACTGCAAACATAAACATCTCTCAGACTGAACTTAGCTGAAAGCCTCATTGATGAGCTTTAAGGGAATTTTAAAACTTGGCATAATGAAATCACACCCCTGAGTTTTGCAGGAATGATTGCTGCACTGTAACATGTATTGTACTTAGATACTTAGATTAAAGATCTATTTTTATTTTTATTTTGTTATCAATTATGCATCCAGAAAAGAAATTCTATTACTAATGGAACCATTGAAATAGATACTTAGAGGAGTGAATGGATCACTTTATTTCTTGTCAGTTTCTATATTAAGCTTCCCAAAGCCCATTTGAGTATTTATCTACTATTGTTATTGTTGTAGAGTAGTGTACCTGGGGGAAATCTATAAGAGGAATGAATAGGCCTGAATTTTATATCAGATTCTGCCTTTTCTTGCTGTATATTTTTAGACAAGTAGCTTTATACCAGTAACTAGTCAGTGCCACAATAGGGAAAGACCTCACTTTGATTTTTATATCACTAACTTTTAAAGGAAAACCTATCAGTTTCTTTTATATAGGGGTATAATTTTATCTTTGTGTAAACTACTAGGCTGGACATATCACCCTGTTCTGTAGACAAGAAAATTGAGATTACCTATTTGCTCAAAGCTTAAAAGCGATATAATGACAGAGCTGGTATTAATGATTGGCCATGGAACATTTGTAATCAAGGTACTTTTCTCTCATTCGGTAATTGAGCAAATGGAGATGCATGAGCAGAGGTAATATCTAACTTCCGGCAGGAGTCAAGATCTAATTTCTGAAGTAAAATTTCAATGCCTGCAAAAGCAAATCAATGGAGGGAAGAGAATTGGTTAGTCAGGGAAAGACGGACTCTAAGGTAGTGGTTCTCAAAGTGTGATCCCTGGGCCAGCAGCATCACCATCACCTGGCAACAGGTAAAAAATGCCAATTATTTTCTCCACCCCAGATCCACTGAATCAGAAATTCTGGGGAGAGTGGCCCAGCAAACTGAGATGTAATAAACCCTTCAGGTGATTCTGATGCATACCCATATTTGAGAAGCATTGCTAGACTTAGGAAAACCTCTTAGACCCTGAGAAAGTGTGAAAGTCCTTTGGAATTTCTTGTTCCCAAGCCTGTGGCAACCAGGTTGACGTTGGGTATGTTGGAGATTACCACTCACAGGCCCAGACCTAGGCCAAAAGCTAGCTGGGGACCTCCGGGTAGCAGCAGCTGCCTGGGTGCTCTGAGACCATCACAGAACAAACAGCAAGCCTTTCTGAGAAATCTGGGGCCAGTGGAGGTGTTCTGGTTGTTCACCTGGCCCTTCCTAGCTTGAATATGGAGGCGATACTACAACCATGGTGTGTCAGGTTTGGGTTGGGAGCTATCTGGAATCCCATCTTTCTCATCCGTGTATCCTAGGTCCTAGAAAGGGGTCTGCTTTGACTAGGGTTTTCAGTAAATGCGGTGGTAAGTGCATTCTAGTCCGAGCTCAGCAGTGTGACCTTGAGCAGTTATGCTACACATCGTTGAGCTGTGAACTCCTGAACTGTAAAGTGGGAGTAATGATAATATGTACTCTCAGAGTACTTTCGAGTTTCAAATTAGAAAATGTCTTTGAAGCCACTTTCTGAGTTGTAAAGAACTTTACAAACGTAAGATCTAAATGAGGAGATGCCATGAGTTACTATATCTCAAACAGGGCCATATGGTAACATTTTTGTGGTTTTTAAAGCAGTGCCATTTGTTCATTAACATTCTTCTATTTAATAAAGTAGTATCCTTAATTATGACAATATTTAGAAATAGTTATATGGGACTCAATAAAGCTATTTTCATTTTGATTTAAAAGAAAAATGCAGGGGCACCTGGGTGGCTCAGTTAAGCATCTGCCTTTGGCTCAGGTCATAATCTCCAGGTCCTGGGATAGAGCCCCGTGTCTGGCTCCCTGCTCAGCAGGGAGTCTGCTTCTCCCTCTCCCTTTTCGCCTCCCTCCACTCTCCCTCTCTCTCTCTCACACTCTCTCTCAAATAAAATCTTTTTTGAAAAATGCAGGGGCGCTTGGGTGGTACAGTCAGTTAGGCGTCTGACTCTTGGTTTTGGCTCAGGTCATGATCCAGGGTTGTGAGATAGAGCCCACCATTAGGCTGTGGAGTCTGCTTAAGATTCTCTCCTCCTCTGCCCCTCCCCGCCCCCCTGATAAATAAATAAATCTAAAAAAATGCAGCTTAATATTTTTCTATTTCTTAAATTGACACCATGCTGAAAGGTTCATTCAGCATTTTTTTAGACCATTTGAATTGAGAATGAAGGATTCTTTTAGCTGCTGTGTGGAAGTATTTAAGACAGAGGGGTTGACATTTTGCTCATTGCTACCATGGATAGCTAACAGGTAAAAGGGACAAATCTTCAGGAGTACTTGAGTCCGGAGGAAAGGAGTGGCCAGGAAAAGCTATCCAAGAAAGATGGACATCAAAAAAATACTTGAAGGGAGGATTCTATGTTTGTATTCATAACAGAGATGGGCAACCCTTGAGTGTTCTGTGAATATAATCTGAGTACACTGCTAAAAATTAGGGTAATATGAATGACAGCCTTCTTCCAGCTCTTCTTTATTAGAAACCGAGAAGATGTTTCAGGTAGGAGAAAAAGAGAAAGAAACCAGTGAAGGAGCCAGAAAGTTCATGTCTGAAGGGCAGGTTAAAATCAGCAACTAGGTGACAAATATAAGAGAGAAAAAAGGTTGATTGTTAATTGAAGTTCTGAAAGAAATAGTTCTATTATTAAATATGTTTGGGAAATACTGG
Source organism: Neomonachus schauinslandi (assembly GCF_002201575.2). Taxonomy (NCBI): domain Eukaryota; kingdom Metazoa; phylum Chordata; class Mammalia; order Carnivora; family Phocidae; genus Neomonachus; species Neomonachus schauinslandi. The sequence goes on along the minus strand of NC_058405.1, from coordinate 28,768,766 downwards.
CTTAAATAAATTTACAGAACTGTTTCCTATAGGATTATTCATAGTTTTTATAAACTTAATGCTTTTAGTGGCTCTTTGAGATAGAGCTCTAGAATGTAGAGTTTTTAGCCTCACTTGACCATGAACGTTCCCTTTTTAATGGAACACTTTGGAAGGATAGTGTCACACAGAACACTGTGTAAATGCTCCGCAACACCAGTGAACGGGGCATAAGACCAGAGCTTTTGACCAGTGAGGGTCATTCCAAAGTTTCTGAGGTTGACTTCCAAGTTCTTTTCAGTTCTAAAATTCTGCAGATCCAAACAGGCTCCCATCATCTCCAAGTCCAGAAAACTGGTAAGTGATCAGTGAAATACTCTGAGACCCTTGCTTACAACAATGTAGAAATCCATGGCATACTTTTTCCCATTATTTCCTCAAGGTATTAAAATAACTCTAAAGAAGAAAGGTGTTAAAACTATAGCATTTGCTTGCAAAAGACTTCCATATTAAAAGGAGGATCTAGAGGTAAATACAAGCCATGAATACAAATGGCCTGTAGGAAAAAGACCACAATCCTTAGGATGTCTAAGGAACCTCAGGATTTATTCGCAACCTTCTTTTTCCAGCTTTACCTTCTCCCATTTCCTTGTACACAGAGCAGATATCACCAACATGCCTCTGAATTTCAACAAAAAGCTTCTGCTTGGAACACACTTCACCTTCTCACAGCAGCTGAACTCAACTCCAAAACACAGCTCTCAAGTCATTTTCTCTGGAAAACCTGCCCCAACTTTCCCAATGTTGGGAGTCAGCTCACTTCTTCCCAATTCCACCATGGTACCACAGACATATTCCTATTAAATCACTTGTTACCTTTCATTGTGAGTATTTATTAATGCATCTCTCTTCCAACCCCATATTAGAGGGTTGCACATCCCTGTATTTTTGGTGTCTGGGAAATAGTAGGTATGGATGAATAAATAAAATAGGGTTACCCCTATGGAAATTTTGAGAGAGGATGTTTAAGCTCCTAGATGCTTAGTATCATAAGAACAAAACTTATAGATTCTGGATTGAATTTTAAGCATGTGTAAACAAACAAATATTTATATTTACATATTTATACTCATACTCATTTAATATATATATTTTTGTATTCATATTTATATATATTTATATACCTACTCAGGTGACTACTTGACTTAGTTTCTTCACCTATGAAATGGGATGATTATGAGTTTATGCCCTTTTCATGAAAATATTAAGATTAAAGAGTTGAAGTCAATAAAATGCATAGAGATCCTCAACTAAAAGAACTTGGATAATTACAATTCACACTATTATTAACAATAGTTATTATTATTATAAGTTATGACATACCTGTAATAATAGTCAAGAGTGATTTATGGGGCTATAATAATTCTTACAAGGTATCCTGAAGAGTCATAAAAACCACAAGTGTAAAGCTTGAGTGGTTGTGATCGTATGCACCTAAGATAGAATTATTACCTCATAATTCAAAATCCCTATGCCTTTTATTCTCTCTAGTTATAAACTACCCAAGGGATTAAGTTGGCTCTTCAAGCCCTAGCCAATCCAATTTAATTGGCAGACTCTAAGTCTGTGTGACTGACTGTATTATTGCTTCACATAATCATAGAGTCTTGGAATATTTGAGTTGAGAAGGACCTCTAGAGATCCTTGAATCCCATGGTTTTCAACTCTGGCTGTGCATTAGAATCACCAGGGCAGTTTTAAAAATTACCAATACCTAAGGTGCCATTAGCCAGCCTAAAAAGGGACTCAATAGTTGGGACACAGCCATTGGCATTTTTTAAAGGCTACACTGAACTCTAATGTGAGAATCCCTGATTTAGTCCAGCCCCCTCTGTTACAGATGACACACAGATCTAGCGAGATGATGAGAGTGGACCAGATTCAAATGGCTGGTTGTCAGAACCAGGTTTGGATCTAATTCTCATGATACCCATGGTTTTCTTATTATACTAGAGATGGCAATGAATGTTCAGTTCATGTGCCCACTCTGATTGATTAGTAGTGGCTTCCTGGCATGCTGTGATGAGAAGGTTCCTGCAGCTGCATTTGGCTTGGCAGGAGGAATGTGTTGAGTGGTAGAAACGACTGTCATGGAGGTAGGACCCAGTGACGGTGTCAAGGGTTTGTCATCCCTCTACACTGTGCCGCAAATTTTCAACATCTCCATCCACTTACTGTAATCCCTTCCATTCTTAGAGCTTTTCTATTTAATGAAGCAGAAGAAAGAAGTACCTGGCTTTAGCATATTGTGCTTAAATATTAAACTGAATATTGACAGGAGAGGGCTTCTGTAAGGGAGAAGCAGACACCCTAACTTTTTTTGGACTGGCATATGACCATCCTGAGTACCCATTACAAATCTTTGGTCAGTATACATATATATATTTCAGTTTGTGGGTTTAGCTCGTTGTTATGGCAGACCAAAGTATTTCTAGTATTGATAGAAATGGATCTTGTCATAAAAACTTTGATTTAACCCCAGGATATTGGAAGCTTTTTATTTTTTATTTTTTTAAGATTTTATTTATTTATTTGAGAGAGAGAGCACATGAGAGGGGAGAGGTTCAAAGGGAGAAGCAGACTCCCCGCTGAGCATGGAGCCTGATGCGGAACTCGATCCCAAGACTCCGGGATCATGACCTGAGTCGAAGGCAGTCACTTAACCAACTGAGCCACCCAGGCCCCCCTGTTGGAAGCTTTTTAATGACCCTCTAAAGCATTCTCAATCTCCTTGTGACAAAGAACATTACAAAAAAAACCTTCCAATCTCTTGTGGATTGATACGTCAGTAAGACATGATACAAATGATTACAAGAAAAAGTAAATAAGAAGACTGAAGGGCGCCTGGGTGGCTCAGTTGGTTAAGCGACTGCCTTCGGCTCAGGTCATGATCCTGGAGTCCCGGGATCGAGTCCCGCATCGGGCTCCCTGCTCGGCAGGGAGCCTGCTTCTCCCTCTGACCCTCCCCCCTCTCATGTGCTCTCTGTCTCAAATAAATAAATAAAATCTTTAAAAAAAAAAAAAAAAGAAGACTGAAGACATCCAAATTCAAAAGGCAAGCTTTACATTTTTAAGTAACTATAGACAACAGACAATTGGTTTTTCAATTGCTAGGCTAGTTTCCAAATTCTTTCTCTCAGTTTTAGTTCTTATCCTAACACAGACAGGTTAGAAACAGTTCATAGACCACCACTGGTCTATGGACCACACTGAGTAGCACTTGTTCAGAGCTTGCTATGCTTCTACTGCAGCCGTGGACAGGGTAACTGTCTGACTATCCTCATGTCTTAAGTGCTGGGGAATTACGGTATCTAGAACACAAAATTGATATGTGTCCATTACTGAGGTTCTATGATAGATACAGTCTATCCAAAAATCCTAGACTTTTAAGAACATTAATTTAAATATACACTTGAAAATAAAATTCATTATATGCATAGTTATTTAAGATGGTTGGTGGTCATTATTTTGCTCTTGTGCAGAAGAATCCATACAACACTTGGCACAGACTAGAGAAGACAACTCATGTAAGAGTCAACCATCTGGGGTGCTGAACAACCGTGTTCTTTCAGGTGACCTTGAGAGGGTTGCTTGTCATCTGGGAAATGCAATGGTTTATCTCAGGGGGACAGAAAAGTAGACTTTTCTATAAAAGTCTATAATCTGTCTCCCCCTTTATAGAAATGTGTGGTGGATTTGGCTCACAAACCACAGAAAACCCCAGTTTGTCTTCTGCTGAAACTAGAAATTTGCCTTTTTTGATTCAGCAGTGTTAGTATTATTTATCTATTTCTATGTAACAAATTATCCCCAAACTTAGTTGAAGAAAAATTCACCATCTTACAGGTCTGTGGGCCAGAAATCCAGGGGCCATTAGCTGGGTGCCTCTGCTTCCAGTCTCTCATGAGGTTCAGTCAAGCTGATAGCTGGGGCTGCTGTTCCATCTGAAGGTTTGACTCGTTGGGAGGATTTACTTCTAAGCTTGTGCATGTAGTTTTTGGTCTCTCACCACGTGGGACCTTCCATGAGGCTGCCTCATGACATGGCAGCTGACTTTTGCCCGAGTGAGAGATCTGAGACAGTGACAGCTATTGAGCAAGATGGAAGCCACAGTTCTTATTACCCCATCTCAGAAACAAGGTCCTGTCATTTGTTGTAGAAGCTAGTCAATCAATCCAGCCCATATCAAAGGGAAGGGATTACACAGGGGTTTGAGTACCAGAAGGTGGTAATCACTGGAGGTCATCTTAGAGTCCATCTATCCCGGTAGCCAAGTTGCTCTTCCTACAGGATACACACATCTCAGTTATGATTTTATTTTTGTACAGATTTTATTTATTTACTTGAGAGAGAGAGAGAGCATGAGCACAAGCATGGGGAGCAGCAGAGGGAGAGGGAGAAGCAGGCTCCCTGCTGAGCAGGGAGCACGATGCAGTGCTCAATCCCAGGACCCTGAGATCAGGACCCGAGCTGAAGGTAGGCGCTTAACTGACTGAGCCACCCAGGAGCCCCTCAGTTATGATTTTAAAATATCCTCTGGTTTCTTCCATAGACTTACTGTGTAGTTATTGAAATTAACGCCATGATGTAATGACAAGATAAATTTGAAAAGCACATTATTAGTTTTTATTTTTGGATAGCCAATTGTTTTACACACACAAAAAAAGGATTTCCCAATAAAAATAAAACATGAGACATCATTTCTCTATTCAGTAGGCTTAAGAGATGTTCCTGGAAGTGGCAGCAAAACTCACTGACAAATCAGACTTTGAAATAGTTTTAAAGCCACCATTTAGCTCTAGGTCTTGGAATGGTCTTATATGTTTTCCTTATATGATCTAATTTAATCCTCACAGCAACTGTCTGAGGTAGTCCAATTTGATCCCCATTTTATAGATGGGTAAGTCAAGGCAGGCAGAGGTTAAGTAACTTAGCCTAAGTTATTGAGCTAATGGGTGGTGGGGCCAGGATTCAGATGTGGTGTTCTGACCCCAGAGTCATTACTATCTTTGAGACATGAACATAGTCACATAATCTTAGTATAAATTGAAGATAAGGCATAGTGTTTATAGTAAGTCAATGAATGTATTCACCAGTTAGAATATCCCAATAGGGACTTTTACGAAACTTTTTTTTTTTTAAAGATTTTATTTATTTATTTGAGAGAGAGAGAGCACATGAGAGGGGGGAGGGTCAGAGGGAGAAGCAGACTCCCTGCTGAGCAGGGAGCCCGATGCGGGACTCGATCCAGGGACTCCAGGATCATGACCTGAGCCGAAGGCAGTTGCTTAACCAACTGAGCCACCCAGGCGCCCCTTTACGAAACTATTTTAAGGTGGACGTTGATCCCTGTGAGGGATGAAAAAAATATAAAATACTCACAACTTTAATATTATTGGTTTTCTACTAAATATCACGGAAGAAAAAAAATCGATGTAAATTTATGTCTCCCTTTTCAAAGGTGCTTTCCCTGGAAGGTGCCTACTTTGTCCATGATTCTGAATCTATAAACCTTCTATAGGTCTGACTCATGGATTGTTATAGTCCCAAGAGAACTGTTTATGTATAAAGCAAGGAGGATTCCAGTAGCTAATGTGCTCTGAAAATGCAGTCTTATTTCTAATGTTGATAAACAGTTTATGGAACTATGTTATATGTGTTCTTAATCAATATCACTGGGTGGTAATACATGTGATGAACAGCAGAAAAGAGTTATTCTAGGATAAGCGCAGATTTTAAGCTATTAAAAAAGATTCTGGGCACCTGGGTGGCTCAGTCAGTTAAGCGGCTGCCTTCAGCTCAGGTCATGATCCCAGGGTCTTGGGATTGAGCCCTATGTGGGGCTCTCTGCTCAAGTGGGGAGCCTGCTTCTCCCTCTCTCTCTGCCTGTCACTCCACCTGCTTGTGCTCTCTCTCTTTCTCTCTCTCTGTCAAATAAATTAATAAAATCTTAAAAAAAAAGATTCTGAAGATCTACTCTTAATTTTTACTATAACTTCTAGGGATTTTTTTTGGCTATAAAATTCTTATTCTTGGGGTACCTGGATGGCTGAGTCAGTTAAACGTCCAACTTAATTTCAGCTCAGGTCATGATCTCAGGGTTATGAGAGCGAGCCCTGAGTTGGGCTCAGATGCTGGGTGTGGAGTCTGCTCAAGATTCTCTCTCTCCCTCTCCCTCTGTCCCGCCCCTACTCGCTCACCCATGGGCACACATATGCACTCTCTTTCTCTGAAAAAAAAAAAATCTCTTATTCTTTGCATCAAATGGATTTTCATTTAAGAAAATAATTCCAGGGCTGCCAGGGTGGCTCAGTCAGTTGAGTGGTTGAGCATCTGACTCTTGATTTCGGCTCAGGTCACGATCTCAAGGCTGTGAGATTGAGTTCTGAATGGGGCTTATGCGCTGGGCATGGAACCTGCTTAAGCTTCTCTCTCTCTCTTTCTCAGATGCCTGGGTGGCTCGGTCCGTTAGGCATCTGACTTCAGCTCTGGTCATGATCTTGGGGTCCTGGTATTGGGCCCCCATCTTTCTCCCTGCTGGGTGGGAGTCTGCTTCTTCCTCTCCTTCTCCCCCCACCCCGCCCCCACTCCTGATCTCTCTCTCTCAAATAATTGAAACCTTAAAAAAAAAAAAAAGATTCTCTCTCTCCCTCTCCCTCTGCACCACCCCCTTAAAAAAAATAAAAAGAAAATAATGCATGTAAACTTCTGTTTACCTAAATAACAAGGCTCTTAGTTATCACACTGTGATAGGTTTAGCAGTGGTTATTGGTTATTTTTTACTCAAAGTTAAGTAAAATAATTGTAGATTATGGTTTTTAAAAAAAAGTAAACTAACTCTTAACTACAGAGAACAAACTAATAGTTACCAGAGGGGAGGTGGGTGCAGGGATGGGTGAAATGGGTGAAGGGGATGAAGAATACACTTACGATGATGAGCACTGGGTCATGTGTAGAATGTCGAGTTCACTATATTGTACAGCTGGAACTACTATAGCACTGTATATTAACTACACTGGGAATTAAATTTTAAAGACTTAAAAAAAACCCTATAAAACAAAACAAATGCTTAAGCTAGATAGCATGTGACATAGCAAGATAAAAAACATGTCGGAGGCCCTGTTGCTCATCAATGGCCGCCAAACCTGACAGTTCTGCCTGTCATGGGAGAAGCAAAACTGCTTACCCATCAGCCCCCGGGTCCCACTGCACATCTGGGAGGCAGTCTTAGCAGCATCTTTGTATATAAATGAAATGGGGACATCGCATACAGTTGATATTTCATTAATACATTTTAAGTGAATGACTAAATGAATAAATAACAAGGCAAAAGTAAAAGTGGAGAGTCCAGGAATAGTATATTTTAAACCATGACTTTAAGGATAAATCCCAAGCGGTATACCCATCTTTTCTTTGGGGCTTTTTGGCTCCATGATACAAGAAAAGATGATGATTAAAAGATTCGGAAGGTCTAGATTTGAACCTCGTATCTAGGAAAAGTTACTTAAGCTTTTTAAACACCAACTTTCTTATTTGTAGCCTGAAGATAGTATCTATAATCCAAGCTAAGGAGAGAGCGGATGACATACAGTAATCACTGAAGTGCTTTTTTCCCTCTGAATTCCATCCTGCAAAGAGCTTTAGTTTTTTTCCCATAAATCATGAAGAGCCTCTGTTATCTCGTTTCAGCTTGGTACCTTCTGTGGTACACCTAGAGCCACCAGAGGGCTTTCTTCTGCTTTTGAAATTAGTCAAGGATTCAGCCAATGAAGCACCTAAAATTCCTGCACAACCAGGAATGAGTAACGTAAGACCACATGGAGGACCTTCAGTCACAGCACTTAAGAGATGGGGTCCCCACCTTCCAGCGAGGTGGGTTAACTCCATGGGTTGATGCTCAAATGTGGAGGAAATACAGACGCCACAAGGGGAAGAAGGAAATGGGAAGTTCAGGGTGACAAATAGGACATTCAGTTTTGCTGGAATCTTCCCTGCCTGATGGGAGCAGGTTGATGCTCAGCCCTTCTGATTCTGTCTTTTTTGTCCTGCCTGCCCAGAATCAAAGCCATGGAAAGGACATTAACCCACAGTCCGGTTCTCTGACTCAGAGTTAAAGCAGCTAAGGCATGTGAAAATGTTCAGAATCATAAACAGCCAGGACAGGAACCCAGGCCTCCCACCTCCCCAAAATGACCTCTTCTTCAAATTAGTGTCTGATTTCCTGTACTCATTGAAATAGTTGTGTGATAAATTCAGCAATTTGCTTTTAATGCCATATAATCACAGTTCCCCAAGTATCTGTTTTCCAGGTGCCCAAAGAGGTGCCATAACCGTGGAAGTGCCTGGAAGAAAAGACATATGAAATAGTCCAGTCTGGGCAGGGCGATTATGGGCACTCCCTAGCTGCTAAATGAAAACACTATCCACCCAGGCCCTCTCTGTGTATCCACTTCTTGCCACAGACCTTTCGTTTCTTTCCTAATGGCTTTTGCACAGTAAGAAGTACACTCATCAATAATGCACATTTTTCAGGCATAGTAAAAATGTTTGTGAAAGGCTATTAACGCAAAACCAAAATGCCCACATTGCAAACACTAATCCCCCATTTATTTTAACATTTTTTCCTTGAAAGTACTTAAACCTGAGTCTGCATTAAAAAAAAAAAATCCAATAGAAGAAAGGTCAATTGAAGGACTAGCAAAAACACACCCATTTGAAAGCCTTAGGCGTTCAGGAGTTTGGTCAATATAGATAATGTTGGTTTCTTTGATTCTAAAAATCACACAGCTAATTTCATTTAGAACTGACATGAGGGGTGATAAAAATACTCATGAGCTGAGGTCCAACGTGAAAAGTTCTCAAGGAAGAGTCCATTTTTACTGTGGAGTTAGAAAGCCCAGGAAAAGTAGCGTATGTAATGGGAGAAGTGACAGACCCTTGACACTACAGTAGGATGGTACCATTATAATGAGAGAAACTATTGCTTGGAACCAGAACAGCTATATTCTTCTCTCAGCTTCCACAGTCCCCACACCCCTGGAGTACCATTTGAGACAGTGATGAACTGTGGTCTCAATTCCCTTATTAGCTGTAAGACCTAAAAATTATATGTGCAATTAAAAGGCAAAATGCTGATATTACTCACAGGAAGCCCTTTGTACATTAGCAAGGTACAAAAGTCTGCTGACACTTTGCAACGGAGATAGTCAGCAGGGCAGAAGATTAATAGAGCCTCATAAATTTGCAGGGTGAATACAGTGGATGGGGCAGAATAAGCATGTTGTGTTAGAGATAAATAAAGGGCATGGTCGGCTTGACAAAACATTTAACAAGGAACACAACCAGTCCTTCCACGCAATTTGCTTGGCTGGCATTAGTCCGTTTTATACAACTACACGTAATTACCCCACAGCAGTTGCTGGACATGTTACAACGGCCTCCAGCATGACCACGAGAAGGGGCCCTGGGAAGCCACCAATTCTGATGAGATACACATTAGGTCACGCTGCCCCGTCCAGTTACTTTTCTCATTCAAAGGCCTTGACAGCAACTGCGGCATCGCGCTCCTTGGCCACTGTTCTCCTGGGGTTCATGGGCTGCAATCTTATTTCTTTGTGGTCGAATCACTTGAATGAAAACAAGGGAGAGTACTAAAATTCCAAAGCTAAACAGTACAGGGGAGACCCCGGAAAGCTACTGGTCATGATTATTTCTGGAATTTCTGTGATAGGAACCGGTTTCGTTTTTAAAAGGAGACATGTCTAATGAGTTAATTAAATTGAGCTCTAGCCACTCTTTTCTTGTGATTGCCAGCTTATGAAATCCAATCTGTTTTTGTATGATACGTTCATTAGATATAGGAGAACCTCAAAAGCCTTCGAATTTACTCTCTTTGAAACGATTCCCAAGGGAAGAAGCTTATTTTAATGCCAATATTTGAAAAGCGATGTGAAAATTCCTCTTGAGAGTAACCTGCCTTGCAAGGATTTTGCTGTTTCCTGGTTTCAGTAGAGCTTGTCTCCTCCCAAGCTGCAGATGGAGTGAGTGTTCATTGAACAAAGGCCTATACCCACTGTGTGCTATGCTCACCAAGCATGGGTCCGGTGCTGTGTGGAACATGAGGTAGCTGCAAAGGGAAATTGAGCTTCGAAGTAGCTAGTTGGGTCTGAGAACAAGGGTCACGTGGAGCTACAACTGTCAAAACCAGCCTAAGACTTTCCTGTGTAAGAACATGGCCCCGAGGACTAGGAGATCACCAGGGATCTGTGCAGTGGCCGGTGAGAATAGTCTGTCTAAAGCAGAACACTATTCAAGTTTTAAGGAAATCGTTTTAGGGAACTCGGTTTCCTACCCAACCTCTCAGTCATTTGTGTTCGGGCCCTATATTGGAAGAGGAATCTGGTTGAAGAGAGGTCACCACGGTAGTGCTTTCCAAAAGTTTCCAGTGTAAGGACTATCCAAGGAACTTACTAACTATGCATATTTTTGGCTCTTCTGACTTAGCATGATCAGGATGGGCCAATAAATCTGTATTTTTAATAACACGGTAATAATGATGTGGGTTGGCAGTCATGGGCATCTTGCAATAGGTTGTTAGGAGGCTAGCAGTCATTGGGGGAATTCCGAGGGGCTCGAAATCCTTTTGTTTCCTCTGATGGAGCTGGTAGATCCAGATAGATGGTGATTCTCCCTGGGGGTCAGTTTGCTTGCCCTTTGGATTGAATAAGCCCCAATTTACTATAAGCTTTGTGTATGAGAAATAACAGGTTCTCTTTCCTCTCTCTGAAGGATATTATGGGACTTCACTCTGGGGAGGACAGCACTGTCCATTCCAAGAAAAAACCCTACGTACATGCATTAGGGTTGTGATTTGTATGAATTAGTGCTCTGTCTAAATTTAGGAGCTATACAAATGTCCTAGCATTAGAGAGTTTGGTCACTTAAGAATAAAAATGAGGTGCCTGTAAGGCCAATGAAGAAATAGACTATGATTTGAAAAAGTATTTACCTATTGATAAGATAATATTGTTTATGGTAAGGTCCCTCAACAAAAAGCTTATTTATTTATTTATATTTTAAGATTTTATTTATTTGATAGAGAGAGACAGCGAGAGAGGGAACACAAGCAGGAGGAGTGGGAGAGGGAGAAGCAGGCTTCCCGCTGAGCAGGGAGCCTGATGCGGGGCTCAATCCCAGGACCCTGGGATCATGACCTGAGCCGAAGGCAGACGCTTAACGAGTGAGCCACCCAGGCGCCCCGACAAAAAGCTTTTTTAAAAAGGGGATTCTAGATATGGAAATCCAGTGAAACAGTTCTTTAGCCCCAAGTACATCTTTTATAGTCCAGCAGACAAACTTTCCAGAACCTTCTTTTGCAGTGACAGAGAATTATTAGCCACGCTAGGCTCCCTGCTTAGAGATTTCTCCTCATACATACTCATAAGCATCCTCACCAGCTACCTGAGGGGTTGCTTTTCATAACATGATTTTCTTGACCGCGGTGGTCTAATAAAAGTAGCAAACACTTGGTTTTGTTTCTACCTCATATTTGTTTGTCCTTTTTTCTCCGAGGTGTGTTGGCATTGGGGGTAATCTGCTTAAATTTCTCGTCTTTGGACTATGACTTCTGGGTGGGCAGATCTGGATTTAGGAACTATTGCAACATAAATGTCAATGAGAACCCTTTAAGAGATCTTGGGTTGAAAATTTACCTTGGTGCCCTACTTAACAAGAACTATACTCTCATCTCAAACTTCCACGTTCTGTTATTAGTAAATAAGACTGCATTATTCGAAAGTCTTTTCCCCCCCCCCTCTTTTAAATTTATAAACTATATAATGCACCCTCACTAAGGGAATAGGCTTGCCACAGACTTATTGCGAGTCACGTTAAGGAACCATAGCCATTCTCATGTTTAAATAAGGTCGCTAATCAGACTGAACATGGTTCACTGTGTCCTGGATCCTCTTGGCAAAAACCTCGTCTAAAAATAACATGACATTCCATTTATAGGAGACTGGGCACTTGCTACTTCAAGATGAATGGCATTTCAAGATTCAAGTCCCTTGTTAACCCTCGTAATCTGCTGCAAATATAACCCTTTGACCAAGTATTTGGAAGGAATAAAAATAAATCTCTCTTGACATTCAACCCCATAGAGATGAGGAACGTTTCTCTCGCTCTCTTTCTGTCTCTCTTGCGCAAGCACATACACGTACATATTGTAAATAGACTAAAACTACTTTTAATCAATAAATAGGGTTAAAGGTTGTGGTGAAAAAGTCAATAAAATTTGAGAAATTTAATGAACAAATAAAAGGAAATTATATATCATGTACCATATGACATGAAGCCTAAGCAATTTAGGCTTTAAAGAACAAAATAATTATTAGGTCAAAGCTTTTTTCTGTCATTGAGATCTGAAAGAGGTGAGTTTCATTGTTAACAATTACAAGTGAATAATATAAAAATAACGGAATTTCATGTTTGGAACTGACCTTATGTAACATTATTTATCTCTCCCGCACTACTGTGAAGACGTCTTCTAAAACATTCCCCCAAAGTAGGTAATCCAACTTCTGTTTGGGCACCTCCAGTGATAGGGAGTTCACAAAACAGCCCCCACATTGTTAACAAGTCTGCCACAAATTCCTCCTTAGACTGGAGGGGTTTTGCACCAAATCCTTAGACTTGGAAAGATTATTGTGTGGAATTATGAAAGCTGTTTCTTTTGATTAAAAGCAAAGGCTCATGTGGTTGAGCACATGAAAGAATCATTCTTCCAAAGGGATGGACTTGGATCTATCATTGTGACCACATTTGGATATTGAACAGTCTTCTTCAACTCTTCAGCTCCCTCAAGATTATCTCCCTCCCTATCCCGGCCCCTTGCACTTTATGAGTAGTAGATATCGAACTTGATATTATAATTATTTATGAAATGTGTGTTTCTTTCAATATAATTCTTTAATGGTAAGGACTGCAATGTGTTCACTACAGAATCTAACATATTCATACATTCATTTAACAAAAAATTATTGAACACATCACTAGGCTCTGAGGTCATAAAGGAAAGTAGATCCTGCCCTCAAGAAAACAATCAAGCAACAATGATTATTATAGTACAAAGTAGTAAAGGCTATGATGGCATGATCTACAGGTATGGGTGGGGATGTGGATAAATACTCATATAAATGTAAACGTAAATTAAATTCCATGGTGGGTTTTTTGAAGATGGACAAGACTAGATCATGTTTGATCACAGATTCCTTTTAATTTGGTCTACTTATTAATTTCTTGCAGGGAAATATCTCTCAGCATGCAGTCAGAAGAGGAAGGGCCAGAAGAGTAGGCAGAGTCCTGGAAATTAGGTATTTTTCTATGCTTCATATTTAACCCGAATCTGTCAGGTATTATTAAATGATTTTTTTGCAGGGATATAATGAGATAACTTTTGTACTTTCTGAAATAACATTCTGAGAGCTGCACTGAGAGTTGGTATTGTCTAGGAGAAGTGAGCAGCCATGAATTAAGGTGCCAAAGTGGGAATGGCTGGGAGGGAAGCGGTAGGGGAGATATTTAGGGGGAAGCCCTGGGCTTCAGTAACTGGGTGAGTCTGTCAGGGTGACTGGTGAGAGGGAAGCATGCCAGTGTTCTCATTTGAGGGGCTAGGAGGATACAGATGGTGTGAGCTGAAGTAGAGGCATGTTTGTAGGAGGTGAGCTAGCAAATTCTGGTTTGGGTCTGCTGAGTCTAAGGTATGTGTGTGTTGCCTAGGTAGAGGAGCCAGGCAAGCAGTTGAATAAATGTGCTCTATAGAATGGTTTAGGCTGGGAAGTGGATTTGGAAATCCAAAGTGGCAGCTGAAACCATGGGTTTGGATGAAGTCAAAGTGTTGGATGAGAGCAAAGTGTTCCAGGGGGGTGGGGGGACAGAATAGAGCTGAGAACAAAGATCTAAGGAAGTAGGGTTTAAACAGAAAGTGGAGAAAGAATTGCTTAATGTTGAGCACCAGCAAGGTAGGAGTGAAGTTGGGAAATAATAATGTCATAGAAATTTTAATGGATGCACAAACTTAGGAATTCCTGCCTGTTTGTCCCATGGCTCCTTTAAAGGAATTGTTTCTCAGAACTTCCTGCCTAGGGAAGCAGCCCTAGGTGGTTCATCATCTAGATACATAAATGAGTATGTTCTGGGCCACATGTTTTTTCACCCAAGGCCAGCCAATTTATAGGTCAGCCTAAGTTCTAAAAGGAAGTCCTTTGTAAAAACCTTACTCAAATGGGTAAGTAATGGTCAAGAGGTAAGGAGGATTATCTTTCCCAGGAATCTGGGGTTATACAGAGAGAAGTAGTAGCAGGTGTTGTTATGGGTTGAATTTTGTCTCTCCACCCCCTCCCCCAATTCATATGTTGAAGTTCTAAACCCCAGTACCTTATAATGTGACCCCATCTGGAAATAGAATCATTGCAAATGTAATAAGATGGTGGTCTTATAATAAGGGGAAATTTGGATACAGGTACCATGTTAAGATGAAGGCAGACATCGAGGTGTTGCTTCTACAAACCAAGAAACACCAAATATTAGCAGCAAACCACCAGAAGGTAAGAAAGAGGCATGGAACAGATTCTCCCCCATTGCCCTCAGAAAGAACCAACCCTGCTGACACCTTGATCCTAGACTTTTAGCTTCCAGAACTATGAGATACAAAATTTCTGTTGTTTAAGCCAGTTTGTGGCACTTGGTTATGGCAGCCCTAGCAAACAAGCAATAGATATAGGAGCTGACAAACACATAGACAGAAGTCAGGCTGCAGGGTCCATGAGGTAACCAAAACCATGTAGGAGCAGAAGTCATGAACTATGAATGGTGAGATGGTTGCTTAGAAACAGAAGGAGCTATAAAAGCAGAATGGAATTTCTACTAGCTGAGCATGAGGGTAAATGTCCATAGATTTCAGCTATTGAAGGGGAAAATGAGATGACCTAGTAAATTAGGGGCGAGTTAAGTCTTGAATCACATTCTGATCCCTAAGCAGTGTTCTAGTCTGAGACTCTACGATATATTGCTTTTCCTGTTCTTCTTAAGGGGCCTCATGTTTTTGTTTGTAACTCTGAAGTCAGATTATACAACCAGGAGTCTTACCTTCCTCATGACTAGGTATATTCTCTTTATGACCCACATGTATTAGGTATCTATTGTTGTGTAACAAATACCTCAAAATGTAATGCCTTAAAACAGCAAACATTTATTAGATTACAGTTTGTGTGGGTTAAGAATCTGGTTGCAGATTCTGCCTCGTGGCAGCCGCCCCCTTCCACACGATCACGCTGAGCTAGTACCCACGCCTGGAATCGGGCTGCAACCTCAGCCGTGCCTGCCCCCTGCCACCGCCTCTGGACCATGGACCCCCGCAAAGTGAGCGAGGTTCGGGCTTTCGTGAAAATGTGTAAGCAGGATCCGAGCGTTCTGCACACCGAGGAAATGCGCTTCCTGCGGGAGTGGGTGGAGAGCATGGGGGGTAAAATACCACCTGCCACTCATAAAACTGAATCAGAAGACAATATCAAGGAAGAAAAAACAGATAGTAAGAAGGCGAAGGAAAACATAAAGACAGCCGAACCATCAAGTGAGGAAAGTGATCTAGAAATTGACAATGAAGGTGTGATTGAACCAGATACTGATGCCTCTCAAGAAATGGGAGATGAAAATGTAGAGATAACCGAGGAAATGATGGACCAGGCAAATGATAAAAAAGTGGCTGCCATTGATGCCCTAAATGATGGTGAACTACAAAAAGCCACTGACTTGTTCACAGATGCCATCAAACTGAATCCTCGCTTGGCCATTCAGTATGCCAAGAGAGCCGGTGTCTTCATCAAATTACAGAAGCCAAATGCTACCATCTGAGGCTGTGACAGAGCTATTGAAATAAATCCTGATTCAGCTCAGCCTTATAAGTGGCGAGGGAAAGCACACAGACTTCTGGGCCATTGGGAAGAAGCAGCACATGATCTTGCCCTTGCTTGTAAACTGGATTACGATGAAGATGCTAGTGCGGTGCTGAAAGAAGTTCAACCGAGGGCCCAGAAAATTGCTGAACGTCGGAGAAAGTATGAGCAAAAACGTGAAGAGCGAGAGATCAAAGAAAGAATAGAAAGGGTTAAGAAGCCTTGAGAAGAACATGAAAGAGCCCAGAGGGAGGAAGAAGCCAGACGACAATCAGGAGCTCAGTATGGCTCTTTCCCAGGTGGCTTTCCTGTTAATTTTCCTGGAGGAATGCCTGGAATGGCAAGGGGGATGCCTGGGATGGCAGGAATGCCTGGGCTCAATGGAATTCTTAGTGATCCAGAGGTTCTCGCAGCCATGCAGGATCCAGAAGTTAGGGTGGCCTTCCAGGATGTGGCCCAGAACCCAGCGAATATGTCAAAATATCAGAGCAGTCCAAAGGTTATGAATCTCATCAGTAAATTGTCAGCCAAATTTGGAGGTCAAGCATAATGCCCTTCTGTCAAATAAAGCCCTTGCTGAAGGAAAAGAACCAATCACCTAATGGATGTAGCAATAACACAAACCAGTGTACCTCTGACCTTCTCATGAAGAAAGCTGGGGTGCTGTGAAGAGAATCCCTACCCCTCTGCCCCATGTGCAACTGAAACATTCTATAGTAGTTTGCCATTAGGGTATTCATTCAGATAATGTTTTCTAACTAGTAATTACAAACTGTAAACACTTTTTAAACCTTAAAAATATTTAAAAACATATTAAAAGGGTGTGTTAGTCCCTACATTTTTCTTTACTAATCATTTCAGTTTTTTTCCTTTGGATTAATGGGGCAAGGAAGATACTTCAGTGTGGAAGATTTATTGCTCAACTTGAGTGAAATAAAGGTTTATTAGTGGGAGGCAAATATAACATTTAAATAGGAAAAAAAAGAATCTGGTTGCAGTTTAGATGGGTGTATCTGTCTCAAGTTCTCTCACAAGGCTATAATTCAGATTTTGTATTCAGGGCTGTGGTCTCATCTCAAGGCTCAACTGGGAGAGGATCTGATTCCAAGGCCACTCGTGTGGTTGTTGGTAGAAATCAGTTCCTTCATGGCATTGCACTGAGCGCCTCAGTTCTTCTCTGGCTGTTGGCCAGAGGGACCTGTCAAATTGTGTGCCAAATGGGCCTCTTGATAGAGTGGCTCATGTGACAACTGGCTTCATGAAAGCAAGCAAGGGAGAGAAAGGAGAGTATGACAACATGGAAGCCACTGTCTCTTTGTAACCTAATTTCACAAGTAACATCTCATCCCTTTTGACATATTCTATTCATTAGAAACAAGTCACTAGGTCCAGCCCACACTCAAGGAGAGGGCATTACATAAGGATGTGAATACCAAGAAGTGGGGATCATTGGGAGTCATGTCAGAAGTTGCCTAAAGCACATCCCATTGCTAGGAGGAAAATGAAGGAGGTAATCTCATTGCAAACCAAGGAGGCTGACTGATAGAGAACCCAGGTTAGGAGAAGTTTCCTGCCAAATGCTTCACAAAGGACAAGAAGAAAATGTCCAAGAAGTGATCGCTGGATTTGGCGACATCAACATTATAGGTGACCAGTAAAGGCAGTTCAGAGAAGAGAGGAGTAGGGAAATCAGATGGTGGTAGGAGGAGAGTGATCAGGAGTGGTAAGGCAGATACAGTAAGGGTCACTTATGTTCAAGAGGGTTGGTGTTCTTGTTTTTTATGGATGCTGTAAGAAACCACCATGAACTTAGTGGCTAAAAACAACACAAATTTATCATCTTCAGTTCTAGAGGTCAGAAATCCTAAAAACAAGGTGTTGGCAGAGCTGCATTCCTTCTGGAGGCTCTAGGGTACAGTCTGTTTCCTTACCTTTTCCATCTTCTAAAGGCTGCCTGCATCCCTCTGCTCATTGTCCCTCCCTCCATCTTCAAGGCCAGCAGGGAAGCACCTTCTAGTGTCTTTCTCTCCCACCTCGGATTCCATCATCATATCTCCTTCTATGACTCTAACCTTCTTGCCTCTTTATAAGGATGTTGTGACAGATTGGGTTCACCTGGATAATCCAGGAAAGTCTCTCCATCTCAAATTCTTTAACTTCATCACATTGCAAAGTCCCTTTTGCCATGTAAGGTAACATATTCTCCGTTTCTGGAGATTAGAACATAGACATCTTGGGAAGTCACTGTTCTGTCTATCACATTTGCTAGGAGTGGGAAGAAAGAGGGTAATATCTGAGAACTAGAGTCCAGGAAAAGTATTTTGTAAGCTGGATAAACTTGTCCATTTTATCATACAATGGGCTTTATGGATACAGAGTTGTATAGTTCAGTCCCTCCTGTTGATTGACTCACAGTCTTTGTAGGAGTTTTATAAATGTGAATAGAACTGAAATGATGTCCAAGTCTCTTCACTTTTTTCAAATATTCTGAATTGTAAGTGTAAAAATGTGTACTTCTGTTTAATGGTTGATTATGAAATCAGACTTCTCAGATGAATATTTGTTCTCCTTTCTGTCCAGCTGAATAACAGACTTTGACTATTTTGCTTAGGTAATTGGAGTCTATGTATTTTAAATCAATGCACAGAATTGTTAAATTTAGTCCACAGGACTACAGATAGTATGCCATTGACAGAAAATGGATATTTTACTTATATAACTTTAAATCTGGAGGTTGTTAGGCAATAAAACTGTCTTTGGATATTATTACCTATTTATGAAATATGCCATTTTCATTTCAGGCTTACTGGACCTATTCTTCTACTGTAGTAAAATGAATACATTCTACCCTAAAAATGAAACTCATGTTCATGGAATAAATGGAAATATTTAATAGACACATGCAAACACAGGGAACTGCCATTACTGTATAGTAAGTAATATACATGAATAGAAAAAATAGTGAAAAATGAACTCCATAGGGGCTAAAATGTCATCTTAATTATAATCAAGTGTGTTGATTAGTAAGGAAATTTTTATTTATTTTACTATTATTTTTTAAAAAGATTCTATTTATTTTTAAAAATGCAAGTATCTGATGATTAGCGACAAACTCTTTGTGTGTAGCAGCAATTGAATAATTTGGTCTCACAAGACATTAAAGAGAAAGTAGAGAGTATGTTTTGACCATTCACAGAGTAAATATAAGTCAATATCACCCTAGTTCTTATTAAAGAAATTACATATTCATTATGGAGGCAAGAGAGACGCACACAAATATGTACAGATATATTCAATAATTATAAGGGGATTCACCGTAAGACTGAAGAATGGCCAAGGGAAGGAGGGAACACATTTAAAATGCATTAAGAAGGAGATCATAGAAAGAATTTCCCAACTGATATTCTTCCAAGGAAGGAAATAAAATATTCCCTTCCTGTGTTTTTTTTAACCCACATTTTATTATGAAAATTTTCAAACATAAAGTTGAAAGAATTTTTATTATTTCACTATATTTGCTTTACCTATCCATTTGCCCATCTGTCCATCCTTTAAATTTTCTTAAGGATAGTGTAGCAGTTATATTTTGGAGATGATTGAACTGGTTGTGCAAGAAGATGCCTTAGATCCATGATTCTCGGTGTGGGAGGGGAGAGCGCAGAGTGGTGTTGTGGGGTCTGAAGAACTCCCACTTGCCCCCCATCCCCGAATCACAGCTACCCTTACTGTGTGTTAGGGCCACAAAACTGTGAAAGAACTGCTGGCCTATGTGATATTGTGGTCTTTTTGATACTCCTCTAATTTTACACGAATTCAATTACCTTTTCCTGCCAGTCTCTCATTCATATCCTTCTGTCTAATCTGAACAGCTATCTCTGACTCCAGAAAAGGCCAGCTTCATTCCTGCCCTCACTTCTTATTCTGCTTTTACCTGGGACATCTAATATTTTCTCCTCCTCCTATATTAATTTGCTCTATTTCTTTAACATTGTGCTCAGAAAACCATCACTATGTGAGGTCTCTCCTGACTATGTGTTCTTGCTGCTCTCCTGTTTTTTTTGGAATTTCCTTTTCTGGTTTTCTTCCCCCCCCCCCCTTTTTTTTAAGTCCATAGTCTATACTGTGAAATGGAGCACTTCATTTTGTCGTCTTACATAATTTGACATTTCATTTGTGAACTTATACTTAAGCACCTGCTTCCCTCTCCCCTCCCCGCCCAGCACACTGTAAACCTTTAGTCAAAACTTGCCTGGTAGACTGATTTACATTTACAGGAGTCTAGGAACTCACGATGAGCAAAAGATCATCGCTGAGAGGTAGATCAACTCTGTATTACTTAACTCGGTGTCACATCCTTCACCATTAGATTACATTTTCTTATAGTGGAGGCAGTTTTAGGGAAAGAAAACTGCAAATCAAATTACTGCTACCCTACTTGTTTCATAAGAATTTATTCTGATTGGGTATGTAATTTGGTCAGTGATTTTTAGGGGGATGGAGCCCTGAGAACTACATACCCCAGGATCCCTTGTCCCTGACTTCCTGTCTGGTTTGCCCAGTGTGAGGCACTGGCGGGAGATTGGAGGGTGGGAGGAAAGAAAATTGCTCCCCTGCACCCCACCACTCCCTACCAATTCCTGGGTAGCATCTCTGCCAGAGACTTCAAGACTCGGGACATGGCTTCATGTCCTGTGAAAAAGCATATCCATACACAGGTCCTTCAGGGTGGGCTTTATTGTGTTTTCAATTCCCACCACAACGGCTGTCTTCTGAGACCTGCTTATACCTTCTCATCACTGTATCAGTTAAGCCTTTTGCTTTACGGCTGCTTTTTGCTGTGGTTAATCTCTGAGTTGTCTCACAGTTCCCTGTTTGGCTTTTTGGCTCTTCCAACACTTCTATCTCTAATTCCACATATAAAATCTCTTCTATCGAATTACCTAGCACTGGCGCTGTTTTCCTGCCTGAACAGTGACTGAAACAGTATCAGGGTCTTCTCTCCCCCATCTTCCCCAAGCAGGCATATGATCTGTAGGCATATGATCGGTGTTTCTGATATACAAAGGTGCTTTAAAAAAAGGAACTGAAGATTTTGTACTGGATGGAAGAGAAAAGTTATACACAATGTCCATGTGTTTAATTTAGAATGTGTCTAATATTTCCACCTGAATTTATATTTTTGTTCACATAATTAGTTTAAGGCTCTCCCAATTCTGAAACAGACATAGTTTTCACACTTTTGTTTTGAATGTGTTTCTGCATCTTCTATAATGATGCAACACTTAACAGGAGTTGACACTAAAACCAAGTCCCCACCACTATCTAAAAAATAATCTCATTTTCCTGTTCTTCCTGGGGGCCAAAGGGCTGCTAACAGTAAACAATAAAGAAAACAGGAACTCTGGGCTAAAGGACCTATCGACAGGGAGAGCTAGAAAAGGACTGAGCCCAGAGCTGGGAGGAGACACACTCTCTTCAGGATCCCCTCCTTGGCTTTGCTTGGTAACTCTATATTTTCTCAGTCACAGCTCCTGCATGTGGGCTTTCAGCAGTTGGCAGCTCTCCAGTTGAGCACTTCATTTCACACAACAGCTCTAATTTTCAAATATTGACTTGAAGACTTAGTCTCCCTGGTGCCAGCTCAATTCCTAAACATTATTGCATTTAAAGCTTTGATTATTATGATGTACTATTGGGGGTTCCAGTTATCAGACTAAATTCATCTTTATGGAATTTCTTTTATTATAGTTCAGCAAAGGTACCACACCTGTATGTAGTCGTACATAAAGGATGCCAAAGCCATTTTTAAATATGTATTACGCAAAGATTTATATTTAAAATGAACTTGAAACCTACAAATTATATATTAAGGTTGATGAATGTTATGCAACTGGACACATTATAAATAAAATTGTGTGCTGCTCATTTTGGATGTGCAAAGTAGTCTGCTCTTAGTATTTTAGAGGCAGAGGCATTTTCACCAGCCTGACATTAGAAGGTGTACTCTGCATTTGATCAGCAATGTTGGAAGTATAGGACATGGCAAAAGGAAATAAGATTAATATTTATGAGTTGGCAATAGTTTTTCATAAGAAAGAATACTATATTACCATATTTCTTAATGTGAAAAAAATCTGATAATTACCGTGGAGAACGGTACATTTTAATAAAATGTTCAAAACACAGTTATAAAAATAGGTACTAGACTTTATACCCATGAATTAAGGAAATCAAGTAGAACTCTTACTGAGAAATAAGGTGTGTAGAACACAAGTCAACTAAGTAACTGCCTTCTCTTTTCTCTCCCATTTTGGTTTGGTAGCCCTGAACATAAATGGTTGAGGAGAAAAAACAGACTGATTATACAACGGACTTATTAATAAAGACCATCTATTTGATGATCCAAAGTAAGGTTGGGCAAAGTGGACTAAGATTGGGAAGGGCGTTCCAAGCAGTTGAAACATAATGCACAAAGTCTTAAAAATGTGGGACAGCATTTCCCCTTTAGAGATTACAGTAGATCCAGTACTACTGGAGGGAAGATCTCCAAGGGAAGAACAGCAGCGGATGGGCAGGGGTGAGAGGCTGGGTCCATGAGGCGGGGATCTCCAGTGCTGTGCTCAGAAGTGTAGCTTTTATTCATGGGCAGGTATGAGCTATCAGCATGTTTAGACTGAGGGTCTCCAAGGGCAACTCTCACACTGGTAGCACTGGAGAACATAGGTTCAAAGGTAGGAGTGTGAAGAAAACAATTCAAAAGCTATTCCAGTAATCCAGGGAAGAATTCGGGAGGGCAGAATTAAGAAAGAGACAGTGGAGATATGAGGTGTGAATAGGGGAATGGGGTGAGAGTTAATAAATATTTAGAAATAGAAATTGATTAAGATGATTCATGTCCCTAAGCAATTGAACATCTTCCAATCATTCATTTGGGTTCAGTTAAAAATCAGAAGAATGGATAAAGAAGATGTGGTATATATGCAATGGAATATTACTCGGCCATCAAAAAGAATGAAATCTTGCCATTTGCAATGATGTGGATAGAACTAGAGGGTATTATGCTAAGCAAAATAAGTCAGTCAGAGAAAGACAAATACCATATGATTCCACTCATATGTGGAACTTAAGAAACAAAACAGTTGAACATAGGGGAAGGGAAGGAAAAATAAAATAAGATGAAAATAGAGAGGGAAGCAAACCATAAGAGATGTTGAATTCTAAGAAATAAACAGGGTTGCTGGAGGGGAGCTGGGTGGAGGGAAAGGATAATTGGGTGAAGGGCATTAAGGAGGGCACTTGATGTAATGAGCAGTGGGTGTTATACGCAACTGATGAATCACTAAATTCTACCCCTGAAGCTAATAATATGTTAACTAAATTGAATTTAAATAAAAAATTTAAAAAACCAGAAGTGTTCAACAAATTAAATAATACCATGAACACCTGAAACTCATATAATATTGTATGTCAACTATACTTTAATTTAAAAAAAAATAGAAGAAAAGAATTACTTGAGAAAAACAGTACTGTGTATTATCAGAAAAGATTTAACAATATTTCAGTTCCATCTCTTCTACCTACGCATGAATCTCATCTATGAATCTAACAAATAATCATTCGGTCTTGGCTTGATCCTTCCAGTGACTATTACCTCTTTCAGCAATTCCATTATGGTACAGTTCTTCATTTGTCATTTCTCCCTTATGTTGATCAGACTTATCTTGCTGAAACTCCTACCCAGTTGGTTTTACTCTGGCCATACGTCAGACATTTAAAGATGGCTATAATTTCCTCATTAAAACTTTCTTTGGCTAATCATCTACATTTCTTTTATTTGAATCTTCAAACTCTTTTCACTCTTTCTGTGATGTCAATGGCTCCTTATAGTATGGAGATCAGGATTCCACAGTATTTTAAATGTGGTAAGATCAACACAGGGATTGGGATCCCCAGCTGGTAGGGCAGAATTAATTTCAAAGCCTTCTGTATTTGTTCTCCAAGTTAGTTATTGGCACCATATCTCTTTTTTACCACCTTCCTCATATTTCTATCATCTGGTCCCCAACCCTTTCAAGGTTTCATAGAATTCTTATTAAGAATGGGAGAACTAGAATTCTTATTAGGTATATTTTATTTTTATTAGTTTTAAAATGATGACAAGTCTTTGGAAAATAGAAAAGAAATGTATTCTCACAAAATCTTGGGTAATACCTTGACTCCTACCAACTGCAGTAAATGACTCCTTGTGGAACAATTAAATTGGAACTGGGCAAGGGAATTCTATTCAATTCAAGGGAATCAGGGACGGTAATGCAAAGCCCAGTTAATCCCAAAATATATGACTCCAGAGGTGATAGCTGTCTTACTCAACACCCTATCAACAACAAAGCAATTTGCTGTTTGATACATACACTGTTCATTTATCACAGGCCTTTCCTTCTTTCATTCTTGTTCAGCCAGCACATAACTGATTCCCTCTTCCCTCTAACTATTCATTCATTTTTATTGTTTCATTCTGAACTCCCTCCAAGTTGTCATCATATTTCTTTTATCTAAATGCCCCAAACTGTTATAAAAATCATCAGAAAGGAATATCTGATAATTTTTGATGAAATACCATTAATATGAAATACTCCCTGAGCTTCAATATGTTTAACTCTGCACATGACCTTCAAAAACAACTTTAGTTCCTACTCTCAAGGAGTTTCCATTCCAGTAGGTGAAGTACAAAAAGATGTATGCTGACTTTGATCACATCCCCATGTCTTTTCTAAGACACACTGAGATAATTTTCCAAGCTGACAATAATGATTTGCTTTGTCTTTAACAGCTCTATCAGGAGAGTGTCATGGGGGGAGTAGTGCGTTAACCATGGCATTGAGGCTGGTCCACCGAAAAGTGGCACAGAAAGATTTAACAGTGTTGTCCAGGGTTGTTGTTATCTGGAGGGTGTTTAGTGATCTTATACAGCAAGTAAAATGACATTGCCCAAATTCAAGATGGGTAAAATACCTCTTCAAAAGACGTCATAGTTACCTACCACCCATTGCAATCTAATGGCCCAGAAACTAGCCACTAGGAAGATCAGAGGCATGATGCGTCTAGGTTAGAGACCTCTGCAGCATTGGCAGAACCTATTAGAAGAAAGCCAAGCCTGTCATAGGAATTGCTGATAAAAGGCTTTATTTTAAAGCTTGTACTCCGAGCAACTGCTTGAGAGAAACCAAGATCCAGTAATACATACCCAGAAGCAAGAAACAGACCCCACAGAACACTCTGGGGTAGTCCTGTGAAAACATGGGGCATCCCGAATCTGAATTCTCCTCTTTCTGGTTAATGACTAAAACTCTATTAATAAAATTGCTGTTCTCACAATTCCCCATCCTTCCCAGGGTACTAAAACTAGGTGTGTAGCAGAGGCTCTTTCCACCTTGGCATAACTGACAATTTGGAATGAAAAATTCTTTATGGTGGGGCCTGTCTTAGCAGCATCCCTGACCTCTACCCACTAGGTGCCAGTAACACCACCCTTACAACCTTGGGTAAGTTACCTATGTCCTCCAAGGCTCAGTTTGCTTATCTGTAAGATGGGAATAATAGCAGCACTTACCTTATAAGGCTGTTGGGAGGATTAAAGATGCCAAATAAAAATCCAATAGCAGGATGCTTATCATGCAGCAAACCAAGATAAATCTTAGCTGTTTTTCATTTGGTTTCTATGTAGTTTACAATACAGAATAAAGGATCAATACTTCTTGATATCCTTGGTCAATTTTTTAAGCCAGAGCCTCCTTTTAGATGTTGTTAAATTTGACACACAAACCCTAGGGGACCCATAATATTTTTTTACTCAGTATTTTTGGGCCAAAAAAGGACAAATCAGGAACGATGACTCGGGTAAGACTGCTATCATACTGAGGCTTTTTCCATTTCAGTGTGCAGCATTTTACTCAACATCGAAAAAAAGAGAGAAATCCGGTTGAAGAAAGAGAAGGAATGACAACTGTTCTAAAAAGATTCTTTAGACTGTCCATCCTAGACTATAAATCCTAGAGGACAAACAATAGTCTGTAAGGAATTCTGCATCTATTTTCACTTGCTTTTCTATAGTAATAAGAATACCAAAACGTGGGTTGAAGAAAACACTGTACAATTTTGTGTTCTTTAAAATTCATTCCAGAAACTTGTGTTGAACAAATTACTTGGCCAATCTGTCATATTTGTTCCCAGAACAAATCACTTCCATTCAAGTGTAAGCTCAGGTGGATTTCTGTTTGACTTTGTCTACCATCAGATTGTATTTCTTCTTTCTCCTTCACCACTTCCCATTCCCACACACAAACACCTGGAGTTCCTGAAGCTGCCAGTAATTCCTTTTCTCTGAGTTCATCAACATACAGAGGAAAGCACCTAATTAGAGCAAATAATTTGATAAAGTGCATTGGCTAGAAAATTAATCCAAAGTAGCTGGGAAATGAATAATGGCAGTGGTTTGGAATGTGATTGGAGCCCCGCTCAGAAAAAGAAAAAAAAAAAAGTGCAGAGGAAAATCTGTGATCGTGACAAATAGCAGTTTATCCATCCAGAAGGAGTCATCCAGGGACATTAGAAAGATCAGTATTAAGTCACATCTTAGGGTCTTAATTACAGATATTAGAAGCATCATAAACAGAGCACCAATTTAATTTTAAGAGGTATTAATTAGATAGATAATATGAACACAAGAGAAGATAAAGAAATGGGTTGAAAGGACTTGTGAAAAATAGCAATATCAAGAAATAAGAAATGTTAAAATGGGAAGATGAAGTCTAATATATTTGGAAGCAAGTTCATTTTAAAACCCCTATATTTAATTCCATTCCATTAATAATGCAGCACATCTGGGAAGAAGCATTTGGATGAGGGTAGTACTTAAAGAGATTTAAATATGATCATGATTAAACCCAAAAAGTAGATATGATTTTGCAATGTGAATCTGGAGATATTGTCGGTGTGATCTGGGCTGCAGAACCAGCCAGTCATTGTCATACAGACAAGGTATGAACTTTCTTTTTTTCTTTTTTCTACCGTCTTAAGAGTGACAGTCCTCCTAATGGGGACATTGGTCAAAAATTGAAATGAACTAGAATAGTGTTCAGGCAAACCACATGATAGACACACAGAAGAACAAGCAGAACAAATATAAAATAAAAACATGACTAATGAGTAAGATGACCTTTTAAAACTTATCAATTCAGGTTAAGGTATGCTAGGCGTTGCAGTTAAAAATATCAATCATAGTGAAGGTAAGACAAGTAAGTTATAGTTCTTGCTCATAAGGAAATCATAATCTAATGAGTAAAAGAGGTATTGACACAAACCAAAGTGTGTATGTGGGTGGGGGATGGGCTTAATGTTCTCTGGAGGTACAGAGTAGGAGGGTATTCAGTAATTTTAGGGAAATTAATTAGGAAGAGAAACAGAGGCATTTGAATAGGACATTGACAGATAACTTGCATTTGGAAAGATGATTGACGATTATAGGCCAACTGAGGGAATAGGAACGAGGGTGGTGAACAGCTCCAACAAAGGGAACAGATGGGGAAAGGACAGAGTGCGTGCCATACAAGGGAAATGGGGGCAGGAAAGGTGGAGAGCAGACCAGGCAGGGAACAGAGCGGATGGAGGATGGAGGGGAGGGAGCAGGCCAGACCAAGGGAATAGGATGGGTGAAGGGCATGGAGCAAGTGAATCTAAGGGAACAGAGTGAACTAAGGGCAGAGGACCAACCAGAGCATGAGAATAGGATGGCAATGGGCAGACACACTTCTCTGAAGGAAAATGATTGAAAGAGTGGGTTCTTCTGAAAAATATCTGAACGATTCT
The DNA here is from genome assembly GCF_002201575.2 of Neomonachus schauinslandi. Lineage (NCBI taxonomy): Eukaryota > Metazoa > Chordata > Mammalia > Carnivora > Phocidae > Neomonachus > Neomonachus schauinslandi. The sequence goes on along the minus strand of NC_058405.1, from coordinate 28,740,912 downwards.
TTAAACAAGTGCATCACTCTTCTCAAAGACAAAAAGGGATTTCAACTTGGACATAAGTGTGTTTAGAATGAACAATTAAGTAGAAAGAATAGTGTTTGCTAAATTCTATAATTTCAAATTATATAACTCAGGTGATAGCAGATGACAAAGCATCTTAACATAAAGGTAGATCTATGTAGTAGAGAAGGGTCATGGGTTTGGAGCAAGACATGGGTGAAACCTGACTCTGTAACTTTCTACTTTTGACCAAGGGAAAGTTAATTAGACTTGTGAGCTTAAGTTTTGTTTCCTATAAAAATAAGGTAAATAGTTCCTACTTCTTAAGTCATGTCATATTAGGTATCAGTGAAATCATAGTTGTAAAGTTTTGTTACAGTGCTATTTACATAGTAAGTGCTCAATCATCAATATTATATTATCTGCTATATTATTACTCTAACACTAGTATTATTATTTTCTAATTTATGATACTGGGTCTCAATAAATGTTAATTATGAAAAGTTAAGAATCTTCATTATATTTTTTTAAAGTTTGGTTTTCCATATTCTTTTTAATTTACTCCCTTGTCATAAATAAAAAATCTAGGAAAAGAGCCATTTACCTTTTGAAGCTTCTATGACTGCAATCCCATCAGGAATGTAATCGCAGCAGCCCCCTTTCTCCTCCTCCCGGTTCCTACTTAGGGCCAGCAGATGACTTAGACCCTAGGAAGAGTACACATGTTATAATTGTAACATCACATAGATTATTGTGAATGAGTTTCATCTTCCAAATACCAGGGCTTAATTCCTTTATAAAGGAAATTGTTATTTATTCATTGACCACATTAGTATGAGCAGCATAGAATTAAATACCAAGCTACGTTAAAATTACTTGAAACTATCAGACATATCTGGAAAATTTAATATTTTTTTCCCCAGTGGAGAATTTTACAGAACAAAGCAACTTATTTAGTTTATTTGATTTCCCAAGTTTAATTTCTCTTTACTACCAGCAGTGGTGGAGGGTGGAGAAAGGGGAGAGTACCTCTCTGCCCTTTCCAACCCTTAACTCCCGTTCAATATGCTTCTTAAGTCCATTTCCATCCTCTGCCACCCCATAGTCTTGCTCCTCTACACTGCACCCATGAGCTCTTGAACAGCATCCTGACTCCTTCCTTATCTAATCATTCCCTTCTTCCATCCATCTTGTGATAGCACTGTGGGATAAAGCTCCATGCAACCTCACCATGTCAGACACATCCACTGAATTCCCATTGCCTCTAGGATATAGTTCACCCCCTCAGCCTTCCATTCAAGACCATATATAATCCGACCTGTCCAATTCTATCTTCCTCTCTCAACTCTAGTCAGGGTGGTCTCTTCAGTAACCGTCACATATTCCATGATTCTCTTTTCTTTATACTATAATTTCTTTTCCAACCAATAGGTCTTTCTATCAATTAAATCCTCCCTATTCTTAGGCCCAGCAAAGTCCCATAACCAACATGAGTTTAGTGGTTTACAAAAGGGGCCCTGGTGAGCTCCAGACCTGAGTTTGAGGTCTGACTCTGTTACGCACTTCAGTACTAACCTAGGGAAATTACTTAACTTCATGAAACTTCAGTTACTCCCATCTGCAAAATAACTAAAATAATGATATTTCCTCCCTCATAATGCTGCTTTCAGGGTTAAATGAGATAATACAGTAAAGGGATTAACATAGTTCCTGGCATAAGTAGTAAGTAATGTTTGCTATTATGTTTATTTTTTTTCTTTGGTCATATTAGCCTCTTCCCTAAATTCATAGTTTTTGAAAGATTTTATGTATTTATTTATTTATTTATTGAGCATGTGAGTAAGGGGGAGGGTCAAAGGGAAAGGGAGAGAGAATCTCAAGCAGGCTCCACACTCAACGCAGAGCCCAGCTAGGGGCTTGATCTAACAACCCTGAGATCGTGACCTGAGCCAAAATCAAGAGTTGAACGCTTAACCGACTGAGCCACCCAGGTGTCCCCCTAAATTTATATTTGATCAAAGTTGGATATTCAATATTATGATATTATCATAATCAGGTTAAAAAAAAAAAGTACTGTTTAAGAAAAAAATTACAAAGATACGCCCTAAAACATTAACAGCTGATGTATTTGGTGAATTATGAGTTATTTTGATTTTTATCTAATTCTTTATGTTTTCAACTTATGAAATTGAAATACTTTGTTTTTAACATTGAAGTGATCCTCCTCCAAAAAATGTTTAAATTAAAAAAAAAACCTGTCAGTACCAGTTATTGGCATGAGTGTGCAGAAACTAGGACCCTCATGCACTGCTGGTGGGTGTGTGAAATGCTGCAGACGTTTTGAACAATAGTTGGACAGTTTCTCAAAATGTTTAACCTGGAGTTACCTTACAACCCAGCAACTTTATTCCTAGATATCTATTCAAGGGAAGTGAAAATATACATCCACACAGGACTTACACACATATGTTCACAGCAGCATTATTCATCATAGTCAAAAAGTGGGAACAACCCAAATGTCCATAAACGGATGAATAAATAGATCAAAATGCTTCAATACAACTGTTAAAAAGAATACTTAGATTTAATTTTATAAGCAATAGGGAGCCACTTAGGATTTGTAAATGAGGAAAAATCATGGAAAAAATTTGTCAGTAGTTAAGAATCACTCAAACAGGGGCGCCTGGGTGGCTCAGTTGGTTAAGCGACTGCCTTCGGCTCAGGTCGTGATCCTGGAGTCCCTGGATCGGGTCCCGCATCGGGCTCCCTGCTCAGCGGGGAGTCTGCTTCTCCCTCTGACCCTCCCCCCTCTCATGTGCTCTCTCTCTCAGTCTCTCTCTCTCAAATAAATAAATAAAATCTTTAAAAAAAAAAAAAGAATGACTCAAACAAAATATTAAAACTACGTTTAGGGACGCCTGGGTGGCTCAGTCAGTTAAGCGTCTGCCTTTGGCTCAGGTGATGATCCCAGGGTCCCGGGATCGAGCCCCACATCAGTCTTCCTGCTCAGTGGGGAGCCTGCTTCTCCCTCTGTCTGCTGCTCCCCCTGCTTATGGCTCTCTTTCTCTCTCTCTCTGACAAATAAATAAAATCTTAAAAAGAAACCAACTATGTTTAAAAAAATTCACATACCACTTTGAAGCTGTATCACTTATTTTTGGACTGTAATAGCAATGACTACAATTTTTGAGTATTAACTGTGTTCCATGGTCTACACCAGCTACAATAGCCCTAATCATGCCAACAACTCAGTGAGACACAGATCATTTTGCAGATGAGCAAAATAGTGGGAATAAAAGTGTTGGCCAGGGTCCCTGAGCTATCGAGTGGCCAAGTAAGGATGTAAACCCGAGCCTGACTTTAAAGCCCACGTTCTTTCCTAGCCTCCACACCACCTTGCAGTGTGACTTCATTCCTTCTCTGTCCCCACCTCCTTGCCCATTGGCCTAACAGGGCTCTCAGGCCTCTGCTTGGATCTCTGTGCAGACACACCCGAAACTGAGTTATAAGAGGGTTCGCAGACCCCTTACTTAATATTGTCTGTGGTTTTTACAGAGTATTTTATTTCTGTGTCTTTGTCCTCCAGAGCTCCTAGGAGGTAAGGACTGTGTCTTTTTGCCACTGCAATTTCAGCGCCTAATACTATATTTTGCAGATAGTAGGTACTCGGCAAATATTGTTAAATGAATGAGTGAATGACCGAACACATGAAAGAAGCAATAAATGCTGTTTATTGCGGCAGGGAACAGATGTGGTCAATGAACATATTTAAGTCACTCTCGTGAGCCCGTCTCAGGTATATACTGAGCACCATATTCAAATCTTTAGCCAAGTGCTAGGGATACAAAGATGAATACGACCCAGTTGCTTTCCTTAGAACTCACACTACAGTCCTTTACAACAGGCATGAATTCAAGTAACACATACAGTATTTTAAGTTCCACATTTTCCCCACTGGCAATAACAACCCGGGATTGGGTGGCTGTAGGGAAGAGAATGAATAGGTTCAAGTATGAACATTTTTATTTTTCTGAAGGAAACCTATAGGATGTTTAATTTTGTTATGTTCCTGGGCTGTCACACATTTTATTTCAGACTACATCAAAAATGTGTAGATCTCGGTGGTCGCCGTATCAAATCAAGGACTTCCTGATAGCACCAGTGTTTCCTAGGATGCTGCTAGAAACATCCTTTCCTCAAATTTAGACTGTTTGAAAAAAAAAAAGATTCCCTTGTTTCCGTAAATATTTGAAGTATCATAAAAATAACCTGAGGCAGACAAGCTCTAATACTCAAGTAAAATCATTCATTTCTTTCATGTCACTCTGATTTTCTTCACTTGACATAAATGTGGTCTGACGTATTGATTATCCATTCTTGGCCATGGGGAGACTTTTACTCATATATTGATCTAACTATTTGGTTTAGGGGAGTTTGTTTATGTGGATGCCACGAGATGCTTCAGAAATGCAGTGGTTCAAAAATAACGTAACCCTATTCAACTAAGCACTACCGGCCCTGTGGCAGCTATACTTTCAACAGGACTAGATCTGACACTCGACGTCTACCCCCGAAAGTTGCCGCCTCCTGGTCTGTCTGTTGTGGGCCATAGCAGCTAGGGAGCAAGTGCCAGGTGACTCCAGTTGAGGTACCGCTCCTCAACAACAGGTGTTGGAATCTTTAATTAACTTTATTGAATTGTATAATTTACGAATCATAAAATTCACCTGTTCAAAGTTTACAATTCAATGATTTTTTTTTTTATTTTTTTAGTAAGCTTAGTGAATTATGTAGCCATCACTATCATCCATTTTTGGAACATGTTTTCACCCCAATAAGATCACCTGTGCTTATTTATGGTTCATCCCCATTCTCACCCCCAGCCCTAGGCAACCACTAAATCACTTTCTATCTCCTCAGGTTTGCCTCTTCTGTACATTTTGTAAGAAAGGGATCATACAGTATATGGCCTCTTGTGTCTGGCTCCTTTCAAATTAGAACAATGTTTTTGAAGTACATCCATGTTACAGCATATATCAAAAGTTCATTCTGTTTTATTGCTAAATGGTGTTCATTAGATGGAAGTATTATATTTTGTTTCTCCATTTATTGCGTGGACATTTGGGTTGGCTGTATCTTTGGACTTCTCTTGGGTGGATATGTAGGAATGGAATTGCAAGATCATATGGTAACTCTAGGCTTAACATTTTGAAAAACTGCCCAACTATTTTCAAAGTGACTGAACTATTTTATACTCCCATGAGTAAATTAGGAGTGTTCCCATTTTTTCACATCTTTGCAAGCATTTATTATTGTCTTTCTTTTTGGTTATAGCCTTTCTAGTGGGTATAAAATGACATATCATTGTGGTTTTGGTTTGCATTTCCCTAATGACTAATGATGTTGAACACCCTTTCATGCACTTATTAGCCATTTTTATATCTTCTTTGGTGAAATGTCTACTCAAATCTTTTGTTCATGTTTAAGTTGGGTTATTTGTCTTCTTACTGAGTTGTAAAACATATTTATACTTCTTTATATATTTTTTATACAAGTCCCTTATCAGATGTATGATTTGTAAATATTTTATTCCATTTCATGGATCATCTTTTAGCTTTCTTAATGATGGCTTTAGAAGTACAAATTTTTAATTCTGATGAAGTCTGGTTTATCAAGTTTTTCTTCATGTTTTCGGTGTCATATTTAAGAAATCTTTGGGCGCCTGGGTGGCTCAGATGGTTAAGCGTCTGCCTTCAGGTCAGGTCATGATCCCAGGGTCGTGGGATCGAGTCCCACATCGGGCTCCCGGCTCAGCGGGGAGCCTGCTTCTCCCTCTGACCCTCGCCCCTCTCATGCTGTTTCTCTCTCGCTCACTCTCTAAAAAATAAATAAAATCTTTAAAAAAAAAAAAAGAAATCTTTGCCTAACCCAAAGTCTCAAATTTTTTTTTATGTTTTATTCTAAAGTCTGTATAATTTTAGCTCTTGCATTTAGGTTCTGATCCATTTTGAGTTACTTTTTCTATATGGTAGATATGAAAACTTTTCTATGTGGATAGAAACTTTTACATTTAGATATTCCATAGTCTCAGTGCCATTTGTTGAAAAGACTGTTCTTTCCCTTTTGAATTGCCTTGGCACCTCTGCTGAATACCAATTGGCCATAAATATAAAGGTTTATTTCTGGACTCTCAATTCTGTTTCATTGATTTATATGTCTGTCTTTATACTGATACTATACTGTTTTGATACATACGTTTTGAAAGTTGATGGGAACTTTTAACCTAAGAGATTGTTGGAAGTGACTGAATCTACTCTGACTTTTTAAAAAAGTCTTCCTATTACTATATATTGTAAGAAACAACAAAATAAGGCATAAGACAATGAGAAAAATGAGAGCAGGAAAAAAATGAAGCAAATAAGATTGTTGTACAAATCTATATTACATATGCCTTCTACATTGCTGGTTGTGGCTACCATTGTGACTCTGAGCTTGTCAACGATCAACAAGGAAATGGAAACATTTGTGAAATGTGTTTAATAAAATAATACAATTCGATTTCTTAGTAAAATTACAACTTTTATTGGTTTTTGGGCTAGGGAGGATATTTTCCCTATGTGTATTTATAAAAAGAGATTGTATAATATAATAAATAGCATCTTTATAAGAACCCTCACATCGAGTAAAACAAGGAGTTTCAGATTTTATCTTGCTATGTTCTGCAATGTAGACCAACTGCAAATAGTAAATACAAGTCTATGTAGAGGCCAAACAAAGGAGGTTTGCTCCTAATTTGGTTAATCCTGAGACAGATGTTTTACTATTTAAGTCATTTGCTATTCATCCTGATTCAATATGTATTGAACACAATTTGCCCCAAATCTTTGGCTTATATATGCTGGAGACTATGGATTTTAAAATATACCTGGATGGTATAAGGCAGTGCTTCTCAAAGTATGGTCCCCCTGCCAGTAACATCAGCATTACCTATGAAACTTCATAGAAATGCAAAGTCTTGGGTTCCATACAAGATCAAATAAATCTAGAACTTTGGGAGTGAATCCCAGCATTTTTATAAGCCTTGTATATGATTCAGATGTACTAATGTTGAAGAAATATTTTTCTTAAAGTATCAGGAACATCTTTAAGTAAACAAATTAATCTGTGTACAGAAAGATGTAAAGTCCTGAAAAAGGATTATTCTGGATGTTTCTGACAATCTTGTAGGTTTAGATTTTCCATCATTGCAAAGTCTGAGGCAGAAAATCAGTGAGGATATAAGTGAACTGAATAGTACTATTGACCAATTGGATCTAATTGGCATTTATAGAATATTTCATCCAACAATATCAGAACACATATTCTTCTCAAATTCACATGGAATATTCACCCAAAATACCACATTTTGAGCCATAAAATATATTTTAACAAATTTAAAACTGTAGACATCATAGAAAATATGCTCTCAGACACAATAGAATTAAACTAGAAATCAATAAGGGAAAGATAGCTGGATAAGCTCCAAATATTTGGGGATTAAACAGCATACTTCTAAATAATACATGGATTAAAGAGGAAATCTTAAGAAAAAATTTAAAAACATTTGAAACTAAATTAAAATGAAAATACAACCTATTAAAATTCATAGAATGCACTGAAAGCCATACATGGAGGGAAATTAATACCATTGAATGCATATGTTACAAAAGAAGAAAGATCTACAATCAAAAATCTAAGTGTCCACCTTGAGGAACTAGAAAAAGACAAGCAAATTAAACCCAGAGTAAGCAGAAGAAAAGAAATAAAATCAGAGCAGGCATCAAGGAAATTGAAAATGGGAAAACAATAGAGAAAATCAATAAAACCAAAATCCAATCCTTTGAAAAGTTCAACAAAATTGATATCACACTAACCAGACTAACCAAGAAAAAAAAAAAAAATGAAGACACAAATTACTAAATTCAGAAATGAAAGAAGGGCATTACTAGTGATCCCATGGACATTAAAAGGATAATGAAGGAATATGAACAATTCCGTGCCCACAAGTTTGGTAATGTAGATGAAATGGTCTAATTCCTTGAAAGACACAATGTACCAAAACTCACACAAGGGGAAATAGATATATATGTTAAAGAAATTAAACCAATAATTACTTACCTTCCAAAACAGAAAACACCAGTCCCAGATGGTTTCACTGGTAAAATCTACAGAATATTTAAAGGAAAAAATGGTATCAATTCTCTACAATCTCTTCCAGAAAATAAACACAGAAAGACCACTTCCTAATTTATTTTATGAGGCTAACATTACCCTAATGCCCAAACCAGACAAAATTATTATAAGAGAGACTTAACAGAAAGAAAACCACAGACTATATCTTCATGAATATAGATGTAAAAATCCTGAACAAAAAGAAACAAATAGTGTGCTGTGGGAGAATTTAAAAACAATTTAGGGGTGCCTGGGTGGCTCAGTCGTTAAGTGTCTTCCTTCAGCTCAGGTCATGATCCCAGGGTCCTGGGATCGAGTCCCACATCTGGCTCCCTGCTCAGCGGGATGACAGCTTCTCCCTCTCTCACTCCCCTTGCTTGTGTTCCTTCTCTCGCTGTGTCTCTCTCTGTCAAATAAATAAATAAAATCTTAAAAAAAAAACAAAAACCAATTTAATATAGGGTGCCTGGGTGGCTCAGTCGGTTAAGTGTCCAGCCCTTAGTTTTGGCTCAGGTCATGATCTCAGGGTTGTGAGATAGAGCCCTGCATTGGGTTTTGCACTGAGCATGGAGCCTGCTTGGGATTCCCTCTCTCCCTCTCCTCTGTCCCTCCCCCACAGTTGCTCTCTCTCTCTAAAAAAACAAAAACAAAAACAAACCCAATTTAGTATACATGCAGTTGGAGCCTCTGATAATGATAAAAAATATACAAATTTTATGAAAACTATAAACCTACATATCCAGAAGCTAAATAAATCTAAAGTACAACAACATGAAAATAACACAGTGGCACATCATAATTAAACTGCTGACCATTAACAATGAAGAGAAAAAATACAAAGCAACCAGTATAAAAATATACATTACATAGGGCATGAAAAAGATAAGGAGATTAGCATATTTCTTACTGGAAGGAATGCAAGTGAAAAGAGATTGAAGCAACATCTTTAAAATACTGACAGCCAAAAATTAATAACCTAGAATTATACACCCAGGAAAAATATGTTTCAAAAATAAAGGTGAAATAAGGATTTTTTTCAGATGTAAAAAAGCTGTAAGAATTAATCACCAACAATCTCACTGTAAGAAATATTAAAGTAACTCCTTCAAACAGAAGAAAACTGATAACAGAAATATGTACCTATATATAGCAATGAAGAATAGTGGAAATGATAATTACATGGGTAGATATATATATACTTTTTTCTTATTATTTAAAACAGTTTAAAAGGTAACTATTTAAAGATTGATTTGAGAGAGAGAGCACATGAGCAGGGGGAGGGACAGAAGGAGAGGGAGAGGGAGAGAGAGAGAGAGAGAGAGAATCCCAAGCAGACACCCCACTGAGAGCCCCCAATGCGGGGCTTGATCCCACGACTCCAAGATCATGACCTGAGCCAAATCAAGAGTTGGACACTTAACTGACTGAGCCACCTAGACACCCTGGTAACTGACTATTTAAACAAAACAAACAAGCAAACAAAAAACAGTGTGGTATGGAGTTTATAACATTTGTATAAGTAAATATGTGACAATAGTACTAAGGTCAGTAGAGGAAAAATTAAAGCATATGATTGTAAGGTTTTTATATAATACATGAAGTGGTATAAGGACACCTGAAGATAGACTGTAATAAATTAAAGATGCACGCTTTAAGCCATAATGCAACCACTAAAATAAAACAAAGATATAGCTAGCAAGCCAAAAAAGCAAATAAAATGGCATCAAAGAAACAAACTTACATAATCCAAAAGAGGTTGAAAAAGAGAAAAAAAGAAAAGAACAGACGGGACAAATAGAAAACAAATAGCAAGATGGTCATTTTAAACCCAACCATAGCAATAATTACATTAAATGTAAAAGATCTAAACACCCCAACTTAAAGGCTGAATGTCAGATTACATTAAAAATCAGATCCAGGGTGCCTGGATGGCTCAGTTGGTTAAGCGACTGCCTTCGGCTCAGGTCATGATCCTGGAGCCCCAGGATCAAGTCCCACATCAGGCTCCCTGCTCAGCGGGGAGCCTGCTTCTCCCTCTGAACCTCCCCCCTCTCTCGTGCTCTCTCTCTCTCTCTCTAATAAATAAATAATTTTTAAAAAATCTTTTTAAAAAACCAGATCCAAGTATATGCTGCCTACAAGAAACACACTTCACCCCTTTTGTCCACCACCTACCAATGGATGAAGAGTCAAAAGGTAAACACTTCCAGTTATAAGATAAACAAGTCCTGGAGGTGTAAAGTACAGCATACCGACAATAGCCAACATTACGGTTTTGAATATTTGAAAGTTGTTAAGAGAGTATATTTTCAAAGTTCTCATTATAAGAAAAGAATGTAACTATGTTTGGAGATGGATATTAACTAAACTTATTGTGATCATTTCACAACACATACATATATCAAATCATTATTTGTACACTTCTTTTAAAAGATTTTATTTATTTATTTGAAAGAGAAAGCATGAGCAGCGGCGGGGAGGGTCAGAAGGAGAGGGAGAAGCAGACTCCTCACTAAGCAAGGGCTCAATCCCAGGACCCCAAGATCATGACCTGAGCCGAAGGCAGAAGCTTAACTGACTGAGCCACCCAGACGCATTAAGTTGTACACTTAAAATGAATATAATGGTATATGTTAGTAATATATCAATTAATATTTTTAAAAGAAATACACCTTAAAAATAGACAAAAATATGTTAAAGTAAAAGTACTAATGATTATAGGAAGTTTAAAATTAGTATATGTATAGCACTTAGTGTGTTCAACATTCAGTGATTACTAGGTATAAATAATTCTTAATATGTTTCCTGCTGTTGAATTGATGTCTTAGTCAGTTTGAGCTGATATAACAAAATACCATAGACTGGGGGACTTAAATAACAAACATTTGCTTTCTCACAGTTCTGGAGGCTGGGAAGTCCAAGATCAAGTGTCTGGTGAGAGCCCTGTTTCTGATTTGTAGATGGCCACCTTCCTCTTGTGTCATCCCATGGTGGAGAAAGAGAGCTCTGATATTTTCGTCTTATAAGGGGAAATCCCATTGTGGAGGCTCTACTCTCATGACCTCATCTACACACAATTATCTCCTAAAGCCCACCTCCAAATACTATCACACTGGGGATTAGGGCTTCAACATATGAATTGTTGCGGGGGAGGGGGGTAAGACACTCAAACATTCAGTTCATAGCAATTGGGTAAGCTTCATCTGCCTTATGAGCTAACTGAGTGTCTCTTATGAGGCCTAACATCTTCAGTATCTTTGTTTCACTTCAGGGCACCAGTTCTTCCTCTAAAATGATTACAGAGTAAAGTATTTAGGTTTATAACCTGTAAGGGACTCTTACTGGATATGAGCCCCTGCAACACTACGGGTAGCTAAAAGGTGCGGGTGGGAACACTAGACAGGTTTACCTGAGGATCCATCTCAAAAAGGTGACCCAGGTGAGCAGAACAGCTGCCTACAATTTGGTTTGAAAGCTGATGTGTTGGTCTGGAATACTAGGAATAGTTCTTTAGCGTTTAGCAAGTCAAAAAAACAGGCATTTCTTACTCGTTCCTCCAGCTCCACGAAAACTCTGCAGGCCTGTCAGGCTGGGTTCTCATAGGAGTATGAAGGAAGTAGGAGGAAGGAGATTCAAAATGCATTCCCAGTGGCTTTTAAGAAGTGGTTATAAAGATAATGAATGCAGATGAGTTTTCAAAGAGATTTGAATAGTATTATTAGCTCTACAAATTTTGACATTCCTGATATATATCTAGAAACTAATATAGGATTTTGGATAGCAATTCTCATATTCTCTCTGGTAGACTCTAAAATCATTATACATCTAATGGTTGAGCTATTTTTGCATCTTCAAATTTTCAGTTATTCCACCCATCACAAAAAAAAGCAAAAGAGCAAATAACCACAACAAATCCATACTCAAATCCATATTTGATGTCAGGGAGCTCTCTTTTTCTCCTCGCTGTTTTTTATTGGACGTGTGATGGGAGTCTCAAGAGGAAATCTACTAGTTTCTTTATAGTTTTATTTTTTGTGTGACCATATATTTATGTTTATTGACTGCTACATTACATTACTACCCTTTACTTTCATTCTATCTTCCCTCTTACACGGTTCTCCCTTTGTTTTATCTAAGATTTTAGTGAGATTCTTTTTGTCTTGCAAACCAATGTGTTATTTCCCCCCCGCTGTGAGTAATTGTGCAGTCCTTTGCATTCATTTCTCAAGAACAAAAATGCGTTCAGTTTGCCTTTTTAATTTTGTGAGATTGCACCAATCCACTTACACATTTTCTCCTCCTAGGACTGACGGAGGTGTGGACCACTAAAAGCTCAGGTGATGGCTCTAGTATAGAATGAAACTGACATACGATGACTGAATATGTAAACTTCCATTGTACGGGTCCCTGTGTCTACAGAAATTATTGTTACCAAAGTCAGAGAGATCGGTATGCCTTGGCATGGAGAGATAAAAGGCTCATATTATAGAAAACTTCCTGAGACCAGAATTTACAGTCTCAGATATTGGGTCTCTGCTCTCTTACCATACCCCAACTTTCCCATCACCCTTTTCTATCACTGCTACAACTAGTGGCTCCAGATGAACTTGGAATGCATACACACACTTGTTGTTAGAGAGGAGATTAATAGCTGTTGAAGTGAGCTTTTTGAAGAATAAAAGAATATTTTAAGAGTGGGCACTTCATAGGGAAAAGGGGACCATTAGTTACAGATGGCATATATTTTCCTTGAGGAAACCTATACAGTTTCCCAGACAGTCAAAATATCTTCCTTATAATGAGAACTTCAAACAGAGGTTCCTATTCTTGGGTCCATGGATGGGCTTTAGGGGTAAAAGAACTGCCTGAGTGTGTACAATCTGTGTATGTGTGTGTGTGCATGCACATGTTAGCATTTTCCTGAACAGTGACTCCATAGTTTTCATTATATTTTCCAAAGCTCAATATTACAAATGCCCACTGCGTGCTCCCGCAAATCTCCTCAGCCTCACATTGTACATCGCTCACTTCTGGCCGCCAGTCCTGCACAAGCTTGGACCAGCTTTTTGCTAGTGCCTCACCTCAGGCCACATCCTTTGCTCCTTTCCTTCTACTTCTCTGACACCATCAGCATCCATTTGGCGTTCAGATCCATGGGCCATTGCTGACCCATAGTGTCAAGAACCAATAGAATAATGCTTCTTGTTTCATCCCCAAGGGAAAAATCCTGATGGCCATTTCGTAAGGTTCCTCAGAAGGGCCCTTATGCCTCAAGCAGTGACCAACTCAAAGCACACTTTTCCGTTGCCTTTCCCTCTCCCCACTTCACTCTCTCTTGTCCCTCTCTCCCGCTTCCAGGAATCACATTCTCAAATAAGCTATTGGCACACAAGACTTTGTCTCCGGGGGAACCCAACCTAAGACAGCCAATGACTTAAAAAGTATTCCAATCCACTATCCAAGAATATATACAGTTTCCAATTCGAGTACCATATTGTTCAAATCTTTCCCCTATTAGGGCCCAGTGACCATCGCATCTGAAATTAAATGCATATTGTGTCCTAATCATACCTCTTCCTTAATATAGCTTCAGGACTCTTTGTTTATATAAAGTCTCAAATGAATTTTCTCTTCAGCTGGCACAAAAATACTCTAATAATCATGGCATCAAGAAGCCTAACTTAACGTAGTTAACCAGTGCCCATGACCTTTTCTTTATCCTGTATTTTCCATTACTAGACTCTAGTTGGTCACTAGACTCATTTGTCACTTCCTTAAATGTCTGTTTTGGCACGTGGTAGGCCAAATTGTAAGATGAAGCCCATTGACTCACACCCTTGTATAATCCCCTCCCTTTGGTGTAGGCAGAACCTATGAATATGAAAGGATACACTCCTCTGATTATGTCATATGGCGAAGGTGAAGTGGCTTTGCAGAGGTAACTAAAGACTCTAAATCAGTTGACTGAGTTAATCAAAGGTATATTACTCTGGCGAGCCTGACTTAATCAGATGAACTCTTTAAAAGAAGGCTTAGGGCTTTCTTGGGTTCAGAGACTCTCATCTACCAATCTTCAGAAAGCAAGTTGCTATGAGTTCTGCAGCTTCAGGCAAAGGAGATCTGCCAACAATTACTTGAGTTTGGAAGAGGACCTTGAGCTTCAGAGGAGACCACAGCCCTGGCTGACACTATCACTGCAGCCTTGTGAATCTCTGAGTAGAGAACCCAGTTTGACTGTGCCCAGACCGCATACCCCCAGAAACTATGAGATAATAAATGTATGTTGTTTTAATTAATTGATTAATTAGGGAGTGCACGCACATGCAAGCAGGGGAAGGGGCAGAGAGAGAGGGACAAGCAGACTCTGCACTGAGCGGAGCCAATGTGTGGCTGGATCTCATGACCCTGAGATCCTGACCTGGGCGGAAACCAAGAGTGGGTGATCGCTTAACCGACTGAGCCACCCAGGCGCCCTGTATGTTGTTTAAATTATCAAGTTTGAGGCAATTTGTTACACAGCAATAAAAAAACCGATACGCAGCCTTTGTCACATAATTTTTGTTTCCATAAATGCTTCCTTGCTAGACAAAGCATCCCTGAAGGGCAGTGACTGTGTTCATTCCATCTTGGGTTCACCAATATCTAGCAAAATGCCCTTGTATGGCCAATATTTAATAAACTTTTATTTAATAAATAACTGATGTTTAATATTCTAAAGTAAAAGGCATAAAGATACTCATTTTGACCCTTGTGGTACCTTTTTATATGAACTATTTAGAATTTCTAACTCAGCATACTGTGGCAAAATTTATAAAGTGCTTTTAGTTTTTAAAATCCTTTTACGTACGTGTCTTTGAGCTCTGCTCATATTACCCATGGCAAATGAAGGTGCCAGATCCCTGGGGGCCTTGGCAATTTTTAAGAAATATTCCCAAGCCATGCGCTCTCTCTCTCTCTCTCTGACAAATAAATAAATAAATAAATATTTAAAAAAAAGAAATATTTCCAGGCCATATTTTACTTCTATAACATTTCTCAACAAATTTAATGGAGCAGCTAGCTCTTCACTGAAAGCCAAGATTCCAGTCCGAGCTTGCCAAATTGGTATCAGGTTCTCAAGATGGAAAATTCAAGGACATTTAAATCTGTAACATAAACTTCTTAGTCTTATAAAAAGGAAGAAAACAGTTAACATATATATAAGTTTGCCGTGATGACTTTTCCAGGTATTAATGTTTAATGCTTAATCTCTCAGTATGGCTCAGGAATCATCAAATGAATTAATATTTCAAATGTATCTAAAGGTATTTTGATTAAAGATATTAGAAAAAGGAAAAAATCTGAGCCTCTAATAAGATGATGACTGAATTGTCTAAAAAAACGGGGAGTATTAAAGAAGTAAGAAAATCCATCAACTAAGAGTACAGAAATTTTTAATAGATGGTACAACTGTGATTTTACATGGAGTGACTTTTTTATTTTTGAAGTTCTTTACCAAAGTCTACTGCTGGAAATGAGTTAGTTTTTTGTATTTGTTATTTTTACTCTCTTGCTTGAAGAGGAGAAAACTGGAGATCAATCTAATTGCACAGATGATAGAAAAAAAGAATAAATAAGGCATTCCTATAATAAATACAATGAGATCAGACCCAGAAACTAGTCCCTTGGAGAGAGCAGGTTCCATATTTGATCCTTGCTTAATTTCAATGGATATGTTTTAAATTACACTTTGACAAATTAATGTGGCTCTGATTAAAGAATTAACTACTTAAAAATAATTACTGTAACTGTTTTGAAGGCTTGTCATTGTAGTTCTGTTGAGGCCTCAAACCCCTGGGTGTGAGTGCAATACTGAGATCAGAGGTAAAATTCTCAAAAGAAAAAAAAAAATAGCTACTTTGTAAGTGAGAGAGAAAAAGTTATTACAGGCTAACCCTTTCCCGTGTCAATTTCTTAAATGTGAAAAATATCCAATGAACCCATTAAATACATTTTGACAGACTAACAGCAGGAGGCTTGTTGACCTTTCACCTCATATTGATTTCCCCTTCACTCGTTTTCCTTGGTGATTTCCGCTTTTCCCGCATATATTTTGCCTCCCAGTCCACTCTCCACATGCCACTTCTGTAATCACTTGCAAGGGAAACCCACACAGAGCCGTGAGCTGCGCCAACACTTCAAGAGAACCTTGAAAATAAAGCAGCCACAGAATTCACATCTATCGATAAGTTCCTCGATCAGCAAATATTTCTATAAAACGTAGATACCCCTGGCATTTCAATAACACAGCTGAGCAGATAAACACCTGAGTGAGTCAAAATGGTCCTTAATTATTATTTATTCACATGCTCATCAGCTCCAACAGCATTGATTAATGGGCCACTCTGCACATGACACCAAAATGGAGATCCAAGGAATGGAAAGGAAGTGCATCTCTCGTTGTAGAAAACCCCTACATATAAGGAACATTTAGGGGGGAAAAAAAATCACAGGATGAGAAATAAGCAATCAGGACAGCACTTATAGGTACCAGGGAATTGAAATGAAGAATCTGTGTGAATTCATATCACCCTGAAGGAGTCAAGAAACAAACTAGAAGCGTCTGGAGTTGTTCTGATTTTGATTTTTGAGAAGCATTATTAGGTGTCCTATCTATTTGCAGTGAAGGGAGCTGGGGTCTAGGCAGGAAACGCTACTAAGCGGAGTTGGACACGGTAATGCTGCCACTACAGGGAAAGGCGGGGTGGGGGGCGCATGTGAGGTGTAAAAGTGCTTTAAGACAAGCTGTACCTGGGGCGCCTGGGTGGCTCAGGCCTTAAGCGTCTGCCTTCGGCTCAGGTCATGGTCCCGGCGTCCTGGGATCGAGTCCCGTGTCGGGCTCCCTGCTCCGCGGGGAGCCTGCTTCTCCCTCTGCCTCTGTCTCTCTCTCTCTGTCTCTCATGAATAAATAAATAAAATCTTTAAAAAAAAATAGAAAATTAAGGGACGCCTGGGTGGCTCAGTCGGTTAAGCATCTGCCTTCGGCTCAGGTCATGATCCCAGGGTCCTGGGATCCAGCCCCGCTTCGGGCTCCCTGCTCCGTGGGGAGCCTGCTTCTCCCTCTCCCAACTCCCCCTGCTTGTGCTCCTTCTCTGGCTGTGTCTCTCTGTCAAATAAATAAATAAAATCTTAAAAAAAAAAAAGAAGTATGTCCTCAAATGTTGGTATATTAATATGATATTAAGCATAAGTAGTATGTAGGAAGTTAAATAGTTTACTCATTGTGTTCCACTCTGTTTAAGATTTCAGAGAGATTGTGCTTATATAGAAAAAACAAAATCATTGAAGATTGCTCTTGAGGTCATGTGGAGACTTTAAACCCGACAAAGACAGATTTTCAGATTTAGGTAAATTGAAAGATTCCACATAATATGTATCTTTTGGCTGAATATGTACAAATGTGTCCTTTCACATTTATAAGCTTTACTTGTAACTCACATACTAGAAAATGATAGAAAGGGCAATTGTGTACATTGGAGCTGGGCTGCATTGATTTCTCTGACTTCACTGACTGCTTGAATCCTCCATCTTCCCCATCTCTCCAAACCCACTTTGAAAAAATTTTTATCAGTTGCTGAATATTAACCTATCCAATCTTGAAAGCTAGGAAAGCATGCGTTTACTCATATTATTTAAAGTATGATCTTCATTAATCCTTTCAATCCAACTAAGCAATGAATACCATTTCAGTCCATGGTTTTGGAGGGATACCATTCAGTTTTTCATCATCACGTATGATGATTTCTGTACTTTTTCTTAGATCCCTCTTACCAATCTTAACATTTCTTCTTGGGCGCCTGGGTGGCTCAGTTGGTTAAGCGACTGCCTTCGGCTCAGGTCATGATCCTGGAGTCCCAGGATCGAGTCCCGCATCGGGCTACCTGCTCGGCGGGGAGTCTGCTTCTCCCTCTCCCGCTCCCCCCTCTTGTGCTCTTTCTCTCTCTCACTCTCTCTCTCTCAAATAAATAAATAAAATCTTAAAAAAAAAAAAAGACAATCTGTACCTGTTAACCTGCAAACACCAGAGACTCTTCTAAAGGAGCAGAAGTCAAAATGAAGTATGGCGGGACCTGTGAAAATGATGTTAATTTTGGTGTTATCTTCTGCTTGTGGCCGTTTGCCTTTGAACGTCTCTGACATGTGGCTGTCTTCCTCGGGTTTCCTCCAGGCACTCATTTTATTTTTTTTATTTATTTTTTAAATGTTTTATTTATTTATTCATGAGGGTCAGAGAGAGAGAGAGAGAGAAGGGCAGAGGCAGAGGGAGAAGCAGGCTCCCCGCCTAGCAGGGAGCCCGATGCGGGACTAGATCCCAGGATCTTGGGATCATGACCTGAGCTGAAGGCAGATGCTTAACCAACTGAGCCACCCAGGCACCCCCAGGCACTCATTTTAGAACAGGGCTCGGCTTTCCCCATCTCCAAAAAAAAAAAAAGAAAAAAGAAAAAAAGAAAAATTGGTCTGCAGAGCCTTCATGAGCATTATAGATTTGGTTGAAGATTTCCTTTGGAGAAGAAAGCACGTCATGTTTCCCTCCAAAGAAACCAGTACAAATCCTGAGGCGCTTCTGTTCTTCCCCAGGCACCTCCTTGGCCGCAGATCACAGGCGTCTTCCTCTCTCCTATCCTTTCACTTGGGCAGTGTCCCCAACTTCCTTATGCCAGCTTCCTGGATGGTGGGGCTTCTCCCAGCTTCTCTCTATTATAATTTCTGTCCTCTTTTTATACAGTCTGCTTTAGCTCCGACTCAGCTCCCTGAGTTCAATGGGAGATTGTACATTAAGGCTAATGATTTCATCACCCAAATATTTTCTAATTACATAAAGTGTGGAATTATGGAGAGATTGAAGTAATTTAGCCTAAATATAGAAAAAAGTTAGGATGGAAGATATTTTTTATATTCTCAATTTCCCATTTCTTTAACACCCCAAAGTTTTCCTTTTCTTCACAGATCCCTGTTATGGACCAAATATTTCTTTTCCCCCTACCTCAAATTCAAATGTTGAAGCCCTCACCCCCAATATGACTATATTTGGAAACAGGGCCTGGGAAGAAGTGAGGCCTTAATCCTATAGGACTGGTGTCATTATAAGAAGGGGAAGAGACACCAGAGCTCCCTCTCCCCCCACCCCTCACTTTCCCCACCTTCTTGCCCAATCTTATAAGAATACAGCAAGAAGGTGGCTGGCCATCTGCAAGTCAAGAAAAGAGCTCTCAGTAGAAATTGAATTGGCTGGCACCTTGATCATGAACTTCTAGCCTCTGGAACTGAGAGAAAATAAATTTCTGCTGTTTAAGCCACTTAGTTAACGGTGTTTTACTATGGCATCTAGCACAGACTAATACAACCTGTACTCCACAATCTCCCCATTCACTCTTAGCAGATGATCTTGCCTCTAGCTTCACTGAGAAAACTGAGGTCCTTAAGTATTAAATCCTTCACCTTCCTCCTATACTACCAACAGCTACCTCTACTTCCTCCTATTCTTTTCTGCTTTGCCCATTTCAGTGCAAGAGTTGACAGTACATCTATTCAAGGCTCATTCTTCTAATTTGGGCTGGGATCCATCCCTCTCACCTGCTTGGAGCTGATACACTCCCTGCTTAAAGCCCTCCTATGGTCACAGCTTAAATAAAACCCATACTCCCTACTGAAAGCTCTAGAGCTCCAAAAGTTCTGCCATTTGACAGACCCCCTTGCCCCTCTCTCTGACTTCATCTCCTACTGTGATGTAGTTCCTGAATCACTGGTTTCTGTCTGTTTCCCAATCACAATCAACCAAGCTCACCCCAACCTTAGATGCATACATTGACTATTTGTTCCATCTAGAATGCTCTCCCCACACAGCATCCATGGCTAGTGCCTGTTTTCATTCAAGTCTCAGCTCAAATGTCAGTCCTCAGAAAGGACTTCCCTGAATACTCAATATAAAGCCATTCTACAACAAACAAAAATAAAAAAGGGAGACTTCCATTCTCTATCATATCACTACCTAGAATTACTTTATCTATTCTATTTGTCTATTGGCTGTCTTCCAGAAAGTAATCTCCATGAGAACAGGGACCTTCTCTCTCTCTCTCTTTTAAAGATTTTATTTATTCATTTGACAGAGAGAGAGAGAGAGAGAGTGCAAAGCAGGGCGAGTGGCAGGCAGAGCGAGAGGGGGAAGCATGTTCCCCACTGAGGGGTTCGATCCCAGGCCCCCGGGATCATGACCTGAGCCAAAGACAGACACTTAGCAAACCGAACTACCCAGGCACCCTGGGACCTCGTCTCTTACTTCACTTCTCTTTACCCAGTGTCTTAAGACAATGCCTGGTGCACAGTATCACTTGTAAACATCACTATGAACTCATCATCTCCTCTCTCCCTTATTCTCAAGTGATCATCCCTATGGCTATTGTTCCTCAGCATAAAAACACACTCAGATATTTCACATTCTGGGAGCAAAAGTTTCCATCTGACCACACATCTCCCATCAGTTATTTGTCTGTTGATTTCCTTCCCTTTGGAACCACCTACACTTCCTTAAAGTAGACCCTAAACCATCTATTTCCACCTCCTCCATACCTTTCACTCTGCATCTTACTGGAATCTGACGTTGTTACCTTCCTATCCACCTCATTGCCTTTTACCAAGATGGTAAGTTACCACCAGCTTGCCTCCTTCAATAGACATCGCTTTCTCCTCATCTTACTCGACCATCTGTGACATAATATGGTTGACTGTCCCCTTTTTTCTGAAACCCTTTCCTTCTTCAATTTGTATGAAGCCACATTCTTCTGGTATTTCTTTCTTTCTTTTTTTACCTTTCCCTATTGATTTTTCCTTTCCTAAATGAGTTTTTCCTCCTCCACACTCTTTAAGGGTTGCAACTCACATGTGTCCCAGGGCCCTGCAGGAAATGTACAGATGTGAAGGCACTGGTAGGTGAAAGTGGTAGTTAACAGGGGGTGGTGGGAACTGTGAGGGAGTGCAGAATGCTCCCTATCCCTTCCAGAAGGCATTCAATCCAAGTTTTTTAGAATGCTCTGCTAGCCAAACAAACTATCTGTGGGCAAATGGAGACCACTAATTTGTAGCCTGTGTATTAAATGTTGGTGTCCCTTGGAGCTTTTCCTTGGGTTCTGCTTTCTATTATATATATTCTAACTGGAAGCCCCACTCAAAACTACAACTTCAGCTACCATTGATGTTTCACTGAGTGTCTCTTTCACAGGTCCTGTAATGCACAAGGCTTAGGACACAGGGGCAGGGGCAGACAGACTTGACTATATGAGTCCCTGCTCAGCCATTTTCCAGCTCTGTGACCTCAGGCAAATTAGTTCAGTCTCTGAGCCTCTCTTTCCTTATATGTAAAATGAGGATAATAATAGTCATTCTTACAACAGTCTTTAGAAGATAAAGTTATGCATGTGAAATACTTAGCATGTAGTAAGTGCTCAGTGAAAGTTAGCTCTTTGGTTGAACATCTCTAAGGAGAATGGCAATAAACACCCCAAATTCTACATTGCTAAGCTGAACTCATCTGTCTTGCACAGTTTGATCCTTGTGTTACAAGCACCACTTTTTATACGGGTGACCAGGCTAGAAGCCAGGCACCATTCTAGACTTCTCCCCTTATGCTTCTGCCTCACCCCAAACACTATCCACCAACACACCTTGACAGTCTCCAAAGGCCCAGCCATGTGGCCTCTGTCACGTCTTACTGAATCCATGTCCTTTCCTTCAATTCTACCAATGTCTTAACCCAGCCGTTATCATTTCTTGTTTAGATTATTGCCATGACCTCTTAACTGAACTCTCAGCCTCATATCTTGACCTCCTTCATTCCATTCTCTATATTTTTGTCAAAGTGAACTTTCTAAAATGGAAGTTTAATCATGTCACTCCTCTGCTTGGAAACATTCCAAGTCTCTATCCCACATATGTAATAAATAACAAATTTCTGATCTGGCCCCTGCCTTCACTTGGAGAATTATTTTCCATTATTCTTTAGCTGGAACTATCTACTTCAGCTATTCCCAATGACTTCAACCCCCTTGTAGCAAGTTTCACTCTCTTAGGGATGCCCTTCCCTGCCTCTCTATCAGACTAACCTCTTCCCTATCTCAGTTCAAGCATTATCACTTCCGGATGCCTTTCCTGGTGAGCCAGTCTGATCTCCCCCTCGAGCATGCCTTGCCAACAGGGCTCTTTCAATTATGGTAGTTTTGAAAACAGAGGGAAAGCTAACACTATTTGGAGGGGGGGGGAAAAAAGGACTGACAACATGACCTAAGAGATTTGATACTCTTTTATGGTGACAGAGAGTGAGAAAAAGGAAGTCAGTGAACAGTATGCAAGTAAGAAGGGAGATCTGACTGGGTGATGTTATCTTGAAATCCTTGTCATTTGGGAAAAAAATACAAGAATAATAAAATTTTCAAGCTAATGATCATGTTGTGTCTAAGTCATATCTGAATAAAATGATGTGCTAAGGTGATGTACAGATACTTATAAATGACCCCTTCATATGCTTGACAGCACAAACTGCCTGGGAATGGAGGAAAGCTTGTAAGAGAAGTTCTAGGAAGAACTTAGGTAACAAGAATTCAAGAGTCATCTAGGTTACTTATTTAGGTTAATTAAAATATCTTTGTGGTAAAAGACAAGATAAAATCTATGAAATGAATAAAAATACATACCACTATTTTAACATTTAATATGGGTTTAACTCAACTGTATGATTAAAGGATATGTTGAGACCTACTTCAGGATTTCTCATGCATTTAAGCAAGTTATTACCACATCTGTAAAAGTTTACATATGTATTTTGATATGATGTACGTGTTTGTGGATGTATACAGACTTCAATATATCCACACCTACATATATTTATCTGAATGCAAAACAAATTACATTTTACCATTTTTCTGTATTTTAAGAAAATTGTATGTTTACCAGTGCAGGTTTCTCGAACTATGGGGCTCCATTCATTTACTTGTGACTCAGAAAGTCAACTTGGTGGGCTTTGACCAAAGCTTTTAAAAATCCATGGCTATAGAATAGAATAAAAAACATCAGAGTAACACCTAGTAAGGGAAGTATTGTTTTTACAAATGTGGTCATGGTCGACATGTTTGAAGAGCACACCTTCGAGGGGTTCAGGGAGAGACGAGATTGAGAGCATCTGGCTTCTGAGGTCCCTCAGTTCCCATCCAGTGTTGAAAGCCCACCTGGAAATACCAGGTTTCTGTCCTGTCCAGACGCAAGGACACACTTAACAACATCAGAGTATTTTTCCACTTTCATCTGGGGGGATGGGCCAAAGGCCAATAGTGGATCTCCCGGGAAACTGGAATACCTTTACCACTTGGCAATGAGAACTCTATAACATGCTTGCTTTCTTCTCTCTTCTAGTTGCTAGCAAGGGAGAGTTAAACTCAGCACCCCATTTAGTTTTCCACAGCCGTTGGCCTCCTGATCATTTCCCTGGTTGCCCTTACTCTTGTCTTTCTCCCAAATATACTACCTTCCTTAATCCCTGGATTTTGTGTCATTAGTTTTTATGCCTGATTGTACTATAAGTGATCATATTGTAATTGTATTATAAGTTCCTCAAAACCTTCCTGGAGGTTTGTGCTTCTAAAAAAACTCCATGAAATGGAGGCATCCTCTCTACCTTCAATAAAGAGCACTTTATTCCAATGCTCTATCACCTTCACCCATTTGGTGTAGCAATTTAATAAAAGCTGAATCAATTAATTTTATTTGCTTTTTATTTACAAAAAAAAAAAAAACACTTCTAATGGATCTCTCATGAAAATTCTCAGATGTGACGGCCACGAGAATTGCAAATTATCTTGTGGTCCTTGAGGATGTTAGAACTTACACATATGGTGAGGAGCCTGGGGACCCCCTTTATAGTTCCAACAATAATTTTGAATTCTGGCTTATTATTCGGAACCACAAATCATGGGGCATGTTTACCAGACTCTTGCATCCCCCTCCTCTCTCTAGACCTTCATGAAAATGATTACCAGGCCTGAATGGATGATCAGGCCTGAAAGCATCACAGCTTAATGGAGGAAGTGGAGGTGGCTATTTCCAGATTCGATTTCTAATCAGAAGGCGGTAGAATTTGAGCTAGCCCTAAGGGGCTTGTCAAGCCACCGCTACAGCTCATATCTTGGTCTGGTTTTTAATTAAGGCTGCTAATTATGTGGGATAGTACCCTCTCCCTATTTTTTTAAGCAACATAAATGGCGAGAGACTGATCTGTGACCACCATTTCATGACCTGTGTGAGACAGAGGCTTGAGAACGCTTATGTATGTGGAAATAAAAATTCCAGTTAGCTCTGTAGCAGTGGCATCATTTTTTATTTTTTATTTTTTATTTTTATTTTTTAAAATTTTATTTATTTATTTGACAGAGAGAGACAGAGCGAGAGAGGGAACACAAGCAGGGGGAGTGGGAGAGGGAGAAGCAGGCTTCCCGCCGAGCAGGGAGCCTGATGCGGGGCTCGATCCCAGGACCCTGGGATCCTGACCCAAGCTGAAGGCAGACGCTTAACGACTGAGCCACCCAGGCGCCCCACAGTGGCATCATTTTTTAAAAATAATCAAAGAAATGTCAAAATGAAGCAATGTAAACAGTAATCATTAACGGCCTTTACTCATCTGGGTAGAATTAGAATCTGGAGTTTCTGGGAGTTTCTGTGTACTGTCTTACAGAAGAAAAAAAAAAAAGTTGTGTTGTATTTGTTCCAAAGCTCCTGGATGCTTATTTCCAGGCTTCTCCAAAGGAGATAGGAATGTAGTGGGTGAGTTCTAAGCGATTTCAGGCAGGCATGTGATTTAATATCTATTACTGCAGGCACGGTCGGTCTGGATACAGGATATGTGATCTCCCACTTCACAGTGTCAGGGAGGACAAGGAGAAATAGCAAGTCCCTCAGAGGCTGAAGGGACAGAGCTGTTTACCTCGTGAAGTTAATTAAATATGGTGAGATCATCAAGATATAGGGTCATGAAGCAGCTTGCCCCTTCAGGTAAGGCTCTCAGCCTTAGGAAATAAAAATACAGGATGCTGGCTCAATTTGAACTTCAGAAAGCCAATGAATAATATTTTGGTATAAGCATGTCCCAGATATTGTATTTTATGGCAATTATTTGTTGTTTATCTGAAATGAAATTCGAACTTAACTTGGCATCCTGGCAACCAATCTTTATCTGGCAATCTACTTTCAAGAGGTGAATATAGTTGTTACCAAGTTGGTAACAATTTTTGGCTTCTTTCAGTTTCATATACGTTATTATGCAAACTATTTCCAGTTTCCAAAGTAGTCTGTATCGGCCACCAAAACATGAGCATAACTTGGAGGCCCAGACAGAGCCTTGCCACCAGCAGAGGGGTTTGATAGAAGAATGAGGTATTTCTTTGACTTCCATCTGAAATTATTCATGTATTCAGAGTATTTATACTCCCTTGATATCATAGTCCAAAGGGATTGTATTTTTTTTTTAAAGATTTTATTTATTTATTTGAGAGAGAGAATGAGATAGAGCATGAGAGTGGGGAGGGTCAGAGGGAGAAGCAGACTCCCCGCTGAGCAGGGAGCCCGATGTGGGACTCGATCCCAGGACTCCAGGATCATGACCTGAGCCGAAAGCAGTCGCCTAACCAACTGAGCCACCCAGGCACCCCAAAGGGATTGTATTTTATGGATCTCAAATTCTGAGAAACATTGAAAAGCTTTCAAGATCATTTTTGTGAGAAAAAATTATAGTCAACTTATGTTCCACACTGTACTAATAAACACATGTATCACCTCAAAATATTCATGTTTATGGTACTTACACATGTATGTGTAAGGACATAGAGTCATGTGGTCCAGCTTATTGCTTGATCTTCGCATAGCGAGCACAGGATTATATTCTTACACGAAAACTATGGGATTGAATTCTGAAAGTGAATTTCTCTCATATTGTCTTTCTCATCATATAATACTTCACAATTTACAGTGTCCAAGAACTTTGCATCCATTCTCTTAGCTCATGCTCCCAGGACTCTGTGAGTTAGATAGTGTTACCTTCCTTTTAGAGAAGAGGAAACTAGAGCTTGAGCTAAGCATCTTGCCTGAGGTCATTGGACGAGGAGGTGACAGAAGCAAGAAAACCCCTCAGGTCTTCTGACCCCGGTGCACTGATCTCTCTGTGGGGGCCAAGCTGTGGTCTCAGTAATGAGCCTAAAATGTAAACCTTGGTTATTCTCTGAGAAGGTACCACTGAAAAAGATATGGGCATCCATTCCAAGGGTCTGAAAACAATAATGCTTTATTGATTGGCATCCTCTCCTCAGACTTTATGTCACTGAAGACTTCAGTTAAGATGCAGTTTGCCCCAAATCCTGTGCATAATCAGAGACTGCCGATGGAATGGTGACCTCTCAGCTGCCCGTTCTCTTTCTGCCACGTACCTTTCTCTCCCTGTTCACCTTCCTCCCCAGTCTACTGTGCTTTGGTAACAATTCTATCCTCATAGGTAGACCTTATGAAAATGCAGTGGCAGGGGATGAAAAAAGAGGGGACTCTCAGGAAGGGGAAGATGGGATAGGCTGTATTGCCTGCGAGAGGCAGAGATGTAAGCCAGCTTTGTCTTCGGCCCTCCCTTTACCTTCTCAGGACCCGTCTTCCTTCCTGTATGGCTCTTTACTCCAGAGCCCCCACTTGTCCCAGTGCCTCTAGGGAAATGTCCAAGATAGCTTGATCCTTGTATATTTTTAAAATGTAGATTAATATTACTTCATTTCTCTACATCCCCAAAGATCCTTCGTTTGCCTCTGGGGAGAGATTTGTCTTTCTTAGTAAATTTTTAAGAACCAACACAAAGGAGATTCTATATCATAGGTAAAATTTTACTATCCCATCTCTTTGTTAAAAACCCATGACAAAAACCCTTTAATTATTCCCACTCTGCAAATGGTTGTGTTTTTTTGTTGTTGTTGTTGTTTTCACATTTTTAAAATTTTATTGTTATGTTAATCACCATACATTGCATCATTAGCTTTTGATGTAGTGTTCCATGATTCATTGTTTGCGTATAACACCCAGTGCTCCATGCAGAAAGTGCCCTCTTTAATACCCATGACCAGGCTAACCCATCCCCCCACCCCTCTCCCCTCTAGAACCCTCAGTTTGTTTCTCAGAGTCCATAGTCTCTCATGGCTTGTCTCCCGCTCTGATTTCCCCCCCTTCATTTTTCCCTTCCTACTATTTTCTTTTTTTTTTTTTTTAACATATAATGTATTATTTGTTTCAGAGGTACAGGTCTGTGAATGGTTGTGTTTTAAGCTATTGGATTGAGTGCAGATCCTATCATCAGTGTACAATTTTAGGACATTCTGATGCAAACAGTCCTGGTATTAATGGTGGATAAGGAGGAAGGCGAGTGAGGGGAAATAGAAGAGATGAACCAGCAACATTCCAAGAATAACCCCCCTAATGCATCTGTCAGTCCCATCCCTCGGGTGCCTATCTTGTCTTCACAGGCTTTTCCAGCTCCCAGGGATGGAGTCTCCCTCTTAAAACTAATATTTACTCCGTGTCAGCTGTTGATTTTGTCCTACTTGAATCTAATCACTTAGCCTATAACTCTTCCATGGATGCTGGCCGAAGACAAGAGATTTCTGGGTCAGAGACAATGGTTTTTATTACTTACAGCAGAGCAAGCACCACAAGCACCATTTTTGCGTCGTCTTCACTTGTCCCCCACGTCCCACGGGGATGATGCAGTATGAGCCCAGATGGATGCTTGGACCTGCCAATGGTTGCATTACCAGAGAAGAACACTGGGCTTGGGGTACTTGCTGTTTTATAGCAAGCAGTAATCAGTGTGTTCTCTGTCCCAGAAGACATTATTTCATTTCCCAAAGTTGCTTGCTGTAAACGCAACCTTGAAAGGTGTCCCCAGTAAAGAGCAATCAGAGTTTTGCATTCTTGACTTCTCCTGCAAGAAGGTACAAGGATGCTCAGGGACAGTGGTGAATTGCTTCTCTCAACACCAAGCACCGTTTTAAGGGCCTTCCATGTATTAACTCATATGTACTTCAGAACAATCCTAGGAGTATTTTTATGATCCCCATTTTACACGTGGGGAAACTGCAACATGGTGAGGTTTAAGTACATAGCTAGGTTCCCACTGCTAGTAAGATGCAAATCCAGGCCGCCTGGCGCCAGAATCCGCCGTCTTTGTTAATACACTATCATTTTTATTGCCAAGTCAGTTGAGATAAAGTACATACTGAACAGCTAGGAGATACATTCCTTGTTATTCAAGTGAGGGCTCTGGGCCCACACCCTGGCATATAGACCCATGCCCCACCCTTTCCCAAATCAGTCATGCTTTGCTCATGCTTTTCCATTACCTATCATTCTTCCCAAGCCCCATTGTCCTCCTTTGCTCCTTTGCTAAATTCTTTATCTACATTTTCAAAGTTATACTGACCCACTGTACATTCTCAACCAAGTATTTTTATTTTTCTAGGACTCATCAGTATGGCCTTGGATTCTATTTTTCAAAAGGAGAAAAATCATAATTCTGAGCTAAGTCCTTATACATGGCTCTGAACTTACCTTATCTTTTTTCTTTTTTTAATTTTTAAAAAATTTTAATTCCAGTATAATTAACATACAATGTTATATATCAGTTTCAAGTGTACAATATAGTGATTCAACAATTCTATACATCATTACTCAGTGCTCATTGTGATAAGTGTACTCTTCATCCCCTTCACCTTTTCACCCATCCCCCACCCACCTCCTCTCTGATATGCTTTATTTTAAATGAGTGCCCTCAGTTAAAGTTATTATTTTTTTCAACAATA
This sequence comes from Neomonachus schauinslandi, assembly GCF_002201575.2. Lineage (NCBI taxonomy): Eukaryota > Metazoa > Chordata > Mammalia > Carnivora > Phocidae > Neomonachus > Neomonachus schauinslandi. Next base: position 28,711,798 of record NC_058405.1, on the reverse strand, counting down.
ACATTTTTTACTTGAAGCATACTTCAGAATACGTGGTTCTAAAAGATATATATAAAACATTCCACCCAAGAAAAATAGAATACACATTTTCTTCAAGTACACACAGAAGAATCCCCTGGATAAATCACATAAAAAGAAACATAACAAAATATTAGAAATTCATACTGAAATGGGTCAGTATGAAATCATAACTGAACATTAAGAAATATCTTCTACAAATGCAGATCTGCCATTGAACAGCATATTTCCTCGGCACTACTAATAAATATCCCCCTTGTTTGCAATATAATGGGGGTATTCTTGTTTCACCCTTTTATGCCCCTATTGTGGAACCGACACTTTGATAACTAGACACCCCCTTCATCTATGGCATAGCGTATCACACCATATCATATATTACACTTACAATATTTCTGTATCTCCCACTTGAATTGTGAACTCTTTAAGAACATGAACTTATTTTATTAATTTTTTCATTCTCTCCAGAAACTAGCCTAATGATGGGTTCACAGCATACACTCAATAAATGTTTATGGGATGGTGACAACATGCACAAGTGATTGCATTGCTATAAGTCTAATATCATAGTCCTGTATTTTCATACATCCTGGTTTAAATGGAGTTTTGGGGGAAATGACTTGGAAGCTTAGCTCAGAATACCACTGAACTATGGGGAAAAATGCCTTATAAATTTTCAGCAAATGTCAACAGTTTTCTTTAGGATACAGCTCATTTTTATGGATTGATTGACTTATGGAAATAAATAACACTTGCATGAAAAATAAGCCTAGTTGTTTGGTTGAAAATGAAATATTTCAGTTAGTAAGCCACAGGTTGATTTTCTTTTATGGATTACCTAGAACACATCACCAGCATATTGTGCATGTGACACTTGACTTGTCCTACCAAGTACAACCAACTGATAAACAAAGCCCCGAGAACACCCATGCAATTGAACTGCCATTGTTGACCTACCATCTGTTTTTAAAGCATTTAAAATATGGTCTATTTGCTACTCTTCAGAGCTGTTTGGTCTAAAGCATTTCACGGGGAAATTATTCCTTGCCTATGAAATAAATGGAGAAGATTATCAAATTATCACACATCTGATAAATATTTACTGTCACTTCCTAAGCTGGTTCAAAGATAGGGTGGACTCGAGGCTCCTTCTAGTCTCCTGGGCAATCCCCTTTGTCTCTTTTTCCCCGCCTCTTGCCATTACTTCCCATTCTACCCTTTCTTACACTGCTCTTTTCAGCTCAGAACCTCTGCCTGTTTTCAACCGACCTTGCTTAATTTCTCTTGCATCCCATCTGCTTTTTGCTTCCTGGACCCTGGACTCCACCTCCATCAGTCTGGTGGTGACCATTTGGATGAATTTGGATGATGCTTTCTTTTATGCTGGCAGTAACTGGAAGTTTCAGCTCCCCATTGGCATGATCCTTACCCATGGTGGCATCAGAGATAAGGAGTCAAGGTGCACCCTCTCCATGAGATTCTCCATAACAGCATCTTTACTGGCTTTGGCTCAACTTGCCCCGAAAGTGAAATCTATCTGTTATTAACTTTCTAAAAAATCAATGAAAAAGAGAAGCCCAGCTGCATCACCACAGCTGCAGGGAAACCTTCAGAGTGAAATAGCAACCCAGACAACAAGCCCTCCATCCCCTGAAAGGGGACAGAAAATAACATGTAATAGGTTGGGAATTTCATGTTTATAGCTATTAGTGAGGTGATTTTATATGGCCTCATGAAGTAATTCCATACAAATATGGAACAAATTTTTAAGCTGCAGTCATTGCTATGATCACTAATCCATTCAACTAATATCTAAATGATTGCTATTTAGAAGACACAGTATGGCAAAAACATTTAATAAAACCTGGATCCCACTCTCAGTGAGCCTACGAGAAGTAAGACTTATACATAAATAAGCTTCAACACCATGGAGAAAGCTGTGAGGCAATGCATGTTGTGGAGAGACTTATTTAATATATATGTATGCTTAAAATATACGGTTAAATATGAATAGTTAAATACATACTTATCTCTCTATACATATGGTCAAGTATATATGTGTATATGTATTCAAATATATATTTGGCAAGTATATATGGTTAAATACATATATGGTTAATAATATATATAATAGTATATAATACATATCTGAATATATATTTCTATTTGAAGTCAAGTTTTTAGGTTTAAATTCTAACAATTCAACTCACCCATTTGTTCCTCGATTTTCTCTTCTGTAAAAATATGATAATAGTAGTCTGCATTTCACTTAACATTGAAAATATTAGATGAAATATTAACAAACTATTTTGTTTAACCAGTGATTATTAAGAAGGCAGATGCCGTGTTAGGTACTGGGAAGATCAAGCTGCCTAGGATTCTCTCTTCTGTCAAGGAGTTGAGAGTGCTGTGGAAGAAATGTTTGGGTAAGCAAGTGATTCCAGTAACATGTGGCAGATGCTGTAACAAGAGGGTACAATAAATACATAAAAGACAGTTGGAGAAGAGACAGGACAAGATCAGACTGCCTGGAGGTTTAAGAAGGTTCCAAAACAGGGCGCCTGGGTGGCTCAGTTGGTTAAGCGACTGCCTTCGGCTCAGGTCATGATCCTGGAGTCCCGGGATCGAGTCCCGCATCGGGCTCCCCGGTCAGCGAGGAGTCTGCTTCTCCCCCTGACCCTCCCCACTCTCATGCTCTCTCTATCTCATTCTCTCTCTCAAATAGATAAATAAAATCTTTAAAAAAAAAAAGAAGGTTCCAAAACCGATGTTTGTACTGGGCACTGCTGAGGAGTCCCCCAGGCCTGTGGCAGAGGAAGCTGGATCGGTTTCGGGGGGAGCTGCAGGTGCAACCACAGCGGGATGCATTCATGCTGGTGTAAGCATGGGTGCTGCCGTGCGTCTGTAAGCCCGGGTATGGAGGAGCGGTAAGAGGCGGGACAGCTGAGGAGGGACATGTGAGGTCCTGGCGGGAGCTAAGTGTGGAAAGACAGCGGGGGGCCAGATCCTGAGGTGCTTCTTAGTAATAGAAAGTTTGAATTCTATCCTACAGATAGCAACTGACTTAAAACAACAGAAATTTCTTCTTTCACACTTCTGGAGGCCAGAAGTCCAAAGTCAAGGTGTTGGCTGGGTCACATTCTCTCCAAAGGCTCTAGGGGAGAATCCTAGAATCCATGCTTCTAGAGGCTTCTGGTGACTCTTGGCATTCTTTGTCTTATGGCCGCATAAGTCCTCTCTCTGCATTTCTGCTTCCCTCTTTACGTGGCCTCCTCCTCTATGATTGTGGCTTCTCCTCTGTGTATCTCTTTTAAAGACACTTGTCACTGGATGGAAGGACCACCAGGATAATCTAGGATCATCTCCTCATCTCAAGATCCTTTACATAATTATACCTGCAAAGATTTATCTTCCAAATCAGCTCTGAGTGTATGTATCTTTTGTGGGGATGGGGGTGGGGGTACTATTCACCCTACTTCAGTGAAGAAGCATTGAAGATACGAACTTTAGCAATTTGGAACCGTGTGTGATAGGTCACACTGGGGACCAAGGGGAAGAGAGTTTTATGTTTTGCAAACTCTAAAGGGGAGGGGGGTGGGGGGATGGGTTAGCCTGGTGATGGTGATGGGTATTAAAGAGGGCACGTACTGCATGGAGCACTGGGTGTTATACGCAAACAATGAATTGTGGAACGCTACATCAAACACTAATGATGTACTGTATGGTGATTAACATAACATTAAAAAAATTTAAAAAAAAAAAGAAAAAACAAAACAAAACCTATACAAGCTTTACTACAGTCACTCTTACCTGCCCCAGTGAATTACCATTGACAACCCTCTAAACTATTGAAAAGAAAATTAAGCCCTGTTTAGTGCATAATTTTTGATGTGGTTCAGAATCGCCTTTTACCATTTGTCATGTGAAGAACGTACCAAGCTGCGCTTTGCAAGGCTTAGCCTTCAGGACACCTGACTCCACCTTCACCCTTCCTCACCATCCATAGCTGTGCTGCCCCTGGAATCTCCTACAGCCACTCAGAACTCACTTGGGGGCCCACCTTCAGAGATTCTGAGATAATTTTTCTCGGTGCACAGCCTCACTGGGATTTTATAAATCTTCCCAGGTGATTCTCATGTGCAGACAGAGACTAGAACCACAGTTCCATATGTGAAAAATTTCTTTTTGATTAGCATTCGATTTGACTCTGAGCACCTTGCATTTTCATTCATTAGGGCTTTGAAACTACCAATCTCCCAAAACATAATTCAACCAAAAACTAGCTTAATGACTGACACTTCTTGGTGAGCCGCTCTAACTAGAAAATGGTGCCTCAACTCGTCTGGTTTTTTAAAATTATAATAACGAGAGGGCACTTCTTCAATAGCAAAGACAAATCTCTTACCATCTAGCAATTTGAGCATTCTTGTCACCATGGATTTTTTTTAGCAAAGACTTCGGTTTTTTTAAATGTTGCCTTCAAATATTATTTATTTTGATTACTGAGTTTGGGCAGGGGGGCACTTTAAATTTTGTGCCAGAGGTGAGAGAGGCTCTCATTCTCCTAGTTCCCACTCCGAATAATTATTTTCCTGTGGCTGCTATGGCGCAGAGTTCAAATCAAAGTGTTGGCAGGGCCACTCTTTCCCTGACGCTCTAGGAGAGAATCCTCCCTGGCTTCTTCCAGCTCCTGGTGGCCGCTGGCTTCCTTGTCATGTGGCTGCATCCCGCCCATCTCTGCGTCCCTCTTCACATGGCCTTCTCCTCTGTGTCACTCTCTTCTCCTTGTGTCTCTTAGAGACTTGTCATTGCATTCAGGGACCAGTCAGATAGTCCAGGATGGTCTTCTCCTCTCAAACCCTTAATTTATTTTTTTATTTTTGGGGTTGTTTTTTTTATTATGTTCGGTTAGTCAGCATATAGTACATCATTAGTTTTTGATGCAGTGTTCAACAATTCATTAGTTGTGTATAACACCCAGTGCTCATCATAACATGTGCCCTCCTTAACACCCATCACTTGATTATCCCATCCCCCGACCCCCCTCCCTTCCGTAACCCTCAGTTTCGTTCCCAGAGTCAAGTCTCACATGGTTTGTCTCTCTCTCTGATTTCTTCCCATTCAGTTTTCCCTTCCTTCCCCTGTGGCCCTCCATGCTATTCCTTATGTTCCACATATGAGTGAAACCATATGACAATTGTCTTTCTCTGCTTGACTTATTTCACTCAGCAGCATCCCCTCCAGTTCCATCCATGTCGATGCAAATGGTGGGTATTCATCCTTTCTGATGGCTGAGGAATATTCCATTGTATATACGAACCACATATATGAATGGTTCATATTTGAACCACAAAGAAGACTTATAAGGTCTTCTTTATCCATTCATCTGTTGAAGGGCATCTAGGCTCCTTCCATAGTTTGGCTATTGTGGACATTGCTGCTATGAACATTGGGGAGCAGGTGACCCTTCTTTTCACTACGTCTGTATCTGTGGGGTAAATACCTAGTAGTGCAATTGCAGGGTCATAGGGTAGCTTTATTTTTAACTTTTTGAGGAACCTCCGTACTATTTTCCAAAGTGGCTGCACCAGCTTGCATTCCCACCAACAGTGTAAGAGGGTTTCTCTTTCTCCACATCCTCGCCAACACTTCTTGTTTCCTGTCTTGTTAATTTTTGCAATTCTAACTGTCAAACCCTTAATTACATCAATGAAGAATAGGTTGTTTTGTTTTGTTTTTTTTCAAACTAAGGTTAGATTCACAGGTATCAGGCATTAAGAAATGGATGTATCTTTCGGGGCGCCACCACTCAACATTCTACCATAACCTTCTTTCCTTATAGTAGGTCACTTTGTCTTTACAACAAAATGATACCCAGGGAGGATTTTATTTCCCCCATCTGGTAGATGAAGAGACTGGCACTCACAGAGGTTAAATAAATGCTCCTATGTCACACGGGCTCTGACATCCCTGAACCAGGGCCCCTGATTCCTGGTGTGGTGCTCTGTGAGCTACGGAGGCCTTATTATCAATTGCTTTCTAACGCTCTCCGAAACCATGTGGGAGATAAACCATTGCTATCCTATCCTACAGAAAGCTGATTTTGGAACGCACAGATTTTATTTTCTGCTCTTCCCACTTTGCAGTGCTTCTGGTTTCCAAGCTTTGCCCCAGCTGTTGTGCTAGCATCTTTTATTCTGCTTATAAATTGGTGAACAGATAGCCTAACCCACTTCCTGTTGTAAGCCCACAAATAAAAGCTGTGATCTCTCATAACACAGTAGTTCTCCCATATTAAGCAGTGGAAAGACTGTAATATCTTTTCATCTTAAAGGACAAAGAAGATACAATGAAATGTATAGTTATCTGACCTGGGACATCTGAGGTCCTTATCTCACTAATTGCCTGTTTGATGGGGGAGGCAGAATCGCCTTCCTGAAATATTAACAGAGAGTTTGCTTTCCCTCGTGGCTTTAATTCTTAAAATGTAAAAGATGCTGCAACCTTTCTGGCCATCTATGTGGCACGGCAGAGAAGTCTACCTGCCTGCATTGATCACTGAGAAGAAATGGAAATGTCCATGGCTGAAATAGTCCAGGGCAGGAGGGGACATCCATGCTCTGCATTGCAATAGGGTGCCATGCTTATTTAAATTTAAACTGAGGGCTTCGTTGGATAGCCAGCTCTTTCCAGCCTCAGAAACATGGCATTAGTGAAATGTCAGCTTGCGTTAAGATCACCAGTGGCCTTTTCTGTGCACATTCTTCCATGTTTCTGCACAAAGATAGCAGAGCATGGCCATGCCTCTGCTCTGGAGATCGATCTGCCTTCATGTCTGATATTACCTTACATTGCCAGGGCCAGGCGGGTGTGAGAGAGGGGGCAGAGGGACCGTGTTTACTCACTGAACCTTGAGGTAGAGCTTTAGCAAGTTGCTAGGTGGCCGTGGGTGGCTGAACTGACTACAGTTTGGGCCCTTTTTTAGGGTTTGCAGTGATAAGAGCAGATCTCCGAGGAGTTGAATGTCTGCGTGATCTAAAACCAGGGCAGTCAAGCTGAAGAGGATGTGTGCACTAACCTGTTTGCACTGAATACTCTCCATAAATAATTTACAGCCATGACTGCTAGCTATTATTACAAAAATACCGGATTGCATTTTGACACATGCATCCAGCTTGTAAGTCAATAGATACGTTTCACCTAGTGTGTGCAGACCTGGGAGAAGTCACCCATACAACTATGTTTTCCAACAATGTAATTTAGCATTCCCCAACCAGAGGGAGGAGAGATTTCTGGGGAAGCCTGCACCCTCAACCCACAATAGACTGTCCTTCTAAGTCCTTATTTTATCATTCCTATCATTTTGCCCTGCATAACCTGCTTGTACATTTTAAGTCGTTGGCATCTAACGTGAAAGTGAAATTGCTTGGATGAAAAATATTCTTCTGCTTTACTTATTCAAAAGATATCATCTGGGTACTGCATGGTGTTTCCTTTGAAATCTACCTGAATCCCAAAAAGCATTTTACTACTGGTCCATTTTAACACCCTCTCCCCACCCTAAGTAGTGTGGCTTTCTTCAGCCGGGCATTTTCCTCGAAGACAAGAGTATGGCCCCATGAAGACAAAACCCATGATTTGGTAAATTCTCTTCAGGAAGCAGGAAAGCAGTTTCTGTTTTCTGTGGTCTCGAAAATATGTAATAAAGCAGCCCGATAAATATGTAAGAAAGGAACCACATTAGAGCTCCTCATGATGGTTGCTAAAGTTACATGACTCTTTCAGGTATTTTTTTTTTTTTTAAAGAGAAAGCCCAAGAACACCATTCAGATATTACCCTGTCTTTATGACCAATCAATAGCAGAGTTGCAGGGTCTCCCTTACTCTTTGATGAGGCACATTTACATGCAACGAGGGATTGCATGTATATTTAATAAGAAACTCCATTATGTGTACACATGGCGGGAGAAAGGAAAAAGATGTTTGTGCCGGCTGTGCTAATGCTATAATAAGAAATGCATCTAAAAATTATTTGCTACAGATTTAAAAGGATAATCTTGAGTGGAGGAAAAGGCAGGTAGGAAATGGTGTTTCTAGGCAGAGATGGTTTTTAAATATTCACACGCCAGAAGTACAAAGTATCTGACAGTGAGCTGTTGATAACGTACAATAGAAATATACCCAGAAATATTAACAGTATCTTTTGTTAAAGGTTTATTTTTCAGTAGCAGTAGTCCTGGGTCGAGGGTGAGGAATACATCCCTAAGTTCATCTGAAAGAAGTAATTTTTGATTGTATAACATTTTAAATTACTTTAAATCACCTAAAATTAATCTATAAACTCTTTCAAAGCTAAAACTTAAAAAAAAAAAAAACATTGCCAACAGATACCTTACAATAACATTCATACAATTGTAAGAAATGTTTTAAAGTGAAATATGTATTTACTAAGGTTTGCTTGGCCTAATGTGCCAATTAAAGAGAATTATGGCTTATAGATAATAGAAGAGAATGTCTTCAAACTGTTTTAAAAATAAGGTAACACTAACTCTGGGATTGTTATGTTTGTAGATCTACCTCCAGTTCTTCTGTTTCTTCCTCGTATCTTAGATTCGTCCTGATGCTCAATTTCCATTGCCACCTAGCAAAAGGGGCCCTCTTCACCTGAGGGACTGCACGGCTTTCTGGGGGCCGCCTTGACGCAGATCACCCCATCCCGGCCTCAGTCTCTGGTGCAAACGTGCCTCTCCCGCCCCCCTCCCCGGGTGGCCTTAGCTGCTCTCATCATGCAGGGCCTCTTCGTGGCCTTCGGGCCCTGACTTGCCTTCTGCCAGTGGGAGCAGCTCGCCAGCAGGTTGCTCTTTCACCAGGCTTCAGGGGAGTCGGGGTTCACACAAGGGCCCCGAACTTCTACAGCCCGCCCCTAAGCCAGTGTGCGGATACTGCAGCTGCTGGATCCTGCCCAAGCTGAAAGCCCTTCCTTGTCACAAGCCCAGTTCCTCGGAATTTTCCACACCTGCCCTTTTCTCCTTCTCCGCGAGGGCTTTCCTGCTAACCTGACCTCACCTCCACTCCTACCTCGTAGACACAAGTGTTTTATAGTCAGTCTCGGAGACTTTCCACTATTATTTCATCTGCCTAGAATAAGCCACTCCCTCCTCGTTTGCCCCACATGCCAGCTCCCCATCTGTCCCCCAAGATGTGATCTGGACAATTCTTCTGTGATGCTTCAGTGACTCCGTAGGAGAGGGGTGTTCAAATACTAGTGCCTGGAGCCAGCATCACAAAACTGATATGTGATCAGTTAGAAGGATGGTTCTTTATCCCAAAAGCATACATTTCTTCTCTTTGGGCAGTAACCTTGTATAAAATGAGGATGATAGCAGAAAACTTTTTTTTAAAGTGCCAATTTGAGGTAATAAAAACTTGAGCACTCATATCACTCAGTATTTTGTTGTACATTTTGGGTCCATGAAACCATGAGTCTGAAAACCACTTCCCTAATGCTGGCATCCTCAGAACATACTAGAGTAGTGCTTCTCAAGCTGCAGTATTTTTATTGGCTCACTGGGCGGTGAGGACGTGCATGGTATTCATCATAGCATCCTCAACATCCGGCATGATAAATACTTGAGTGAAGGAGATAGCTGGGACATGTTTAGCTCTTTCTTGTACCAAGGGTATTAGTCTGTTTCCTTTAACAAGTGGTTCTTGACTGGAGTTCTGTGGACCCATAGGCAGGTCCGTGGAAGGGCTTAGGAGGACCTGAGAACAAAATTGTATGCAAAAGTTTTCACGTAGAGTATATATGCACTTACTTTTTTTTCTGGGGAGAGAGTCTATAGCATTTTCAAAGAAGTCATAACTCTTGAAGGTTAATGACCACACTGCAGGAATTATGTCATTCACCATGGACTCACTTAGCATTTCCTGAATAACAGATGTGCAAGTTTCTGCCTCAACACGGGAGCCACAGAAATGCATTCGGTGCGGCCCTTGTCAAAGAACTCATTCATGGTCAGCCTGACCCCATACAAACAGGCCAATTCAAGCTACTAGCGCTAAAGACTGCAATGAGTGTAGATAGTTCTATGTGGGACATGTGCACTACTGCCTGGTGGTGGGGAGGGCTACCCAGAGGAGGTGACATCTAAGCGGGACCTTGAAGAATAAACAATTTGTGATGCAACAAATGAAAGAGATGCAAAGGATATTCTAACTACCCAGCTAAGAGTCCAAACTGAGCAAAAGCAAGAACAAACAATTCCTTTTCTCATTCCCAGGAGCATCTAACCTAGTGCTCATCATACTGCACTTACTTCACGGGACTTGGGATGTCACACAATAAGGAAAAGGTGTACTATGACATAATAACAGATGTGGGGGGGCGCCTGGGTGGCTCAGATGGTTAAGCATCTGCCTTTGGCTCAGGTCATGATTCCAGGGTCCTGGGATCTAGTCCCGCTTCGGTCTCCCTGCTCAGCGGGGAGCCTGCTTCTCCCTCTGCCTCTCTCTCTCTCTGTCTCTGTCTCTTATGAATAAATAAATAAAATCTTTAAAAAAAATAACAAACGTGGGTCATCAAAAACACTTTTAAGTGAAAGGGCAACATAAACATTTCTTATACTCTCCCAAGCTGGTTGAAATTAAGAGCTGTCATGTATTTATTTGAGGCCTATTCCTACAAAAGGCAAGGAAGTACGTGCTTAGAAAAGCAGGAGAGCATCCAGAACGATGAAGGCTGCACTGGGCCCCTAAGCCTGGTTTGTGTGGATGCTGCGATGCCCGGGCTGGCCAGCAGCCGATCCAGCGGCTTTGTGCAAAACAGAAGGGGCGTCTCTTCCTCTGAGTGGATTCTGCATCACGCCAGGACAGCAAGCTCAGCAAGGGATTCCAGCCCCTACCCACCTCCCTGCTGGGTGCCTTCAATCCTCAAGTCCCAGGGGTGGGACAGACATGGAACAGTGATTTAGCTGACCTAACTTTACCATGTGTTTAGCTGATCAGTGTCGAGCTCATGTTGGGACGGTAAAAAGCTAGAGGAGATCCCCAAATCTTCTCCTGTGCAAAGCATGGAGCGACAGTAGCAACATAAACTCCAAGAATTGCTGCCAAATCTAGAAAGATACTGTCAAGGCTGCGTCTTTAAATATCGCACATTTTTGCAGGCACAATACGTTGTGATGAGGATGAAGAGCTGCACTCTGCACATTTTTAGAATATGAGGCTCAAGAGAATAGCAGTTCCAAAAGAAAAAAAAAAAGTCATTTGGTTTGTCCACTGTTTGGAAGGAAAATTTCAGGGTTAACAGCAGACTATGGATTTCCAATCAGAACAGCATTCTATGGAATGAAACATGGGACTAGCTGCGCTCATAATGTAATACTGTTGGTTTTCTTTCTAGCATTTCAACTGTCTCCTCTAATGAGGCTCAGCAAATACAGAAAACTCTAAAGCAGATGTGACTTTGATGAGTTCAATATAGAAAATATATTTAATGTATAATATATAAAATTTATATAACTATATAAAATCAGGTTAAAAATGAGTTACTTTGTGATTCAGCCCTGAACAACTCCATAGGAAAAGTATGAGTCTCCCAAAAATATCTCCTTGACTTATTTTATGTAGGTTCTTCCATTTCTTTTGGCAGAAGTTCAAAACCTCTGGGAAGATAATACACTAACACAAGCCACGCTATTGTCTCCAGAAGTCAACACAGACTGTTCCCGGGATACCAAAGGATGTAGGTTCTTTATATTGGCAGGTTCTTCATACTGTTCTTTATAATCCAATGCTGACATAGATCAGTTTATTGTGTGTTCTCTTTACCACCAAAGAAGACACAAAGTTCCCAGCTTAAAGAATGGGAAGAAGGCATAAATCAGTATATTTCTAAAGAAAAAGAAAATGAGGATGAGGAGTCTGGTGTCCCTAGACAGACTGTACATTCCTTGAATGCACTGTCGTGCACTTGTATTCAAACAGTAAGTGCTCAATTAGTATTTGCTGAACGACTGTCTTGGAAGAAGAGAGGGAAAGCCCTGGAGAGCATGATGACTTGTGTATATCCTAAAGAATTTTCCTGGTCCATCCAAAACACAATCACATTTTTCCTATGTTAAATTTAATATCTGTTTTTTTTAACCACTATTCCTTTTTCTATTTTTAAATGGGTCATAAGTGACTTGAGCTAGAAATCAGAAGGTTTGTTCTCAAATAGGTCTTAACCCAGGGTTGCACACTGTATTCATGGCATCTCTGAAGTTCACGGGTGAATCAGTAACCATGCCTGCCTAATAAATGCTGAATGAATGACTTAAAAAAAAAAAAAAAAGGGTCTACAGCAGGAACGAGATCCTCCTGTGACGTCTATTAAACTGTCAGCACATCTTGGTTTTCAATATTGGAGGGTCATCAAGTAACCCATTTTTCCTTATCTGTGAGCAGCCATCCACCTCTTACTCCCAGATAATGCGCCTAATTCAGCACATCTAGCAGCTCTGACCCACAGTCATTACTATTTGTATACTAAGCCTTAGCACACATAGCAGACTGCTTTTCCCAAAATCAGCGAGCTCAAAGACCCACCAGGTTGACCACGTAAGTTCCTGAGTATTTGTATTCAGTGTTTCATCTCCCTTTCGCTTTTCATCTCATCTTCACTTCCACTTTTCAATCCCGGTGGGTGAGCAGTTAGCAGCACTCTGAAATAAGTAGAAAATCTTTCAGGTTCTCCTATTCTCCGTGGGCGGCACAAGAGGACTGTGTTGCTGGATGCAACCCTTACTTAATTGCTGCCAAATGTGGAGCCACAGACATGGCCTTGAACATCCATAGGCAGATGTGATGGATAGCTACTCCAGCAGTGCTCTCGCTCATCCATCTCTGTAGGAAAACGACAGTGATCGCCGCAGAGTGGCGCTGACATCAGCAGAAATGACCACAAGACTCAGATGAAAAGGCAGCAGAAAAGGGGAATTGGTCTTTGCTCTCTGAGGCCTTTTGTGAATGAGGGCAATTCTCGTCACTTCGGTCCAGACACTTCGCAGATCTTTCAGTGCAAAGAAAATGGCACATCTCTAGGGGTAGGCAGCCATAAATCTTTAGCAGAGCCAGTACATCAAGAATACTGATTATCTAAATTTCCTCACGTTCGGAAAGTTTAAACTGAGGCAAACTATATCCACACCAGTCCATCGGACGCTTGGGTCTATTTTATGGATTGGAACATTATTATTGAAAAAGCTTCCACTGTGCCTACAGCAAAGCCAATGAAAGTGACACAGTTCTTAACTTCTGGAACAGAGGTCTAAAGACGATTTTAGATATAACAGGATTTTCTTAGTAAAAAAACTGGACCGTGTGCTCCAGTAGAGTGGGGAAATACATCAGGATCAAACATCAAGATGATCATCAGGATTTTGCAGACTAAGGCTCTTTCAATTTAGGAACTCACGTTTAACAGTTTGGGGAAAATGTTTTCTTTATTATTTATTTGACAGTTTCTTTTCCTCCATGTTTTTGATTTTACTTATTCTGGACCTCCTATACATAACCTGTTACTACTTTTCTAATTGTTTTGGCTATTTTCTCATAGTTTTGATATATTTGCTTTTTTTATACACTGAGTGATCCCCTTGTACTTATCTTCTAACACTTGTAGTCCATTTGCCACTTGGGCTATTTGATTTTTAATTTCCGTGAGCTCTTTGTTGTTGTTGTTTTTTTTTAATTTAAATTCAATTAGCCAACGTATAGTACATCATTAGTTTCAGATGTAATGTTCAATAATTCATCAGTTGCTTATAACACCCAGTGTTAATCACATCACGTGCCTCCTTAATGTCCATCACCAGGTTATCCCATCCCCCAACCCACCTCCCCTCCAGCAACCCTCAGTTTGTTTCCTATAGTTAAGCATCTCTCAGGGTTTGTCTCCCTCTCTGTGAATTCCCATTCAGTTTTCCCTCCCTTCCCCTATGATCCTCTTCACTGTTTCTTATATTCCACATATGAGTGAAACCATATGATCATTGTCTTTCTCTGACTGACTTATTTTGCTCAGCATAATACCTTCCAGTTCCAGCCACATTGATGTACCACATCTTCTTTATCCATTCGTCTGTCAATGGACATCTCAGCTCTTTCCACAGTTTGGCTATTGTGGACATTGCTGCTACGAACATTGGGGTGCAGGTGCCCCTTCGGATCACTACATTTGTATCTTTGGGGTAAATACCTAGTAGTGCAATTGCTGGGTCATAAGGTAGCTGTATTTTCAACTTTTTGAGGAACCTCCATACTGTTTTACAGAATGACGGTACCAGCTTGCATTCCCACCAACAGTGTAAGAGGGTTCCCCTTTCTTCGCATCCTTGCCAACATTTGTCCTTTCCTGACTTGTTAATTTTAGCCATTCTGACTGGTGTGAGGTAGTATCTCATTGTGGTTTTGATCTGTATTTCCCTCTTGCCAAGTGATGTGGCAAGATTTTTTCATGTGCCTGTTGGCCATTTGTATGTCTTCTTTGGAGAAATGTCTATTCATGTCTTCTGCCCATTTCTTCACTGGTTTATTTGTTTTTTGGGTGTTGAGTTTGATAAGCTCTTTATAGATGTTGGATACTAGCCCTTCATCTGATATGTCATTTCCAAATATCTTCTCCCATTCCATAGGTGGCCTTTTAGTTTTGTTGATTGTTTTCTTTGCTGTGTAGAAGCTTTTTATCTTGATGAAGTCCTAATAGTTCATTTTTGCTTTTGTTTCCTTGCCTTTGGAGACGTGTCTAGCAAGAAGTTTCTGTGACCGAGGTCGAAGAGATTGCTGCCTGTGTTCTCCTCTAGGATTTTAATGGATTCCTCTCTCACATTGAGGTCTTTCATCCATTTTGAGCTTATCTTTGTGTATTGTGTAAGAAAATGGTCCAGTTTCATTGTTTTACATGTGGCTGTCCAATTTTCCCAGCACCTTTTACTGAAGAGACTGTCCTTTTCCCATTGGATATTCTTTCCTGCATTGTCAAAAATTAGTTGACCATAGAGTTGAGGGTCCATTTCTGGGCTCTCTATTCTGTTCCATTGATCTATGTGTCTGTTTTTGTGCCAGTACCATACTGTCTTGATGATCACAGCTTAGTAATACAGCTTGAAGTCTGGAATTGTGATGCCTCCGGCTTTGGTTTTATTTCTCAACATTCCTCTGGCTATGTGGGGTCTTTCCTGGCTCCAAGCTCTTTGTTGTTATCTAGGAGTTTTATTTCATGAGGGCAATATGTTCTTATCTCTGTGAGGACATTAACTGAAGTTGCTTTTTATCTTGATAGGCATTGTCCAGATTTCTTTGTTCTGTTTATTTGTTATTATGTTGTCTTTGTTCATTTTTTGCTGTTTCATTTTGGGGGAGTTTCTTAGTAGTAGCCATTCGTTCATAATCCATAGGCAGAACTACAGAGCTGATTGGAAGCTCTGCCCACATGAGTGAGTTTGGTCAATGTCGCCCTGTGGGGACGAGGCAGCAACTTGACTTTCTCAGGCAGAGCGTTCCCACACGTTGGTATCTGGAAGCACCGTCTTTTTGGAATTTCAAGCTGTGCAGGAAAAACCTAAGAATGAGGTGTAGAGGGCAGAAAACAGCGTATGTCTGACTGCCTGTTCTAGAAACAGGCCTGGGGAACAGAGTGGAGAAGCAGGGAGCTCCATCCTCTGTTGCATGGAATTCCATTTTTCCTCTCCAGCCCGCAGCCTCACTCTACCCATATCTGTGCTCCACATCTGAAGTCTTACTGGCTGGATTTTTTGGTGACTCAACTTGCAGTTTGTGTCTTGGGATGGCGAAGAGAAGTAGTGACTCTGTTCCTGGGGGCAGGGCGGTGACCCGGGGCAGCATCTCTGCTGTCTATAGGCTTTCAATCAACCTTGGTTTTTCTCATCTGTCTCACCCCTCCACTTCCCTCAGACTTAGTATCCCCAGGGCCTGTCCCTTGGGGCACGTTGGTTTGTTTTCCCTTCTATTCTTTCTATTCTGCTCCGTTCTATTCTATTCTCCATTTAAAAAACCTCTCCTAGCCACTAAACATGGATTTTTAAGAGGTCCTCTTGTAAGTCCTGCATGCACTTTGGATATTTGCCTCTTTTTCTCTTTCATCATCTCTTGAAATCATCTGTCCTCCCCTGCCTCTTTTCCCATTTTCTTTGTGGCTCTGTGCCTTCTTAAAATACTATTACTGTCATGTTAGGTCTGTTCTACAAAGGAGAGAAAATAAGACTGTATCGTCAACCCCTCATTTCTCCCATTCACCATTTCCTTATATCTGTGAAACGTCGAGAGGCAACCAGGTTCCAAGGAAAGATCTTGAGTTCAGGGTTAAGCCTACCTGTTTCGAACTCCAGCTTTGTTCCTCGGTGAGGATGTGACTTTTGCCCTTCACTTTTGCCCACTTCTGTCCTGCCAAGTCCAGCAGAGATGCTAGGACAATATTGTCTGAAAAGCATCCAGCAAATTGGTAACTTAGGTCACTGGTGACCTTTACCAGAGTAGTTTCCATAGAGCGCTAAGTGCAGAAGCCTGGCTGCGCTCGGGTTTATCCATTAATTACGCTTCCGTCTGCCGTGCAAGGCTTCTCAGGCACAGTTTCTAGCAAAGCTGTGAGTGAGTTACCTGCACCTTTTGGTCTCTGCTTACTTAGCCAGCTGCTTTCGTGCTTTTAATGTGCTGCCACGTGTATGCATGCTTTTCCTTCAAGGCTCATATAAGCCAGCTGCTGCAACAAGCTTCAAATACTCCCTGCAAACAGGCAGGAGGCTGAATGCTCTCGGAGCTCCAAAGGGACCAGGTACAAGCAGCGTAGCAGGAAAACTGCTTTGGGAAGACAATGTTGAAGAGAAGGTCTGAAGAAGGAGCATCCCAGCACAGGAAAAAAAAAAAAGGCCCCTTGCCAATGATACACTTGGGGAAAAAATATGGCAGTGAGAGCAAAGAGGAAGGAGCCTTTCTTAGTCTTTTTTTGGGGGGGGGTGCATGCTAGGCTGCCAAGTGCGATGTAGTTAGCGTGGGTCTTCCATCAGAACCCTAACCCTAGCGGAGAAGCTCACGGTGAGAGATGTGTGGCCACTGGAAGGCAGAAATAAGTACAGGGGATCCCTTTGGATTACTCGCACCTCTCCTGCCGCAGCATCTTCCCTGGCAGAGGTTTGCTCTGACCTTCAGCGAAAGAAATTCTGCAAAGGACCATTTCTGGAAGGCTTCGATCGCAAAGTTTTAGCAACAGTCCCAGAGTTCCTTTCCAGGGCCCTAAGTTCTAGGCAGTGTTTTGTTACCTCAATTGCAAGGTTGTTTGTTTGTTTGGTGGTTTTACTACACAACCCATTTTCATAAACGGCCGCCCAGCTGCACACACTGGTGGAAAACTTCGCTGAAACAAAAATGCCATTACTTATTCTGTACAGAGAAGAATTTAAAATTCTGGAGACTGGGGAATAGTAAAATGAGAAGCTAAAAAAAAATACTTTTTAAGCCTAGAAGTTCAATGTCAATTTGGGGATCTTCGTACCTGAGGAATAGTTCTTATAGATCTTTTTTTTTGTTCTTACAGAGCAAGGACTTGTATATAACGCGACCTAATTGAAGTTTATTCTACTGACTTTTAAAAATAATTCTTAATATTGCTTATACAATTCTCCTAGAATGTGCTCATTTTAATCATCAGTCAGCATTTTATTATATTATAATCCTTAATTGATTGACGTTTAATCACAGTCTTTGTATTTTACTATCCCTTGTCGCATACGAGGCAATTTTCTCTTTACTGTAGTTTAACAGCTGATGAAAAAGATTTAAGGAAACCTATAAACTTAAGATTGGTTAATGGTCCCTTATAAAAGAATACTACACTTCTAGGATCCATTGCACAGATGTGATACTCAATTGTAGAAATGTGCATGGGGTTTATTAAATTACAGCACAAATCTTCAGTCTTCTGAGTTATTGTCCATGTTGGTATTGTTAGGCAAATGGGGAGACCCATTATTGCTTCCAGTTGTTCACATTTCCGCGGCACCGTGCCGGCTCAGACAGCTGGCTCAGGCACGAGGCAGCAGCTGCTGGGGACTAGCCCGGGTGAGGGGCCGGCGCGGCTGGTCCAAGGAGTCCAGGACCTGGGAGAGAGACACACACCCCAAGCTGGCTGTCGGGGAGGGAGCGGGCAGAGGGAGAAGGACAGTGACGGTACTTTCTACAGACAACATTTTTTTCCGGATTGTTTCAGGATTTTAAGACTTCCTGGACACCGTGAGTACCTTGGAGAATTAATTGCTAAAAACAGCCTCTGGACTTCTTTAATGGGCAGGCCCTTAGTTCTGCTTGGTGCTGGGCTTTTTGTTGTTGTTGTTTGTTTTTTTGTTTTTTAACCCAGCTTAAGGTGTTGTTGGGTTTTGTTTCATTTTTGTTTGCTTTCGGTACTTGTGGTAGGGCTGTAGTTGAATAAAAGGGAAGATACCATGGCCAGTGGGAGCACCTGGGACTTTGGGGTCTGAAATCCCCTCCTCACCACTGATTATCTCCGTGATATTGGGCAGCATATATAACTTCCCAGAGCCTCATTTTCTCCTCTGAGAGGGAGATAATGATATCTATCCTTCAAGGATTCGAAGGAATAGACCTAAGTGCCTAGCACAGGGTGTTGGATTGAGTAAATTCACGGTAACTGATAGCTATTTTATTAGTGTTGGAATTGCAATTTCTGGATAAAACTGAAGTTCATTACAGTTTGCATAGAGATTTGAGTGAAGAATTTCTCCCACCCGCATCATTAAAAAATCCTATCTCAGAGTTCCACCTAAAGGCAGAAGTTGGTGGCAAAAGATCTGGTTCTCGAGTCACACGATGGTTTAAATCTATACGATCTCTGGCAAGTTTAAATTTTCTTCAAGCCTTAGTTTTCTCATCTCTAGAATGGGAATATAATGTTACTTGTCTAATAAGATTGTTGTGAAAATTCAACATTCAATAATGTAAGCATATTATTTAGCATAGTATGACCAAAAAATAAACATTAATAAACACTAATGAACATTAGCTACTATTCTTATGATGATGAATGTCAATTTATGAATTTGATTCCTGAAAGTAAGATGTCTAAACTTCGCTCCTTTATGTTTGCTGTTAATTGTATTGTCTAAGGCCCATTTCTACTGAAAATCTTTCCAGATGCCCTCTGCTTAGTCTATTCTTTGGTTGGCCTGAAAATTTTAGCTAGTTTTAGAAAAAAAAATGAGGTAATGATTGTTGTTATCTAATAAATATTCATTCAATATTTATTAACTAAATGACTGCTATATTCTAGAAACAGGGCTGGGTTCTCAGCACACAAAGATGAACATGACAAAACCCCTTCCCTCAAGGAATATATGGTCCAGTAGGGGGCGATGTAAATAATTAAAGGTGCAAAATGTCACGGCTATGAAAGATGCTTATATGGGATACAATAGGGGTCTAGGAATAAAATTCAAATCCACATGGGCCGGAATTGGCAAACAGGAAATTCATGTATTCAATCACTATTTATTAAGTGCCTACTATGTGCTAGACACTAAAGGGAAGAGAAAACTCCTTCCGGGAGGGTCTTGGGTCTCACCATTCCATTGAAATATTCTGAGTAAGGTCCCTCTTTGGTATCTCCTTGCCCAGGGTAACCAGAAGCATGCAGCTGATAAAATTGAGCACTCTGCTCTTCAGGGAACTTTCTTTTCTAGAATGTTCTTACCTGGTGGGTAGTACTTTTCAGTTTCCTCTGAAGCCTCCTCGGTGCCTGTTCCACCTCTAAATGACTGAGAACTGTAGCACACCGCTTATGGATATTTGAAGTGATCAGTGCCTGTATTTGTTTACTTGGTTAGTACTTCCTTTATCCCTGCTTTCCTTGTACTTAGAATATTGCTTGCACATACAACTCAATAAATATTAGTTGAATTTATTAAAAAGAGAGAGAGAGAGCTCGCTGTTTGAGAAGTCAGTTACATATATAGATAATTATAATACAATAATTGCAGTAAATTGCAGCTACTCAGGAAAACGTTTCCTGAGTTTTGCACTAAATGGCAAAATAGAGGCTCAAGTGTGAAGCTGTGTAAGGATTTGCAGTCCAAGGGAGCACGAGGGAAGCCTGAACCAGCGCGGCCCAGGAGGGAACGTGCAGGAAGGTAGGGGTGGCAGCTACATGGGCCACATCAATTCTCATATGAAATGTTTATTTTATTCCTATAGCCTTCTCGAATCTATTCTAGTGCCCTCCATTGACATAAACTGTAGAAGGCCTCCTGAGAAGCTAGCGGGCGCATCTCCTGAACCACTGTGAGCTGAGTGCGGGTAACTCTCCAAGGCCAGTCTGGATTCAGAGGCACGCACAGCCCATGAGCTGCCTTCTGCTCTGCCTTCTCCTCCTGCAGCCAGTAGCTGCTCCCTCTGCAGAAAGCAAGGTGATGGCCCAGACCTCTGGGCATCCCCCCTACTCCTTTCCATTGCCAGAAAACATTTCACCTCTAAACCACTGTCTTCGCCACTTAAGGATGAGGAACTAAAAAGAAAGAAGGAGAAATAACTTGGCCTCTCTCGTCATTTCGTTTGAAAGATCAATCAGTTCCCTTTGAGAAATTTTCTGGGATGGGAACCAAAGTAGCTGACATCCAAAAGCAGCGTCTCCACTACGAGCTCTAACGGTGATGCTCCATTAGCTGTCAGCAGTAATCACACTTACATCCGCTTTCCAGGCCTCCAGCTATGAGGGGACACCATTACACTCTCCCTGTCTAGTTGCAAAGCGCTCAATGACAAACACGCGAACCAACCAAGCTGAGCGGCGGGCGCCGTGAGCTTGTCCCTGGCACGGGGGCCTCGCCAGCAGGTGTATCCTAACTCACCTGTGCAGCACTTGGCCCAGGCCATCAGGACCTACAACTGGGCACCCCCGTGAGGAATTTGTGTCCACCTAGATCTGAGCTACAACCACCCCCTCCAACCCCAGACAGCAAACACTGCTGGAAATGCAGGCGCCTCCCAATTAGCTAATGGCAGGAGGATCTGCCCTCTCTGCCTCTGTTTAGGAGGCCAGCCAGGATTCTGAAGGAAGGCTACCCTGCCCTCGCCTTTTTAAGAAAGGCGCTGGTTTGAAAAACACACAGACACAAGCACACAAGGTTAGATTCTGATGCTTTTTGCTTCTCGCCTTTAAATATTTCAGTGACCTAGCAAAGTATTCATTCATAATGAACCCCCTCAAGGAAGCACAGAGAAGCTCAGAACATATTGGGTTAACTATTTTTCCTCAGGCCTTTGATTTATGGAATGTATCTCCACTCGTCATTTTCAAATGAGAGTGGCTATAGCTTTGCACTGAGCCTTGAGCATTAACTCCTTATTAAAAAGGACTTCCAGGTACCCCTGGGCTCAAGGAGGGCCTCAGGCCAGGGTAATTAAAACATAGCCTTGAACAACATGGCCATATAATATGGGGCCCCATGATGAGAGATTATCAATTTATTTTAATTACAGAAAAAAGGTGCACATGTCTAAAATAATAAATTGCCTCAGACCCCACATTTTATGGAAAGGATGACTGTCAAAGGGGTTAATTTTCATCTTGAAAACTCCTCTTCGTTCTTCAATGCCCTTTCCTGTTGGCAAAGCATCCGGTCTTATTTGTGAAGTCTTGCCAAGACAGAGTTGGTCAATTTCATTTTTTACTCCTATTAAATTCTGTTTCTAGGTTTCTTTGCAATTATTACCAACCATGTAGAAATCGTCTCTCTCCCCCCTCTTTCCCACTTGTTCTGAAAGAGTCAACACTTCTGGACCTTCTTGCGTGTCTCATCTTTGAAACATGAAAGCAGAGAACAAGTTCGTCACAAAGAATTGTCCGAGAGTCATGATTTCCGGAGGTCTGAAGGGAGTGGCAGGGCTGGGAAGAAATGGGGAAAGCGTCACCTGGACAAAAAGTTGTTTTCTAGCATCAACAAATTGTTCCCGTGTAGACGCGGATGAAAAAGCTACAAACCGTTCATTTCTTTAATAGAAAGCCACGATCAAGATTTTTTTGTAATGTTGAAACTACTAACCATTAAACGTTGGCTCAAGCTTATTTTTGTCACGCCGCGCCAACCACAGACAGCCCACGTGCATGCAGAGTTTGGCCCACGGGCGGCCCGTGTAAGGCCCTAACTTTCACTGCTCCAGCTGCTCCCTCGTTCAGTCCCTTCATCACTGGCCCCATGTGTAGGCACCGCGGAGCAGAGAGAGGAGGGGAGCCTAGGAAAGAGAGTGCACCCTGCTACCCCGAGCCCACCCAGCCACTGTAAGTCTTGGGGTCTGTCTGGTCTCCCCTACCTCCCCGACCTGTTTCTCTGCCTGGAAATAGCTTCCCAACCTTGTCCGAACTCCTACTTAGGAGACAAAGTCCAAATGTCCCGGACAGCTCTTTGTCCTTTGCATTCTTCTTGTACCTTTGTTAGGATTCACTTACATCAACATCCTCAAATAGCAGTATGCATCCCACTCACCTGGAGGGCGTGTTAAAACAGGCTGCTGGGCTCCAGCCCTCGAGTTTCAGATTCAGTTGCTCTGGGGTGGGGCCCAAGAATTTGCATTCTATCAAGTTGCCCAGTGCTGCGTCTGGGGACCACACCTGGAGAACCACACGCTCGTCCTTTGCGCTGTGTGTAGTTTATCTGTGGATTTCCAGAACAGGCACAGTCAATAACCCTTTCATTAATGGTAGTAATGGCAGTCACTTTGGCTTCCTTGCCAAGCTGATCTAATGAACATCTACCTGATGTCAATGGGAAGTCGTGGCTGATCCACACACCCCCTCACATGAAACTTTCATATACTTCTAGAACCGAAGGGCTCGAAGAGTCCTTCAAGATTGTCTAGTTTAATCTG
The DNA here is from genome assembly GCF_002201575.2 of Neomonachus schauinslandi. Lineage (NCBI taxonomy): Eukaryota > Metazoa > Chordata > Mammalia > Carnivora > Phocidae > Neomonachus > Neomonachus schauinslandi. Next base: position 28,688,848 of record NC_058405.1, on the reverse strand, counting down.
AACATTTTATAAATGAAGACACTGAGGCTGTCTGTCTTAGCTTGGCACCTTCATTTTCCAGTTACACTCCAATTTCCAAGGTCTGCCTTCCTATACCAGCTAAATCCCAATTCTTTCCTCTAAAACACAGAAAAGCCATGATAAATTTTGAAGATTTCCTGTTGGGATATGTGGAGTGGATTAAAATGATAAACATTGCACAGAGCAAAATATTTTTGTGACTTTTGTTGCATTAGCTATATATCTACATTGTTTCCCTTGTCACTAATTTCACATGCCTAGGAACTATTCCAAATCTGCACCACAAAAAGTGAAAAATATACCTAATTACTTCTGCTTAAGCTATTTACATTTATCTTTTAACAGTGCAAACTTCTCCTTGCAAAACTGGGGATGACACAAAAGTTACTTGCAAACCCTAGTAAGAGGTCCCATTGACCTCCAACCCTAAAATCAAATATATGGCAGATTTTAATATAGATTTCTCATAAAAAATTTTAAATGCAGTAAAAACTCTTAGTGTGTTATAGTTCAGTCTTTCTTCCCAAAATGATAAAGTTATCCTCTACTCAGCTTGTCATGTGATACTGACAGTTCATCCCTACCCTGACTCTCACCATTAACTTTCATGCTGATAATTCAACATTTCTGACAAGTATTTATCTAGTGTCTATTGTATGCTGGGTACCGTTTTATGCGTTACAGATCTAGTAGCTAAACAAGATAGTTTTAAGGTCTTGCCTTTCAGAAGCTCTGGTCTGATGTGGGCTGGTCTCTTGTGATAAGTACAATGAAAAAACCAGGCAGAAATAGTAATAAAGGGGCAGGCCATTTTACATAGAGGGCCCAGGAGGTGACATTTGAGCCTGACCTGTACGAGATGGAGAAGTCTTGTGAAGACCCTGGTGGAGGGAACAGCAAGCACAACAGCCCTGAGGTGGGAATTAGCCTGTCATTTTCAAGAAGTGGCCAGAAGGCCTGTGTGGATGGAGAAGAGGGAAGGAGGAAGAAGAAGGAGCCTCTGCGGAAGGGCTAGGAAGGGTCAGGTCATGGGGTAAAATAAAGGGGGCCAGAGTCCTAACGGAAATGGCAAGCCTTTGAAGGGTTACAGCAGGACAGCCATGTAAACTAACTTGTTCTATAAAGTTCCCTCTGACTGCCGTGCGGAGAATCGACTGTTTGAGATACTAGTCATGGTCAAGGGTATAAAGAGGGAGGTTAGGCAGGAGGCTGCTGTGGTGACTCTGGAGAGAGAAGGCGGGGGTATGAACCCAAGGCCAAGGTGGGCGACATGACTGCCGGTGACCAGTTGGTGATCTCTTTTGAAGGCATTTCAGCTGGAAAGAAAGGTCAGTGTGCCAGGTTGATCAACAGTGGAGGGGAGCTGGTTTCAGGACAGGGGTAAAGAAGGAAATCTAGAGAGAGCTTTGTGGGTGCCAAGGAAGAGAGGCTGAAATGAAAGGCCAGCGTTTCCAGCTGGGAGCAACCCACGAGCTGCCAGAACGGGCTGATCGATTGAGAGCAATATGGGATTAAACTGTGGGATAAAAATCGTTGAGGAAGATGAAGGGCAACCAGAATAACAGTGAAGGAGAACATGTTATAGCCAGAGGGTAGAACATGATGGTTTGATTTTAGAGGTGAGGCAGTTCTGAGTTGCTTATCTGTAGGTGTCCGTCCCCCTCTGTATGGTAGTTTATGTAGAAAGAAAGGCCTACTAGATCCCCAGTGGCATAGGGTTTGTGCCTCCTGACTTGTGCTTCACTCCTCACGCCCCAGTTGTAAACTCCTGACCTGATTCACTAGGCTTCTGACTCGTCACCCCTTTAAGCCTCTGTCACTGTGTCAAAGCAACTTCAGTCTGCTGGCTGGCGAATTTCCTTCTAGTCTTCTGGTTAACTACTATGCTCTTTCCTGTATGGCGCTGTGATCCTCTGAATAACCTTGCAAGTGACCTCTCTCTGGCTGGATCTGATCCCTAGTACCTCTCATCCTCAGGGTGTCTCCCACAGGCCTGCCTCTGCTGGGACTCCCACCTGGATAACCACAGGGCGCAATGTGTGACCACAATCGTGGGCTGTAGATGTGGATTGCAGGTGAAAGCCACTAGACAACAGGAAGGTAAGAAATTATGGAGCTAGGGGAATGGGTGAATTTCAAACTATAGTGGGCCTTCCCCACTGCCTCATGGGAGGAAATAGAAAATGCAGAGAGAAATACCTCATCTTACCACCAGCAAATCTATTAGTGGACCTTAATCTTTGGGTACATACTCTCTCCCCCCTCCTTTAATGATGTTTCTAAATGTTCATCCACCATTCATACTGCTCTTGTTCCACCTTCCTTCACAGCCAAACTAGAAAGCCCACACCCATCCCCCCTTCTCTACTTCCCACCCACCACTTCTCCACTCCCCATGCAGTCCTGTTTCTGATCCCACACGCCACTGAATGTATGTAAACCTCCAATACTAGAACCAGATCAAATAAATAATTTTTAGGCTCTTAATTTTACAAGGGGTTTCTCTTAGTATTTAATTCACTCCTTGAAATTTCTGGTACAGTCAAGATGGAGTAAGGCCACTATAGTCTATCTTCCCTACTGACTATGACTAAAGTATCCATTCCAAATACAAAAAGCAACTCCCTAGGACTCTGAAAATTAAACACAAACAGGTAGACTGGGGAGAGGAGTCAGAACGTAAAAAACTGACCCATATGGGCAGTAAGTGAGTTTCCCTCTTTTTATTTCCTCTTCCCTTTCTTGCACTCGAGCCAAAGACAGTCTTCGAGTGGACCTGACACAGCAGCACCATGGACATCTAACATTCTGAGATAAATTTTGCCTCTCTGCCCAGAACACTGGGATATAGCCCTTTATAAGCCACAAAATATGGAGGAATTACCATTTTTTTTCTCTCGTGGTTTTGCAAGGCTGGTCTCCCAGTGGAGCCCATGTGGTAGGCAGCAACTCTAGATGCTTAAACTCTGATAAAAAACAATGTCTTTCTGGACTGAGGAACTGGGTAAAGGGGCCCCCATAATCAAGAGAATAGAGAGGGGCATTCCATTTTCTTTCTCTTTTTCTCCCCTATTTCTCTAGGATGGCCACAGTCATGGGAATTATGCAGTGACAGCATGGGCAGCTAAAACTCCAAGATAAATTCCATCTTTTTGGCCAGAGAACCAGGGAAATGGGTACTTTCTAAATAGAGAGAGTGAGGGAAATTCTGGAGATGAGAGATTTGGAGAAGTGTTTCCCCTAATTTTGTGAATGAATTGAGTATAACTTCTAGGCTTACTCTTGAGCTGTAGTTAGAATAGACCCAAGAGAGCACAGCAGAAGCTCTGAGAACTGAACTTTGATTTAAACAATCACCTGGGTCTCAGACTAATCCCTGAGTGGCACATGCTCACAGCAGATATGCTCAAAGCATATCAAGGGCTTTGACAACTTAGCTGACATGGGAACCATCACCCGTGGAAGGTGTGAAAGAAATTGAAAACTGAAAATAACTGAGTTGAAGGCCTGCTAACACAAACAGATAATCAACACTCTTCCAAGGGTTTTAACGGGATCTAGGATCTAAACAACAGGATGTTAAAAATGTCTAGGATATATATACAATGGAATATTACTCAGCCATTAAAAAATAAAATCTTACCATTTGCAATGACGTGGATGGAACTGGAGGGTATTATGCTAAGTGAAATAAGTCTATCAGAGAAAGACGATTATCATATGATATCACTGATATGTGGAATTTGAGAAACAAAACAGAGGATCATAGGGGGAGGAAGGGAAAAATAAAATAAGATGAAATCAGAATAAGATGCCTCCCCAAAGAGAGGGAGGCAAACCATAAGAGACTCTTTACTATAGGAAACAAACTGAGGGGAGGAGGGTCAGGAACTGGGGTAACTGGCTGATGGGCATTAAGGAGGGCATGTGATGTAATGAGCACTGGGTGTTATATGCAACCGATGAAACATTGAACTCTACCCCTGAGGCTAACAACACATATATGTTAATTAAATTTAAATAAAATAAAATTTTGAAAAATGTCTAGGATATAATAAAAATATATTTAATTTACAAAGAACTAGGAAAATGTGAGTAATTCCAAAGGGAATCAACCAGTGCCCACTGCAATGACCCAGATGTGAGAATTATCAGGTAAATATTTTAAAGCAACTCTTACATGTATATTCCACAATGTCAAGGCAAACACACTTGAAAGAAATGGAACGATAAGAGGTCTCAGAAGAGAAATAGAAATTGCAAATTAAAAATTTAGGAATGAAAATTATATCTGAAATAAATTTTCATTCCTTTTAAAAATCCTTTCCCTTTGCCTTCTACTCTGCAACACCTTTCACATTTTCAGTCTAGTCTGAGAAATCCTCCTCTGTCTTCCTCACTGTGTTCTCTTCTTCCATCTATCTCTCTTGTGTCCTTGGCTTTCTCCTCGTTTTGCTGTATGTTTTCATACGTAAGCTTATGCTCAACTTATCTACTCTTACTATTTCTTTCTCTTCACTCATCATCCATTCTTTATACTATTGTCTTCAGGCTTTTGCTTTCAACATTCCACAGAAATTGCTCCTATTTAGGTCATTGGTGAAACTCCTCATGGCTAAACATAATGAACAATTTCAGTCTGCTTTATTGACACTCTTGTCTGAGTCTGGGCCACAGCGCTGGGCAGAGTAGATGCTTAATATATTTGTTGTTTGGATAAGTCTACAAAAGGCAATGGCTTATAAATATCAAAATAACCTGGTTGTTATGATTTCATAAACATTTGTTTTTCTATATCTGTTGTATGTAATAACCTTCCACCATCTCATATTTGCAAATAATAAACATAATAATAATAATTAATAATAATAATAATAATGCTTATTGAGCACCTGCTGTGTGTCTGGGCTTGTGTCTTGCTCTTGCATGTACCGTGATTGCACTGAGTCCTCAGAACTACCTCAAATGGGTATTGCAAAACTATTATCATCATTTTAGAGATTAGAAAATCAAGGAACAGAGAGGTTTAAGTGACTTGCACAAGAAGATAGTTGACCCAAGATCTATATCCAGGAATTGTAACTACAGACAATGCATGCTATTATGCTCAGCTCTGCTCAAAGGGCTTCTATCCAACTTTCTACAGTCAGCTCAGGCCCCCCCTATAAAAAGACTTTCTTGACTAATGAACACCACCACCCTTCTAACGTTGGTTAGCCTCTTTGCTGGTCTCCCAGAGCACTCTACATGACTCATAATAGGGATCATCTTCCAGGGCAATCATCTGTTGATGTGTCTTTTGCTCCTACTAGAAGTAACTCCTCAGTGGCAGGGACTGTGTTTTATCTTTTTATCCAAATTGCAAAGTACTCCATATAGTAGACCTTCAGTTAGTAGTTGCTCAACTAAATGTGAACAGTTGCCATTAGCCTAACCCTCTCTATGTTTAAGCATTGACTGGGCCTTTCTGCTTGAATCTCCTCAGTACTCATGGACAACTTGGATCAAATGGAACTCATATATTCTCCCCACTATTGCCCAAGATTGTTCTTAAGCTGTGATCTTTTTTTTTATTATTAAGTTACCAATATCTATCCTGCTAACCAAGTCAGAAACCTGGCAAGCATCCAAGATTTGTCTCTCTTTTGTGCCACTAACTAATCAATCAACTGCTCTCACTGATATCTTCTACACAACTCTTAATCCTTCCCTTTCCCTTGATCTCCTTGCTTCTGTGCTTCCCTCCATTATGGCAATAATTACAAAATATTGGGATTACTTATGTGCATATCATCACCTCCCTCCCTGCCACTGGTCTGCAAACTTCTTGAGGAAAAAGATAATCTTTTCATTTTTGTATCCCTAAGTTCTGTCTCCTCTGGAGTGATAACTTGGGGCATGGATCAAATGACCTAGTGGTTATCAGCTTATACTTTGCAGTAAGCTAAAGAGGGAATTCCTCTCATCAGGGATTATCCTTACGATAGCCATGAAAGTTGTTCATAAATATTCCAGTTCTCCTTTTAGGTATCTTGTAAGGTTGTACACCCCTGCCCATTTTGAAGTTAGATCAGCATGACTTGCTTTAGCCACTGAAATAGAGGTGATGGATGATCTCTGGACAGAAGCTTTCAGAGATAGCACATGATTCACCACATCCTCTTCCCTTCTCTTCAGTGAGCAGGGACGTATATGTGAGTGCCAACTTTGTCCCATGAAATGTGAGTAAGAAATCAATTTTTGTTCTGGTAAGCCACTGAGGGTTAAGGATTATTTGTTACTGCAACATAACTTAGCCTATCCTGACCAACATGACATCCTTGGGGACCAGGATTTTTCTCTTCTGGAGGAGTGGTGATCAGGGAATACCATGCTGCTGTCCCTTTCTTGTCTCACAGATGTTTTTATCCAGATGAATTCAGGTTAAAATTAGCATCAAGGGAAACCTTGAAATGGAACACAAGTCCCAACCTGGCAATATTCAACCTAAGAATTATGTGTGGAATGCAAAGGGTAATCGTATTTGCTTTGAAGGATAATTATGAGCTAACTGTATGTAAGAATGGAGGAACCACTTCTATTCATATAAGTGTTTTCTCTCGACTGAGTGTGCAGCACACAAGCTGATCCAGTCAGGGATAATATGCCTCCTGGAGCGCTGCTGGGGCCAAAGGATTAATGCCACAAATATTGGATTGGGATTACTTAATTAGGACATTAAGTGAAAAGTCTGTCCCCAAAATGGCTCAACATGGGAAACAGGATAACATTATAACCACACTTATTAAGCATTTAGAGTTTGCAGTGCAGCATTTGTTACGAAGAAAACTCTGGAGAAAACTCTAGGAAAAAACTCTGTACGTATTAATATTTTCGATCACCAGTTCCTCCTTGCTAGAAGAAGTAGACAGCTGAGTCTGAGAGACCATTTACTTCCCATATTGTCCACCTTTCCTCTGCGAGGAACCAAATGTCCAGATAACCCCCGAGTTTCAAGGCATTTTGGAAAGTCCTTATGAGCTCACTTCTCGTTTTACTGAATTTCTTCCGATGTAGATATTCTGTTTCCTGCAGCTTCTCATCCTTTCATATTTTTTAAAACTCTCTTTCATTTTTATTTTCAGTCCTCTAAACATGGTCCACTTCTGTCCTTTATCCACTTGCCCCCTTGGTTTTGCTTTCATTGTTTTTAGGTTGGAGCTCCTTTTCACTCCTAAGAAAACTGTCATGGATCAAAAAAGGTTTGACTTTGTGGTTCAGTTCAGATGACCGCTTGCCCTCAGAAAGCAAACCGAACTCTACGGTACTTCCGTTGTGGAATCCCAGAAGACTTCCTTGATTTCCTGCAAACAAAACTACCTCTAGTGTTAAGGAGCACTTTCATCCATTCTCTATAACACCACATCATTGTATTTTGACTTACCTTCTCTGTCTCCCGCACCACACATGAAACTCCTTAGAGGCAGCGAACTTGTTTTATTCATCATCACATCTCTGGTCCCTCACAAAACCTGGCACCTTATTTTTAGGATAGAGACCTAAATAGGATAGACACCTGATGCTATAGGACAGAAGTCTCGAATTGTAGCCCTTGGGCTGGTGAGACCCTCAGGCATGTTCTGTTTGGTTCACAAGGAGTTGCCCAGCACCAGTCTTAACTATTTTTAATTAATTGCCAACTGTAAGAATGGAGAAATTTATCACTTTAAAAATCCAGATTTTTAGCTCAATCTTAAAAAAAAAAACCAAAACATTAGGAGATTGGACAACGTTGAGCTCAGATTCCAATGTAGGAACAACTGCTATGGCTGAGCGACCACTCTCCTCTTTGGAGGACACACGGCCCTGGTCTCCAGATGGCCACGGCTTGCCACGAATGTCCCGAGCAGCCCAGAAGCCATCAGAATAGCACCTGAGTGACAGGCTCCACAGGGACAATTTTCAGGTCAGTGGTTTCAGGACAGAGCCCTCTCCTGATTGTCAGGCCAGAGATGAGGAATTAATGTTGACACAGGTGGGGACCTCCGGCCCAGGGAGCCCTGGACTTGCTCCCTGTCGCCCTCAGGGTGATTCTGCTTTGGTAATGACTGCTTCAAACCACAGCATACTTTCTGTTCCGCTGATCTACTCAGACTTCAGCTCCCAGTTTTAAGACATGAGGATTTACATAATGAGAAGGCAAAATGGTAGCCTAGTGATTCTTTAATCCAGATGTCTTCTGAAGCCTCGGGCCTCTGTGAATTTTGGGGTGTGACCCTGGATTATCACTCATGTCGAAGCATTTAGTGTCTGTCTGTCTTTTTGAATTCCCTTCCCTGTTCTTCTCTCTTCCCTGCCACACTTCCGTAATTAAATGCATTTTTGTCCTTATGCTGATGATCTCAAGTCTAATTTCCTGATCATCCTAGTATTTTAATCTTATTTGTCTTTGTTTTTTTGTCTCTACACATCTTTTCCACTTCTAAAAAGTAGAAAAAGTTAAGACCACAAAAATTAGTATCTTTTTAGATTATGAAAGTAAGACATGACTTTTTAGAAAATAAAGCAAAGTCTATGAAAATAAAAATAATCCAGCTTTCTACCTTCTCACTATGATTATTTGCTTCATAATTGGAAGTTTGTCGCATGTATAACAAAGTCGTACTGTATTCACTTTTTAACTTATAACCTTTTTTCCAAAATTATTTGAAAACATTATTTTTAGTGGAAATGTAATATTCTATCTATAGATGTATAAAAGTTGTTTAGCCTTTCCCCTATATGCATTGACATTATGTCTGGTTCACTTTTCACTTTATAAAAAAATCTTCACTTATATTTAGCTAGTTCCTTGGAGGAGATTTCTCAAAGTGGAATTTCTGGCTCAAAAATTAAGAATGTTAAAAAAAAATCTGATGAAATATATTGTCAAATTGCTTTTAGAAAGTTCATCCTTCCACACTCTTGCCTGCTGTGCTTCAGAACACATGGCTATCTTACCTGCATTATGAAATTTAAAAACTTTTGATGACCAGGTGGTTGAAAAAAAGTTTTAATTTATATTTGGTTTTGTTGAGTCTGAATATTTTCAAATATTCATTGTCCACTGTATTAATTATTTTGTTTTTGAATATTGTTTATATTCATTGCCCACTTTTTTGTTGGCTCCTTGAGAATTTTTCTGATCCCAAATACTTCTTATACATTTAGGATAGTGGTCCTGTGTCTTTTATATTTCCTGCAAATATTTCTCCCAATGTGCCAATGGCCTTTTTATTTTTTATGACATTTTTACATACATAAGTTAAGTGTTTAAACTTAGCATATCCCATCAATTTTCCTTTTCCTTCCTCTTATACTTAAAAGTCCTTTACAAAGTGGTAATTACATGAGGGGATAGAGTTGTTATTGTGGTAATCATTTCTCAATATATATGGGTACCAAATTATCATGATGTATTCCTTAAACTTACATATGCTATGGGGCACCTGGGGGCTCAGTCAGTTAAGTAGCCGACTCTTGATTTTTGCTCAGGTCATGACCTCAGGGTTGTGCGATGAGCCCCATGTCGGGCTTCACACCGGGTGTGGAGCCTGCTTAAGATTCTCTCTTTCCCTCTGCCCCTTCCCCTCCCCACCCCTCCCTCCACTAGCACCCACTCTCTCTCTCTCTAAAAACAAAAACAAAAACAAACAACAACAAAACATAACAAAAAAACCTTACATATGTTATAAGTCAATAATATCTCAATAAAGCTGGTGGAAAAAAGAAAGTAATAAAAAAAAGCCTGAGATCAATTAAATACCCAGCTATATTTTCTAGCTTTTTTTGTTTTAGGTTTTACATTTAATTTGACCCATTTGTTTCTTCCTTCTAATGGGTCACAGTGCCAGTTGCGTATTAACTAAAATGACCACCTACCAAAGGCAAATGTGAGAGCAAACTCAGGTGTGCGGTCCACCTGGGAGAGTGTATGACAGAGGGAAACTTCGGCTCCTCCCCTGCAAAGTGAGAGCTTTCCTTTCTACCCGGCAGTGTTGTTCATATAATGTTTGGTATCCAGTAAGTGACCCAAAAAGACCACCAAGATACTTCCAAATCATTTTTTTTTAAGATTTTATTCATTTATTTGAGAGAGACAGAGAGATAACAAGAGAGAGCACGAGCAGGCAGGGGAGAGGGAGAAGCAGGCTCCCCGTTGAGCAAGGAGCCCGACGTGGGGCTTGAACCCAGGACCCTGAGATCATGACCTGAACCAAGGCAGATGCTCAACCGACTGAGCCACCCTCATGCCCCAAAATAGTTATTTTTAAGCAGCATTTGGCATGTGATGCTTCCTTATTGTGGAAGAAGCTATGCTAGGTCTGCTGAAAGACTGGCTATGCAATTTGCTGATTTCCCTCTAATTCCTTCTCTACTGCTACTGCCTTATTAGTCTTGCTTTATAACAAGTAAAAAAGTCCTCTCTCTGAACCATTTTTTTCAGCAATGTTCTTAATTGGTTTTTTTTTTTCCAGATTAACTCAATAATTTTATTAATTTCTCTCTACCCCAAATCCCGCTAGGGTCTTTGTTGTAATTTTGTTAAATCTAAAAATTAATTTGTTATTAAAAAATTAATTTGTAAAGATATGACATCTTTATAATCTTGATTTGCCCATAAGGGAAAAAAATAACGGCTAACCTTCATGAGAGCTTACCATATGCCACTGGCCAATCCAGGGTATTTTCACCTGTCAACTCATATCATCAGCACAATGGTTTTCAGAAGAAGGGGTACATTTACAAATGAGGGGGCTCAGGCACAGACTGCAAAGCAGTCCTTTAAAAAATCACTGGTTGTAATGGGCGTAAACTAAATTTATCCTAGTAATCACTTCACAATATACACATATATCAAATTGTTATGTTGCACACTGAAAAATAATACAATGTTGTATGTCAGCTATTTTCCAATTAAAACTGGGAGACAAATAAAGCAGTAGAAAAAAATTTTTAAAATGTTTAAAAATGTAAAAACTCACTAGCTAGGTTTTTCTCCAGTCTGATGCTCACTGTCCACTTTCTCCACCTCTTTCCTGCTTTCTTAGCCTCACACTGTTTCCATTTCCCATTCCATTCTGAATGCTTTCTCTACCTGCTTTGCCTCCTCATTTTACTCTTTAATATAATTGGTCATATGATGCTGTTCTGAAGCCTAAATGTAATTGATTTGAATTGTGATGCTTCACTAAGGAAACAATATAAGACCTCACTTGACCTTTGTTGAGAGCTGGGGGGTCTCGTACCCCACCCCATCCCCTAAGGGAGATAGGTGACTTCGGATATAGACACTGAAGATGAATAGAAAGCCAGAATCTCAAAGATACGGGGAAGAGAAAAGAGGGAGCAGAAGGGAAGTTTCAGGATGAAATTCCACCTCCATGTTTAACTTCAAGAATCTGAGAATATGTTTACTTTGAAATTATTGAACACCTACTGTATGCCAGGAAGAGAATCCTGAAACCTTATCCTTCATCTCTTTTGGGTGATGTTTCTATTGGGGTTGTGCAGGTGGGAGGAGGAAAACTTCCTGGGTCCTAAATAGCCCCAGGCTGTGCTCCAGCCCCAGGAGGAGTGGGGAACTGTCTCCATTTGGCCCCTACAGAAGAAAATAGTATTCACTTTGCTGCTTATCCTAGAGCAGAAGAGGGCTTTAATTCATGATTGATCTGACAGGATGACAATTCAGTTCAATTAATGTAGATTCTTGAAACATTTCCAGGTTGATGTAACTATTCACAGCGCTCCATGGACTGGACTCTCACCCCCAAAGGGCTTCTTACAATCCAGTTTTGGCCCTGGATCTCAGCCTGGCTGGGGGTACCTGAGGCCCCAGCACGGCAGAGTGTAACATGCAGGCTCTTGGCCATATGGCATCCCCTGAGCCTGCCGTTCTCTGATCTATGCCAGAATGGGCATAGGCTGGGATATTCCAGGACTTGAAGGGAGACGCAAAATGTCATAGAGCCAGTATGAGGTTAAGCTTTCATTTCACTTCTTTAGGGCATGAGTAGAAATGGAACTGAGAGGAAGCAGAAAAGGCCATTATTGATTCTAATGCAGGGCAAGTTGAGGTGAGGACATAATATACAACTTTTGGGCTCTCTGAGGTACGATCTCTTTATACATATAAAACAGGTTTTAAAAATGTCCAAAAATGAGGGAGCTGCTGTAGTTATAGATTTCACCCCCTTGGTTTCACATAAGCCTATTTTCTCCATACTTTAAGGAGAGAAATATCTAGAATCTGGCTGATCAGTGTTTTGTTTGTTTGTTTGTTTTGAGGGAGAGCTTGGTTGGATGGTCGGATGGGATGCCCACAGGAATAAGTCATTGCTTCGGGATTTATACTATGGTCAAATATATACATATTCCTCCCTGTGTTGCTATTTGGACTCCACAAGGCTGCATGGCAGTTTGGCTCAATTAATTTTAGAGGCTGCCTATTATGTAAGGGCTAAGTAAGCTTCCCAGAGAGAGCCACACCTCCCAATCAGCATCCTGACAGGCATATTGGGAGGAAGAGGGGAAAAGTGGCGTAGGGGCCCAGAGGCTGCCAGATGGTGGGGGCAGAAGGAGGCAATGCCTCGAAGGCCAAGTTAAAGGAAGAGCTTAGAGAGAAATTCCCATCTGTGGGGAGTGGGAGAGTGGAAGCACGGAGGGATAATAAAAGAAGAGAGCTTACAGAAGAATATCAGAAAACAGGAGGTCATTTTCAATCTGGACCTCCCACCTAAAGGACTAAGAAAGAAATCATAAACAGGAGAATGCACATCAAGAAAATGTGCATTTGTTTCATTCACAAATGAAGGGTGACTCTCCTCAGAGAGTTCACTAGTGGCCCTGGGAAGGGTACTTTTTAAGTATTGAAATCGTGCACATTTGCCAGCATTCACAAGTTGCTGTGGGATATTGACAACTTGTTTAAACATGGTTCGTTTTTGCTATTAAAGCCTCTGATGCATTTTCATGAAACCCATTTGATAAAACACAAAGGCATGTCACTTTTAATGAAAGAAAAATACTAGTGAATTTCTTGGCCATGTTCTTTCTTTATAATGGAATCTGAGGTATAAATGCAATATTTAACACATCTGAAATTTAGAATGCTCTTTTTAATTACACGCATGCACGTCACTCCATGTGCATTATTCACTTTGCTAATTTTGACCAAAGAATGAATTACCATTTGAACTAAACTCTTAATGAATGAATATAAAATTAAGCTCTTCTTCCTAGGATGAAAATGGGTTACAAATAAGACGTAAGCATGAGGCTCCATTTAGGTTTCATTAACCAAATGCCTCTAACAGGAAGATAAGCAAAGAGCAATATTCAAGTCTTCTGACGCATAGAGCAAAGCAATATTAATTTCAAAGGGGAGGGGATGAAAAGGAAATGGAAACAAGCAAAGAGTTCTGGTTCTAGACAGAGGAAGGGGTTTGTATGTATGTAGCGTGGACAGACACAAATGCCTAAATGAAAGTACACAGTGCAAGAAGCACTTACTGGCACAAATACACTTGCTTGGATTCCACAGTGGAGCAGAGAACCCTTGGTCAATGTTGAGAGACCGCGCCACCTTCTGGTTGCCATGTGTGTGACAGGCACTCATATTGTTTACAGACTAGCATTTCCGTTTTATGCAAAACTTATATTGAAGGGAAGCAACAGATACGTTACTTGCGCTGTGCACTGTGTCCCCTGGGAACTGTATTGGAATGAGAACACGATCCATAAGTGTACTCCAGTGACTGCTCTGCATGAAAATCTGAGTTTGCTTTTTAAGCTTGATCAACTGTAATGGTATATGATGGGCCCGACGTGCGCGCAGGCCGTCCTGCCATCCTGCGAGCAGGAGGCTTCGGCTGCCGGGCTTTTCCCTGGTTGCCACTTTCTGAACTTCCTAGAGTCGCAGAAGTGGAGCCCCAGCAAACGAGGCAAGGCCTCTGCTGGTCAGGGAAAGCAGGTGGGGGACATGCCGTCGTGCCTGTAAAGCTGCAAAATGACAAGTAAACGTGTAAGCTAATTTCTGGACAACTGCTCACACACAACTCTGGCCAGAGGATGATTTGGGGAATTACGTCCTGCTGAAATTCCTTTGCAGTTTCAGTGGGATCAACTCTGGTGTCATGGTGGTGGGAGTCTGGGCCAGAGAAGTGAGCCAGGTAATGACACACCTTTGCCACCCCACCAGGGCATCCTGGCAGGAGGACTTTCGGAGGACCCAGGACCACCCCTTTTTAGGGGTATGTCTGCTAGAGTTGCATATGAAGCTCTAGTGTTGGAAAAGATGGTCACAAAGGAAAGGTATCGTTTTCCCCACGTGCTTTGATTAAGGGGTTTATATGTCTCTGTCAAAATTAGCCCTAAAAACCTTAATGCTTAAGGTTAAATGCTTAAATGCTAGGAACCTTGTGAATGCCTCTATGGAGGCAAATATATTTATGTAGACAAAGGAAGCCTTGTTGAATAATTGTTCTTTACATTTTATCAACGCAGACTTCCAAGATTTCTTAGGCAGGGAAGCCTACGCCACAACCGCCTCCCTGTCCTCTTCGGTCGGCTGCTCACCACTCTGCTCCCCCCACACATGCTCTTAGCCCCAAGGATAAAGCAGAAAGGTAGTAAGACGGGGCGCCTGGGTGGCTCAGTCGTTAAGCGCCTGCCTTCGGCTCAGGTCATGGTCCCAGGATCCTGGGATCCAGCCCCACGTCGGGCTCCCTGCTCCGCGGGAAGCCTGCTTCTCCCTCTCCCACTCCCCCTGCTTGTGTTCCCTCTCTCGCTGTCTCTCTCTGTCAAACAAATAAATAAAATCTTTTTTAAAAAGGGTAGTAATACTTTTATCCACAGAAAATAGAGTTTTACTGTAAGGATCGGATGACTTCTTCAACTTTCTATTTCATGTTACCTAGGTTGACAGAAACTGTAATGTTTTTGTAAATTGAACTATTTTTGAATCCACAAATAAAATGATCAAGAAAGGAGTAGTTAGAAAAAAAGAAAATGCAGGTTTAATTTAAAAAACTAAATTTAGCTGTTGTCGTGGTAACTCATGGTCCTAAATTAATATTGGAATTCGCTCTGTCTAAAATTTGATTATAAAGAATACAATCTTCTAAGATAGGTTTTTAAAGAGTACTCCAACAAAAAGAAGAGTGGGGTTAACGTGTGAGATTCAATAGATGATGCAAACAGAGCCGCTTGAAAACAGATCAAAAACCTGTGAAACTCAGCAGCCAGCTTGAGGGGCTCCCACCAGCCCAATCTGGGACCATTTGAGAATCAAAATAAACCGAGAGTGAAAGTCTGCAAACTACTGAATAGAATAAAAACTCCATGAGTTCATGGTAGACATAAAACATAAACAAATGGCTGAGAAAGAAAAGTTCTTCCTTACAGCAGAAAGACAACTAGAAAAGGTGAAAGAAGTCATGAAATGAGAAGCTCACTATTTGGCAACCAGCGTCATAATAACCAATTCAGCGAAGGGTCATTGTGGACACTACAAGTGGCGGGTGGAAAGTATGAGGATGATTATTTCTTTTCTTTTCTTTTCTTTTTTTTAAGATTTTATTTATCTGACAGAGAGAGACACAGCGAGAGAGGGAACACAAGCAGGGGGAGTGGGAGAGGGAGAAGCAGGCTTCCCGCCGAGCAGGGAGCCCGATGCGGGGCTCGATCCCAGGACCCCGGGACCACGACCTGAGCCGAAGGCAGCGGCTTAACCAACTGAGCCACCCAGGCGCCCCGAGGATGATTATTTCTATCATCTCATGCTCTCTCTCTATAGAATTCATTAGAAAGGATGAAATGGGAACTTGAAAGTGAAGGAACCAAGTACCCCTCCCCTTAGCTGAGTGATCAAAGTTAACATCACCTGCAAATGCACAAATCTAGTCTGTGCTTCCTGATATGAAGCCCCAAGGAGAATTTAGCACCTCTTCTGTGATATTTCTGCCAAAGCTCAAAACCCGAATCTCAACTCATGATGAAGCATCAAGTCAACCCCAAATGGGGGACATTCTATCTGATAATTGGCTTGCACTCTTAACAAAACGTCAGTGCCATGAAATACAAAGGAAGACTCAAATGCCATCCCAGGTTAAAGAAGACTCGAGGCGCGATGGCTTGAATGAAGCACATGGCTTTGGATTTTCTTTCTTACAGAAGGCGTTGAGTCAATTGGCAAATTGGACTAAACATCTATAGGTCAGCTAATAGTATTGTCTCAGTGTTAGTCTCCTGATCTTGTTAATTGTACTGTGGTTACCGAAGACAATTTCTTGTCTCTAGGAAACACACATTGAAATATTTAGAGGTAAAGGGGCTTCATCTCTGCAATTTCTCTTAAATTATTCAGTTAAAAAAGTGGTAAATGCTAATTTCTAGGCAACTGCGTATATGAGAAGTCTTTGTATTCTTCTTGGCAATCTTTCTACAAGTCTGACATTTTCAGTGGAAACAAATATTTTAATCAGTAAAATTTTGATAAAACTGCCATTTCTTGGGGCACCTGGGTGGCTCATTTGGTTAAGTGTCTGCCTTCAGTTCAGGTCATGGTCTCAGGGTCCTGGGATTGAGCTCCCTGCTCAGTGGGAAGTCTGCTTCTCCCCCTCCCTCTGCTGCTCCCCCTGCTCATTTTTTCTCTCTCTTTGTCTCTCTCTGTCTCCAATGAATAAATGAAAAAATCTTAAAAAAAAAAAAAACCTGCCATTTCTTTCAGCTCACATAGTGCCAAATAACAAGTAATTCTAATTCTTCTTAACCAAAAAAGCAAGTTGAGTCTCAGGTACACTCAACTTCACGTGCTGAGGCTGGGATTTGGAAAGCCCATCTTTTGGGAGTCCCCTCTTTACACACCCTATCTGAGCTTCATCCTTGCCCTTCTCTTCTTGCTGGCCCTTTGTTCCTTCTTTCATTTACAGAACTTTTAGGTTGCAGCCTGACCCTGTGAACTGCTGGATAGTCAGAGATGAGCCAGACTCAGCTTCCAGTCTACGGTGCACACAGAGAATTCGAGTGGAGTATGTTTCAAAGTACCACCATCGTGGAAAAATGAAGGGAGAAAATGGCACCATGGACAACTTCAAGGAGGAGTCTTGACGTGGGAACAGAAGCATACCTACAGTCCTGAGTCAGAGGGAGATGGAAGACATACAGGGGTGCAGCTGTAGGGGGGGTCTTTCTTGGACCCCTGACTGTGGGACACCCGCTCAGTGGTGACAGTTGTTACTGCCCACCGGGCAGGGGCTGGGGCAGACCCGGTTGGCCCCGCTATAGCATTTGAATTCCGTCTTGGTGATGGAAGCCACCAAAAGATGATGCTTCGATTTCTGTATTAGAAGGACCCTTGCTGCTCAGCCTCCCTTTGTAGTTCTTTTGTAGGTTGATTGTTTCCTCACTGAATGACTGTTTTAAGTCAGTTGCTGTGCTGGTTTGAGGCACACAGGACCAAAGAAAAGTATGGTTTCTGCTCTAACAGAGTGTCCCCATTCTGCAGTCTCTGTGGCTTTTTTCGTTTTGTTTTCTAACATTTCAATGTGAGCCATGTTTAAAGACAACAGTAAGTTGTAGTTGGTCTGCCCTGTATTTATTTGTGCTTCTTAACCTCTCCCTGGAAATCCTAAGCCTGCTGTCCTTATTAAGCGAGCAGAAGAAAGTACTGGAACTACAGTGCGGTGTGATGGAAGGCAAACTTTGCCTTCCCCTAGCCAAAGTAGCTGGCTTAAATTATACTCAAAGCTTTATGCCCAATTCTAGCAGGTAATATTAAAATTATAGGATTCCCTGAAACTCATCTTTTTAATCCATTTACTTAACAATATTCCTGTCATCTTAACATTTATAAGATAAAATAATTGTATCATTTGTATAATTCTGAAATGTAGTTAGCCATTATTTTCAATTATTTTTTTCACAATATACTATGATCATTTATATTTCATGCTTAGTATACTAATTAGGTTAATAGCCTCTAGTTCTAAGTACTGTAGTATTTTATTTCATGGTGTTTGAAAGCTATCTTGTATGGAATATAATTTTCTCTGTATAAATTCACATATTATCATTATTTTTTGAAGTATATTTTTATTGTAAGAGTCAGCAAGGGGAAAATACTCGAGGTAGTTTAGATTTTCTCAAAGAACATAATATGTCATTCAACCAAAGCACCTACTGTGTATATAACATCTGGTTAGGAGCTCTCAGAGGACACTGAAGAAGAAGTGGACAGGGAGGGTGAGAAGAGAGGGGGCTTCTCTAGACAAAGTTATTTGGTAATTAAAGAAATAACATGGGTTTCTCTGATACGTACTTCCACAACCTTTACAGGCAAAATTTGAATTTGAATCCTCAAGCTGCTACTTTCCAGCTACACAAATTCAGGCAACGTAACCACGCTAAGGCTCAGCTTCCTTGACATAAAATGCAGATAATAATGACACATCAGTGCCTCTTTCTCTTCTTCCATTCACAATTAGACTCCAACACACGCCCCGCCTTAAGGGGTAAGTGGTCCTCCTCCATCCACGTTGCAACACATGCTGTTTTCAGTTCTTGGAGATTATAGCTCGGAATCATGCCAAATCCATTCCAAGCTTCAGCTTCTTCAGGAAAGACAGACTAAGGAGTGGAAAAGCAAGTGCTTGGATTGATTTGAAGTTTAGGGGTATTTACGGATCTTGTAATGAACTAAATAAAGTAAATAATGATTTGGGGGGTTATTTTCTTAAGATTTTATTTTTAAGTAATTTCTATACCCAATGTGGGGCTCAAACTTAAAACCGCAAGATCAAGAGTCACACACTGTGCCAACTGAGCTACCTGGGCACCCCTGACTTGGGGTTTTTAATAATTAGAACTTTGAGCTACTATAGGGCTTCCCTTGTTCTATTTCCCATAGATTTCATCCAACTGGTTACCTTTTTAAATGGACATTGATAATTTTCGCTCATTTATTCTTTACATTTCCACTGCCACTACTTTTTCTCAGGCCCCACTGCCATTCTTCCTTCCTTCCCGGACTGTTGGCGAAAGTGTTCTCCTCTGTGGCTGGCTTCCCCCTCCCCGATCCATCCTGCGCATGGTGGCCCAAACTATTCTGCTTAAGACATCATCTGTCTTGTGCTCCGAAGTGCCTGTCATTTCAGTTGCTCTGAAATGAAATCTGAAACCAGTTTACCCTTCATGGTCCTTATACTTCAGCAAAAAACAAACAGCTGCTCAGTTGTCCTTGTATCAGGTATGATTTCATCCATTCCGTGCCCTCCACCTGCTAAAATCTTCTCTCTCACTCTCCCACCCAATCCAACTCAGCTTGGACAAATCCAGCTTCCCTCAAGTCTAAACTCAAATACCACCTCCTCCCCGACGTCTTTATAATTGTCCCTAATTGATAATACTCTTGACCCTTTTAATTCCCATGCACTTCATTTTGAAGAATCTGCTCTCGAATAAAATCTATCAAAATCCCACCACACTGCACCTGTCTTGGGAAACGGTCACTTCTTCGTCTGCAAACGGTGTGTCAGTGCAGGTGAAATCGCCACCGTACGAGCGCTGCCTGCAGGTCTCAATCCGTTCTGTGTTTTCAAAGTATTTAGCATAATGTCTTCATAGTAACATTCATTCAATTAGTAAATGACTTTTAATCAGACTATTTATTCATTTATTTATTCAACAAATATTTATGGAACGCCTACTAGGTATGAAGCGTTGACCTAAATACGGGATACACTGATAAACCAAACAGACCCAAATCCCTGTCCACAAGGAGCTTGAACTTTAGTGTATGAGAAGGATGAGGGAGGGGACAGACAGTAGATCATAAAATAAGTAAGAAACATATATAGCATTTTAGAAAGTAACACGCACTACAAAAAGGAAGTTAGAGGTGTTTAAGGGGTCCGGGAAGTGCTAGGTGGGTGGTGGTGAGGACTGTGACTTAAATAGGCTTGCCAGGGGCTCCTGGGTGGCTCAGCTGGTTGAGCATCTGCCTTTGGCTCAAGTCATGATCCCAGGGTCCTGGGATCAAGCCCCGCATCAGGCTACCCGCTCAGCGGGAAGTCTGCTTCTCCCTCTCCCTCTACCCCTCCCCCGCTGCTTGTGCTCTCTCTGTTTCTCTGTCAAATAAATAAAATCTTTAAAAAAATTTTAAATAAATAAGTAAATAATAAATAGGCCTGTCACAGTAAGCTCTGTGAGAAAACTGAGCTCAAGCTGGAAGGAGAGAAGCCAGTGAGTCTTTCAGACAGTTGATGGGAAGAGCATCCCAGCAGAGAGAACAGCCTAGATCCTAAGGGGGAGCATATCTGGCATGTTTCTAGCACAACAGGGCGGGGCCACTGAAAGAGCTGCGAGAAGGGGACGGGAGCAGGGGCAGAGATCAGAGAGGGAGTATGGGCAGGGAAGGTAGCTCACGCAAGGACTTTGGCTTTTCCCCTGAGAGAAATCTGAAGCCACTGAAGGGCTTTGAGCTGGAGTGGTGCAATCTAGTCCTGCCTTTATCATCTTTTACTCTCATTTACCTTTCACCTTTTGTGGATAAAGATGTTGACCTGAGAAAGATGCATCTAACAGTCCAACTACAAGCGTGGAGACAACAGAGCTGAAAAGGTGGCAGAAATGGGTCACACTGAACTAACTGCAACTCTGGCTTCTTGTGGCCGTCCATCCATTGACTGTTCTTTTCCTTTTAGTCCACATACACTAACCAGAACTTCTAGCCTTTCTGAAATTTTACTTAAGATTTCAGGTATTCTAGCAATAGCTTTCAGATAGCTTTGTCAATGCATAAAGTAACAGTAATGGTTAGTTACTAAGTATTCTGTATAAAATAGTATTCTATACTAAAATTGTCAAATTAGCCATTGGTTTTAAGTCTAGTTTTGGAAACATCATTTTCATGTTGCTTTACTAGCAAATAGGGAAGATATAAATTTAAAGTGGGCCTACTGTCTTGTTCTCCCACTGCATCTTCTTGTGTGGGTCCTAATGAGCTGTGGATTGACTAAAAATGTGTCATCTGCAGGAAAGAGTTGGAAAGGGGTGACAGTGCCTCGTACACTGGGTCCAGGGGGGCAGATATGGGGGCAAGACTCACTCTGTCCGTCCCTTGCCACAGGTCACAAGTCACTCCCAAGGCAGTGAGGGAAGAATCCTGTTGAGTCCTCCCCATGAAGAACCCCAAGTACCTGGCATCTTGCTCATCTCAGTTCTGTGCTTCTGTCACCTTGCTGGAGTGTGTTACTCTACTGTATTGTGGATGAGATGGTGGGAGCTGACTCGGGACTGGCGCCACCTTTCCCATTCTGGCTGACATGCTCCTGGGTCACTCTCCATTTAGGGATGCGGGCCCCTAAATTAGGGAAGAAAGGTCCAACCTTCATACAGAGTTTACTCAATCACAGGGAAGAAATTGGTTGCAGAGGTCCAGGCCTAGAGTCAGACCGTAGGCATCTGAGTACCCTGGACCCTCCGCCCTTCTCCTTCCTTGCTATGTGACCTTGGGCACGTCACCCAGCCTCCCTGAGCTTCGTCTCCTATATTTGCCTGTTGGGGTCGACAAAACTTATTTTGTAATATTGTTGTTAGAGTTTTAGTAATAATCTCTTATTGAGGACTTGGCACATGGTAGCTCTTCAATAAATGCCAATTCACAATCTCAAATGATTCTAATGTGATATCAAATATAATTCTTCCTAGTCATGCATTTCAGCAATTTGCCTTTAATACATACAACAGATTAGTGACTTTTCCCCGATTTTAAATGTGAGTGACACTATTGAGTCCACAGATATTTTAGAACACTTGATTTTCAAGGTAATTCTTCTACTGGGCTGGTAACAGTGAAGTGGAAATTGCTGTTTGGTTAGCTGTAAAGAATATTCCCAAAGGGAGTATTGTGAAATATCAAAATGGGCAGAAAGAATTGGTGAGTGAATTTTAAAGTTCTTTTTTTCCCCCAAAGATTTTCAAAGAGATACATTTTGCACACTGAGGGTTTTAGTCCTGTCGTGTACAGATATTTTGGGAGATCTGTTATATGCCAGGCTCTGAGAATAACAAAAAGCTGTACTTCAGCTCCTAGCCTGGAAAAGTTTTCAGTCTGGTAGATTAAACACTGTATGTTGTATTATATTACAATGTGATGTGTTCCAGCAGAGTGAGCCATACCTGGGGGCAGAAGGATGATTTTGATGACCTCTTGCTGTCTATTCCAGCTGAATGGTTTGGTGATGAGAAATAAGGCACCCGGATATTGTGATTTGGGGAGGCCATTCCCTAACAAGACAGCACTGGGTGTTGTGTGTTAATGGGGGCAGGGTATTTAGGATAAAATCATCGTTAGGCACTTCCATTTTTGCAAGTGATTAGTGGCATTAGCATTTCCCATTTTTGAGGGACTGTTAACTCCTTAGTGGTTATGAAAAGTGTCTCTTCTCCATAGGCTACTTTTTATTCTACTATTGAAATCATAACCATTGATTCCCATCTGTGTCCACAAAACTAACACAGGCAGGTAACCTAGAAAAGCGACTCTCGGGTACTTGCATGTCGTCCCTGCTGGACAAAGGGATTGGGGCTGCCGTGTAGACTGACTCTAAGGGACTTAAAGTGAAAGGGGTTTTGGGGGAACCCACCACCAAAGGAGGTTCTGATACAGGGAGGGACGGGCCTCTCGCGTCCCACCAAAACGGGAGCGGTTCTCGAGCTGTTTAACTTGTGATTATTTTCTCCGGTTGCCTTTTCTTTGAAAACTAATTGTAGATGTGAAATGGCCATGTTTAAATAATTCATAAAAAAATAATAAATCCAGAGGAAAGTGGCAAAGGTGCAGAGAAACCTGGCGAAGTACAAAGAAGGGGTCGAGCCCGGTGAGGTTTTCCAAGAGGCTCCCCTCACTGTAGAGTCCTTAATTAGGCCTGCCTGCCTGTTTGGCCCTGGGTTGGTTTTGTTCTTTCAAGAGAGCTGTTGACCTAATCCTACATGAGAACGCACCGAGCAGTAGCTTCTCACAGTTCATGAAAACATTTGTAAATGCTGTTATTTGGGCACGGGGAAAAAAATAATCGGTACCTTCTGACTGAGGGAAACTCATACATTTATAATTGTCTTTTTTATTGTTGAGAAACAACCTTTTAGCTCTACCAATTATGCAAACCAGTTAGACAACATTGTTTAATGTAGGCAACTAAATGCCCAGAAGATCCTTAACTAGAAAAACAAGAGCTTCTGCAAGTTTTAGAGATTCTTCCAACCAGACAATTAATTGAAGTAACTCGACGGTGCCTTTGTGAGGTTTATAGCTCCTGGAACTATTGCTCTGCTTACAGAAGCGTTTTAAATGTTACATCCTTGAAACTTCTAGATCAATTAGTTTGTGATAGAAGGCAATGTCGAGGTCTAAAATTACTTTTTTATGCTGATATATCATTTTCAGTAATAAGCTTTTTCTTTTCTTTTTTTTCTTTCTTTTTTCTTTTTCTTTTCTTTTCTTTTTTTTTTTTTTTTTTTTTTGGTAGAACTAATTAGTAACTCCTGCCCTGGAGAAGCTGCTGCATATTGGTTAGACTTTCACCCCCAAGCTTTGAGAGAACTTCTACCATGTTCCTAATAGCCCCTCCTCAAATGTGGGTGGGTAGCTAGAATAGAAGGGGGAAAAAGTGGCTCAACAGTGCTAGAAGGAAATGAGTTAGGTTTCTCTATTCTGTTACACCTGCTACACGTGGCAAGGTTTTAGAACCTGTGCTGTTCAAATACCCATTGCTTCAACTATTCTCTATGCCCATTTTAGTTTCTCTTTTAAAAGTACCCTGGTGTTTCCTCTACCACATAATACCAAATATGCTTCTTGCCCGATGCTTTGTGATTGAGAAAGTGGTCTTCAAAGTTGACATTCAAAAATATCCATCTGGCTCCTTAAATACTACCATGTCTCTTTTGTTTTCCCAAGTCTCAGCCGAGGAGATGCTTGTCACTTAATTGCTGCTGAGGATCACAGATGATGGTTTATAGGTTTAGGCAAATTGTGGGCAGCACTTTGTTAACCAACGGAAGAGCACTCTGGTACTGGATAATTATCCTATGGAGCTCAATTTGCCCTTAACGGCACCTGCCCGACCAGCATCAGGGAGCCTGTTTCAACACAAAAGCTCCTTCTTGTTAATTAACCTGCGTGCACTTGTTACAAATGAAATCTATTTGTTTCCAGTTAATACATTTGCTGCTACTTTAAACATTCATTTATTATTATGCTTGTTAAGTGAAAAGTGGAGAAGAATGGTTTGGATGACTTCATCAGTATGCACTGAGCTTTAAGAGATCAGCAAATCAACTAAACATAACTGTCAGTTATGTTATGTGTTCAGTGGGCCCCCAAATCTGCTTGAGAAAGAAGAGGTGCTCTCAACCATGAAAACAAGATAGGGGCGATTGAGAAGTCAGGCATCCACGATAGTAATCAGTGAATTTTCATTAGAGGAGAATTTTCCTAAATTTAAATGCAATTCGTGCAAAGCTTGGTTCCATTTCTCCATCTACATCAAGACTATTTTGTGTCTGGCTGGATAAAAAACTGGATGCATGCAAACAGATATGTCTTGATTTTCCCTTCAGTTGGCTTCAACCAAATGAAATGATGAGCCAAAATTAAGAGGAATTTGCTTAGTTGCTTTTAAGCAAAAGTAATTTGAGAATCATAAGGAAATTCAGATGCATACCATAATATGTCAGAAGTATGGTAACTGAAAAAGCAATAGAAACAAACATGCATTCATCTAGCAGTTTTACATAAAATCTAGAATAAAATAGTGATTCTTGAAAGGCTGTCAAAATTGTCACTTAAAATTTTGGCGATCTATAATCGATTTTAGTTATTTGTTATTGTTCTCCAAAACTCATGTTGGAAAATTTCCTAAAACACATTTTTCTCAAAGTAAGAATAACTTACCTTACAAATTATTTAAAGAGGTGAAAAAATAATATTCTATGCCAATGTAAGGAAGGACTTTTAATTTTTATTTGGATGAAATATTGGAGTGCCATGCCTTTAAAATTTGCCCCTGAAAATATTTTCTTTCTGCTTTTGTTGCATCAAAAATCATGGTTATGTGACTTCAATTAGGTTCTCTTAACTGCATACGGAGTTCAAAGAACACTTGAATATTGATGGAAGAACATTCCCACAGCCACCAATCAATTACTTTGATTCTTCTGTTTTAAAATTGGTCCAATAATGCGTTTTAGAATAGGTCAATACTGCCTGCTATATAGAGTAATATGTCTAATTTGTTTCTATTCATCATGATCATGTAGTTAAGAACAATATGCTTAAAATCCCCAGTTGTCACTGGGAAGAATGATATGTAAAATTGACAAAAGAATTTATAAAATTGCTGTACGGGTATAATGTTTTGAAGAAATGGAAACACATCTCTGCATCCTTTTTTTCCCACGGACAAGCAATACTCTGGATATATTGTTCATTTGCATTAACTTGATGGGCAGCACACCTGAACGCCCACATTCTCTGCCTACCAACTCCAAAGAGACCATTCTCTCTGCCCGGAAGGAATGCTTTCTTGCTGCCCGCCTGCAGCATCCTTCAGAAAAATTAGAGAAGAAATGCCTTGCATTCACATCTTACCAAATCACTTCTCTTCTCAATAGGAATTCCTCATTAGCAGCACAGGCAAATACTTAGGAGTACCTACCCATGGCAAGTGCTGTGGAGATGGTACCAGGACTATAATAACATCCACTACCATGATACTGTATTTTAAGTTCTGCTATCACCAGTTCGGGATGGTTATCAGGGGACAACAAGAAGGGGAAACATGAAAGTTCACCCTCTGGCTAACGTCCTCTGGGTACCTCACCCATTAAGAGAATGTAAGTTCATTACGTAACATATGAAACAAAAAATACTGACCTGGGACTCAGGAAACCTCTCTTTGTGTTGCCTTTGTGAAGTAAGAAGCATCCGTGTGCCTGAGTTTATTCATCAATTCCTTCTTATGTAGCACAACTGGAGAAACAAGGAGAAAACCCCAACAGGCTGTTTTCCTTTGCAGGACTGGTATATGTTGAAATCTCAGGGGGGATGCTTAACTCCTAGAACACTAGGGCTGTGTTTAGTGTGCTATAATCAATATGAAATACCGCATCGTTCTATCATTAAGTGGGTATTTGGAAAAAGTCGTTACATCCTTAGGCATTGCTATAGTGCTAGGAAAGAACTTAAAAACTCATAGTGATCACTTACCTGAAGTCTTATATCATCTATTGTCTTTATCATTCTGATTAACCACACGTATACTGCTCTGAACTACTATGCACAACTACATTTATCTACTAACATCATAAATATTGCAAATATATGTTACTTATGCACATGTCTGGTTAGTCATCAGTAGAAATAAACTATATGGATCCAGCGCTCACTATAAACCAAGTTGTCGTTGTCTGCTATTTATAAGACGATTATAACACTTAAGTCCTCACGCCTTTGATTAATATTCTTGTTACTGATTTAAGCCTAGTTGAGTATTCACACTCATTAGGCTCTTTTGGGTAGATACCCATAACTTCTAATAGAAGTAGGTGAGGTCTAAAATTCTTTCCACCCTCAAAACTGTGCTACCTAATGGTGTGTTACAATAAAAGCAATTGTGAGACATATTCTGCAACACATGTATCTATCAGTAAGCAGGGACAAGACAAAGACACATAATCTGCTCTGTAAAAACATTATTTTATAACTTATTATGTAGATAAATGTGTGCTTACCAATTTAAGCCATACACATTGTGCCTTTTACCCAGTGGAGTGGATAGAATGTGTTACAGGATTCAGGTGGAAGATGAAGGAGAGTTCACCATGAATGGCCGTGGAGAAATGCAACACAAAAGAAGACAAACTTGACGAGACTCCTCAGAAAAGGCAGGTCTTAGATGAATGGAGTGGGGCCAAGGACGTCCTAAGCAGGAAAGAACCACCAAAAGTTCAAAGGTGGAAACCCTGCAGTCAGGCTCACATATTTATGGGATCGCACTTTTCCTAAATCCAGCTGTCAAAGTTGGAACAACATTTTGAACAAGAGGAACATTACCATCAAATTATAGGTATCTTAGCAGCCATACCACCAGAATTAATCTATTCTAATAGGCCACTCAGGCATAAAGATTGTGGATTTTCTATTTTTTATAGGCAACTTGACTTTCAGTTAGAATATTTTATAACCTATTCCCTAAAATATGAAGGGCTGTGAAAACACTACCTGTAATCCCGTTAGCTGTGCAGTGTGTTATTACTGCTAACAGTGCCAAGAGAATAACGGTCTTTCCTGTGTTCATTCATTCATTCATTCATCCATTCATTCAGCCATCTGGATTAAGCACCCACCATGTGTCCAGCCCTGTGCTAAGTTGTAAGCAGTTTCAGTGAGTTGAGAGAAATGTTGCTTAGTATTCTTTACCACCTAGTGACTATGATAACATTAGTTGACTAAGGCAACTGTCCAAAGCTATGACCAGGGAGTGATGGGTGATGGTGGCGGGAAGGAGGACATAGCAGAGAGCATTACCTGACTGAAGCACTAACCCCTACTGAGACCATCACCTGCAAAAATTCTTAGCTGTTTTCCCATTGGTAATCTGGAAGGCTAAGGTTACTTTTAAGAATGACTAGAGTCCAGCCTTGTTTGGACAATTTCCAAAAAGCAGGCTTACCTAGAACTCTCAAACTGATTTTAAATGGGGTTCTGGGGCACCTGGGTGGCTCAGTTGGTTGGGGGTCTGACTTTGGCTCAGGTCATGATCTTGGGGGGTCCTGGGATCGAGCCCCACATGTAGCCCCACATTGAGCTCCATGCTCAGCAGGGAATCTATTTCCCCTTTCCCT
Organism: Neomonachus schauinslandi; assembly: GCF_002201575.2. Lineage (NCBI taxonomy): Eukaryota > Metazoa > Chordata > Mammalia > Carnivora > Phocidae > Neomonachus > Neomonachus schauinslandi. Next base: position 28,660,903 of record NC_058405.1, on the reverse strand, counting down.
CCCCCCTCTGCCACTTCCCCCTCTCATGCTCTCTCTGTCTCTCTCTCAAATAAATAAAATTCTTTAAAAAAAATATATAATATAATAAAATAAAATGGGGTTCCAGTGTACAAAGTAGGAGGCCAAATGGTAACTCCATCTGTACACATTATTTGCTCTCATTTTCCACAGGCATCCAGAGAATTGACAAGAATTGCCAGTTGTTCTCCTGTCAGCACCATAAGGAAGTTGAGCTTCCAGGCTTCGAGTTACTTTGCCGGGGCAACCCTATGCCCAGATTTGCCTGGGACAGTCCAGGTGTGTCAGTTCTCCAAGTGCGTAATTATTAATAGCACCTAATTTCCTTCTTTAAAATGTCCCATCGACACAATAAATCATGTGGTCAATTAATACTAGCTGACTTCAGCCTTGAATAATAGGGCTCTAAATCCACCAACAATTTGGGAAAGAAGACTTCTGATAGGTTAAAATCCTTCCAACCAAAGAAAACCACTAGAGGGTTTTCCTGAGCTAGTTACATGATACTAAAAAGGTTTGGTCAATACAACCAGACAGCTGATAAGTCAGGGACAAAATCACTGTGGCCTGGGGGTCCAGGACACAGACTCAAGCCAGGCAGCCAGATTCACAGCCCAGTTCTGCCACTTGCTGCCTATATGACCTTATCCTCACTCAGTTTCCCCACTGCAGAGCAGGGAGGCTACGAGGCTATCTATCTCACAAGATTGCAATGAGGATTATATTAATTAATATATGTAGAGTGCCTAGAACAGTGCCTGGCACACTGTTGGTCACGTAGTAAGGGTTTGCTCTCATACTGTGTCATCCAAAAAGGTAGGCATGGGAGTGCAGATACCTCTTCAAGATGCTGATTTCATTTCCTTTGGATATGCCCAGAATATGGCATTACTGGATCATAAGGTAGTTCCATTTTCAATTTTTTGAGGAAGCCCCCACACTGTGAGGCACAATGGCTGCGTCAATTTATCTTCCCATCAACAACACACATGGGTTCCCTTTTCTCCACATCCTCACCAACATTTATTATTGTTTCTTTTGTTTTCCACACCGTATTATCTTTCATTAAGTATAAAGACTTCCAGTCAGGTCACCTAGAGACCACTTTACCCGCTGCTCTGTTTGGCCGCCAGTCTCTTGTCTCTCTCCTCCACAATGGTGAGGCAGATACCATTTCCACAGGGAAGAGCACTCCATGGTTTGTGGCCTCTGCCAATTACAAAAACGCTGGATGCCATTGGCATCTATTGTGTGAACCACATCAAAAGAACCAGTGTGTGTGTCTCTCTCTGTCGGTAATCAGACCAGTTCTTCCCAGGTTTGCACCTCTGGTCACCATACACAGATTACCTGTGTCAAACTTGATGAAATCAGTCATCTTTCTAGCCTCCAAATCAATCTGAGTGGTGTCATTGACCTTGATGAAGGGATCAGAATAGCAGATGGTGTGACCATCATGGGTCACCAGGTGAGGGATTCCTTTTGTCCCCACAAAAGTCTTTCTCACTCTGCACAACTTATACTGGCCTCCTCAGGTGTAATCTAGTGGACAGCAAAGCGACCCTTGGTGTCACGATCAGACAGAAATTCTCCCTGGTCTTGCCAATGCTGATGACATCCATCAAACCAGCAGAGTAGGTTAAATCAGTTCAGACCTCGCCATCAATCTTAATAAAATGCTGCATACAGATATTCTTTTTTTTTTTAAAGATTTTATTTATTTATTTGAGACAGAGAGAATGAGAGCACATGAGAGGGGGGAGGGTCAGAGGCAGAAGCAGGCTCCCTGCCGAGCAGGGAGCCCGATGCGGGACTCGATCCAGGGACTCCAGGATCATGACCTGAGCCGAAGGCAGTCGCTTAACCAACTGAGCCACCCAGGCGCCCTGCATACAGATATTCTTGACTTCATCTCCTTAAGTCTTTTCTTTAGGGAAATGGTGATAGGGAGACATCCTCTCAGTTTAGGGGGGCCGGTAGATGGACAAGGGGCAAACACACCAGCAGCCAATGCTTTGGAGCTGCTACACACGTAGATGCTCCTTGGGACCCGGAGCTATAGCTGCGCTATGTTGGGGTCCTAGGATCGAGCCCCACTGTGATCCTTTGTCTTTTGCTTATAGCCATTCTAACAGGTGTGAGGTGCATTTCCCTGATTAGCAGTGTTGAGCACCTTTTCAAATACTGGTCATTTATGTCTTCTTTTGAGAAATGTCTATTCAGGTCCTTTGCCCATTTTCCAATGAGGTTACTTGGTTTTTTTGCTATTGAGGTTGTACATTCCCTGCAGCATTATTCAAAATAGCCAAGATATGGAAACAACTGAAATGCCCATTGACAGATGAACAGATAAAGAAAATGTGGTCTGTACATACAATGGAATATTATTTAGCCTTAAAAATTCAGGAAGTCCTGTCATTTGCCACAACAAATGGAGGACATCCTGCTAAGTGAAATAAGCCAGATGCAGGAAGACAAATACTACATGATCTTACTCACATGTGGAATATGAAGTAGTCAAAGTCATAGAAGCAGAGAGTAGAATGGCGGTTGCCAGGAGCTGCGGGGAGGGTGAAATGGGGAGATTCTGATCAAAGAAAACAAAGTTTCAGTTATGCAAGATGAGTAAGTTCTGGAGATCTGCTGTACAGCATGGTTACTGCAGTTTAAAAAACTGTACTGTATACTTGAATTTTGCTAAAGAGGATAGATCTTTAGAGTTCTCAACCTATACACACAACACTAAAAGAAAGCGAGAAAAGAAACTGGTAGCTCTGTGAGGTGATGGATATGTCAGTCAGCCTGATGGTGGTAACCATTTCACAATGGGAATGTTTGTCACGACACCAAGTTGTACACCTCAAATGTATACAATTTTTATTTGTCAATGGTACCTAAGTAGACTTTAAAAAAAGGTAGGCCCAGATGAGTTAACAGATCTTGTATAGATGGGGCCTTAACTGAGAAATGTCAACCCCTAACTCAATAGACTATAAAGCAAATTTAATCATCTTTGAAACCAAGGGCAAGTTGCTATAAAACTTTAATTAAGATGTTTGGGATATAGGGACACCTGGGTGGCTCAGTCAGTTAAGCGTCTGCCTTCGGCTCAGGTCATGATCCCAGAGTCCTGGGATCGAGCCCCGCATCGGGCTCCCTGCTCAGCGGGGAGCCTGCTTCTCCCTCTCCCTCTGCCGCTCCCCCTGCTTGTGCTGCTTTCTCTCTGACAAATAAATAAATAAAATCTTTAAAAAAAAGATATTTGGGATATATATTAAAATAAAAACAAAATTTTTATTTACGATAACACTTTGAGTGTATTTGAAGTGAAACCTTTTATCTCACTGACCCTACAGAAATATTACTATTTCCATTTTATTACTCTCAAGATATAAAGCATGCTGGTATCAATATATTATAGTATCTGAAAATTTTTTATCTTCTAATATCATAATATTCAAAGCTCCCCCATTGAATATAAACTCTATTATGTCTCCCCAGCCCTGGGTAAAAGGTATCATATATATTTTTGATTTGGATATGCCTCCAAACCAGATAAATGTCACTGTAGACATCAGAGGCAGTATACGTTTATCTCAAAAAAGAATCACTGATAATAATAAGGTCCATTAAATTGGTAATACTTGACTCTTGCCTCTTGAACTGGGATTAGGCTATCAGTTCCCAAAGTAAATACCTTGATAGAATGATCACGATGGAATTTAGAAATTAAATTCAAAAGACTATGTTAATGTAGCATAAATGGGAACATGAGAAAATATCAAAGTTGAAGTTTTTGTTGGAAGATGAATTTGAAATGATCTCTTATGCATATGCAACTTTTAATACATACTCTCTGAGGTACATTTACACTCACATTTAGAAGTCTAATTAGTAATAAAAAGGAAAGAGTTCATAATGATAGCACCCTTCTCTTAGGGTCCCTATTATAGATTCTGAAAACAAATTCATTAATACCTTAATATATGTGGTGTCATCTTCTGCACTTAAATACTTTAGCCCAAAAGATGTAAGCTGCCCCCCCTCCCTTTTTTCTTTGCATTTAATCTGTAAATTTGAAGCCTGGGGATCTTGTTACTTTCAAAGTCAGACTTTTGACTTTTTCTTCCTGTAAAGTAAAAGATTTGGGGGGAGAAAAGTAGCCACCGTGCTTTGAAATACGTGCTTTTTCTAATATGTGCTGTTTCTTGAAAAGGCTAACAGGCATTTGGATAGTGAACCATCAAAAACACCACTTCTGAGGCTTCTCTTTTAGGCTATTATGTGTAGAATGCCTCTTAACCCTTGAGGCAACTCAACAATTGAGTTAAGGAGATTTTCATGTATCGGTTTTGCCTGTCACATGGTTGACTTAACTTCAGGATATACTTTGCAGCTGAAGGTTCATTTCCCTCCATTTGTTAAGTGGCTAATTATAAAGGTTCACAAAAGAATTGACACAAGGGAAAGAGAGGGGCCTGGCTTCTCTCAGCAGCCCCAAGAGGCCTGTATAAGTGTCATTTGTAAAAACAGAGCACAAATTAAGCAATGGCCATAATAAGCTGCCAGGAGCTGGGGTATAATGAAAGGGGAATTCTTATGTCGATGCAAAGCAGGCACTAAACTGCTGGGATTTTTTTTTTTTTTTACATTGACAACTAACTCCTAATATAAGTCATCCTGTTTAATTGTCTACGGCAAAAAATAAAATTTTAAAGCTGAGTTGACCATAACAAGCTAAATAAAAGGACAATTTTATCCCAGCAGCTGGGATTTGCAGGTTTATTTTCTCTCTGTGATATACTGAAAATACTTCTGAATACCAATAAAAATTGGTTTTATTTCCTGAATACACATGTATTTTAAATAAAGTTATTAGAACTAATGACCAGAAACAAGAGTGTGACATGACACATCTGTATTAAGAAACAAACATTTTCCATCAAATAATAATCGGCTTTCCTCTTTACACCCAGTACCATGAATTCTAAATACCAGTCTTTTTAACGTGTGAAAAAGCATAAACAACAAAGAAAACTCCCTTTCCTTAGGAGTGTGATAGCTAATGAAACAGACTGGAAATTGCTACATCGTTTCTACCTTTCATCAAAACATCCCTGTGCATAGTATTCGCATCATTATGTAAGACATTTGCAAATATGTATAATGCTTTTGCCTATGGGAAAACTCTTCTGCTCTAATGTATTCCTGAAAGATGAATGAACAATTCTTGAGGTATGATAAAAAGATTCAGAGGGTTGGATAGAGCAATGATATTAAAGCCACAAGCTCATCATTTAAATTTTTTTAAAAATGTCAACGGCTAACACTGCAGGTCTCTGTTTTACTTATTTTTTTTTTTCTCCGCAAACTCACCACCTCTTTTCCAATTCCTTCTCTGATCCAAGATCAGCAACCCCCAAGTTGCTGGAGGCTGCCTGCTTTGATACTTCACCGGGGATCCTGTGAAGCCAGAAGTGTTCTCTGGCTTCTGATCTCTGATCTGGATTTTTGCCTGATTTGAGATTTTCAGTAGCATCCAAAACAATTGTGGAAACTGGGGCATCACCAGATATCCATCTCATTACCAGTTGAATTTAGTAATCTGACCAGGAGCTGACGCTTAGGGCATATGTGCATTCCACTGAGACTGGAATTGTAAAAATGTGAAACGAGTCTTCATCAGATTTTTTAAAGCAAAGGGAGGGGTGACAACAGGACTAACAGACTAGAGGAAGTCAGAACATTAATGCCAGCAGAGCTGGAGTCACGACACAGGTGAGCCCCTGAGAGGTTCTGCCCTTGGAGACATCAGGTATCCGACGGGTGCAAAGCCAAAAAGATATGATTGGGCTAAAGGTCTGTGTATACAGTCGTTGAATTTCCCAAGAAGACTTGAGTTTTATTTTCTGAGCAAAACTGAGTGGAAAGTCTCCAGAATTCTAGTACAATGGGTACACAAGGGGTCAGGCTCAAGGTGTAGGGCTGAAAACAGTGATTTGATTGAGAGAAGCAGGTTCAGAGAGTCTTTACCACCAATCAGAAAAAAAGAAAAATGGAAGGACTCTTCTTTGGGGAAACTGAACTAACTTTAAAGAGAGCTTTTGATAAAAAGGTCACCTTGCTTCCTGATGAGTCCACAGCGAAATCCATCAGTGGAGAAGTCCCATCCACACACAGGGAGCCTCTGATTTGCCTTTAATGCTTCATTCATAAACATTGACAGACAATAGGGGATCATCAGGCATTTGAGTAAAGCCTCCAATATGAAGAAGAGGATAAAAATAATCATACAAACAAAGGAATCCAGAGCAGACAATGCAGAGTACAGAAGAAATTTTAAAAAATAATAATATCCTGGGAGAGTCAAGAAAAGATATTATGTTCATAAAACAAGAACTGAATGCTTTGAAAAAGAACAGAGAACAAGAAAGAGCTCTTATAAATGAAGACTAGGAAAGCCAAAATAAAAATGTAATAGAAAGGCTGATAAACACAAGAAAATTTCCCAGAATATATGTCAAAAAGACAAAGAAATGGAAAGTGGTAGAATAAAAAAGAAAGTAGCCAATTGAGAAGATATAATGTTTTATTAATAAAAGGTCTAGAGAGAATAGAGGGAATGGAGGAGAGGAAATTACCTAAAAAATAACACAAGAAAAGCATTCAGAACTGAGGGCATTTGTCCTCAGGTTATAAGAATATTGTTAAGTACCCAGCCCAACAAATGAAAGAAACAAAACAAAACAACAACAACAACAAAATAAACCAAGGTATATCAGCATGAATTTTCACAACATTAAGGACAAACACAAAATCTTATGTCTTAAATTCAAGAAAGAAAGAAGGAAAGGAAAAAAACAAGGAGAAATAGATTAAGAAAAAGACAAAAGACAAAGCAATAGATCACATATAAAGAACACAGAATCAGAATGACATCAGATTTCTCAGAAGCAACATTGGAAACTAGAAGAAATGAAAAAAAATTGCTTTCAAAACTCTGTCAAATGACTTTAAACCCCAAATTTTATATTATGAACATTCTTAAATGGGTCCGAGAGTAGAATAAATATATATTTAGACACACCAGGACTCCCAAAATTTTACCTACCATCAGCCATTTTTAGGAACCTACTGGAAATTATAATCCAGAAAAAGTAAGAAATGAATCAAGAGAAGAGATCCAGAATATAAACACTCAAATGCTAGAGTGAAAAAAAAAAAAGTCCTGGTTTGTTTGGAATGCTCTTGGTTTAGCCCAATTGTTTTGGCATAATTATTAATAGCACTCCTTTTATTCTCGAAGGTGTCCTAGCTATTTCTAAAAGGTGGATATCTAATTTCACATTTTATGACATTTCAAGACTTTTAACCAAATTTCTCCATTTTGATTCAATGTCAAAAACCATGATGCAAACAGTGGCTTAATTTACATACAATCTGAAAAATAGATCAGAAAATACACACGATTATCTTGAAGCTATGAAATAATTATGAGTAAACCTCTCATTAGCAGATGCAGCTTTCCTCCAAGTAAAGTTAGTAATTAAACAAAAGAATATAAAAAAATAAGGTTCCAACACTCATAAATTTCACTGCGATGTTTTACCCATTTTTGCTACTCATATAGGTCAATAGAAAATGCTTACCAAAGATTACTTTCACAATAAAAGGCATCTGTAAGGGTGATCATGAGATGCTAGCACATGAACCCCAATGATGTAATCTTCAAATTCTTCAATTTACTGTCAGTTGTCTTTACAGTTACCATGTGGATCCCTTTATTTGAAGCCTAAAAAAGGAAAATGTCTAAAGTGTATACATGTTTTTAAAGATGGGCCAAACAGAAAAATTAACTAGGTCAGAGATTGCCCTACCCTGGGCATTGTGCTAAGTGCTATCCCTGCACGCGGGGGATGGTTATATTCATGGGCTTCAGAAAGTCCAGTGCTCGGACTAGCTGTGTGACTTTGGGGATATTTACACAATCCCTCTATGCCCTTAGTTTCCTCATCCATGAAGGACACAAAACCTCACAATTTGGTGTGCTTCCGATCAAAACGTTTTTCTGTTTACATTTTGTTATACGGATATTTTCCAAATACGGTTGCCTTACTAAGCCTTTGTTGGAGTTGTCTTAATAATGTAAGTTAGGTCTTCGTTCCCCCAAATACTGGAGGATGCTATACTGCATAGTTTAAATTATGAGTGCATAGTGCGCCATTCCCCTAGCCAACAGAAATGAATATAGAAGGGAAGATACCTATGTGACTGTCAGCCACACTTCCCTTTCCTTTTGACCTGGAAGAATGAACAAGCAAGCATAAAAAACTGGTCAAAGACCTCACTAGGCTGCTTGGGGAAGCCTTGGAGTCCAGGTCTTTTTCTGGTAGAGTAACCAAGAAGCCAAGAAGGTAGAGGATAGAAGAAGGTGAAGTATCTCACCTGTCCCATTATGATTTACAGCTGGTACCCGTTTTCCCGAAGCCATGACGAGAGGTTGTATGGTCAACAGGAACACAGAGTCATGCAACCAGATAATAGGTGCATGTTGACAAGTTTCTTTTCAAAGATGAAATGATAACTCACTTTCTAAATACTTATCAACATCTTAAAAATGTATAAGCTATGTGATAATTTAAACATAACTGTGCTGACACCATTTATTTTAAGACTTAAGGATAAAAATATATGGTTTGTTGTTTTCTTTTTTTCTTCCTTTTTATATACATGAAGCAAGTGATGATTAAAGAATTGAAGTTTTCTGGTGAATGAAACAGCCAGACCACTTTTCATGACAAAGTTGGTAATTAGAAGGCCAATTTAATGGTGAATCAGGCAGAAATATTCAAACCATGACAAATGACTTTAATAATGCAGCTTGCAATGCTTGAACAGAAATAAATTTCACTTCCTCAAACTCTCGCCTTTGCTGCCTGCCTGGAAGATAGAACTGTCCAGGAGGTATTTTGTACCCTTTATTCAGTAAAGCTTTTACTAGATTTTAAGCGACCAAATAGCTTGCAAATGCAAAACATCATTCAACTTCTTATGATTTTTTTTTTCCTGAAGGTAGACCGTGTTCAGAATTCTGAGTAAGTCAAGATTTATTTTTCTTCTGTTCTGCTTAGCCCTGCAATAGTGTTTTATTGTTGCCACTCTGACTTGAGGTATTAAAGGGAGCTACATTGGCCTCAAAATTGAAAGCTAATTTTGGTGTTTGTCATAAGTTTGTTAAGACCACATGCATTCCACAGTTTGAAAAATTTCATTATTCTGTCCATGCTGGGGCTTCGTAATTGGATAGTAAGGATGTTCAAAGACTAATTTAGTGAATTGCACAATATTTTAAATGGAATTATGCAGGTTTATGGGTCCTTAGGGGATTCAGCTAGGAGCCTCTCGAGAAAATCTGTTTATCAGTAAATGATATTAGCAGCTTTCACCTAGCTTTTGTCTTCATTAAATTGCTGCTCCCCCAATTGAGGGTCACATCTGAGGCCTGCTTTGATAATTTGTCATTATTGTCTTGTTTATTGGAGCATAAAGTTGATACAGGCCAGGCTGTGCTGTTTATACACAATGTGCAAAGAAGTTTCTATTAACAATTCCACCAGTGCTACATCAAAGTGGAATTTTTCAGGGTTCAAGAAAGGGGATCATTTGTCGCATTCTAATTTCCTCTAAAACTCTCTGAGTACATGCCATGCCCCCTTCTCTCATATGTATAACCATAATGGCCTTGCTAGAGCCAATCCTCTGCAGACTTTTTAAAAAATCCATTCTTATCTTTAAAAAATAAGGTTGAAAGTTGGAATTCTTTCTATAATATCGAGCCATCATGCAAAACCCAATCCATGCCACAGACATCCCTTAAAATATGGCATTCACCCATAGTGACCATTAACTATTGATCTTAAGAGACTTGGGGTTGTAGATGAACTATTAAGATTGTTAAGAGCCACACTATTTATTGTAGCACAGGCCCGCATACTTTCCGTTGCACTTGCAAGTTCTCAGCCGGGCGATGGAAGGGGCATTCCTTGAAAGCTTGGTCATGGCGTATTTGAACATATCATTGAGTACATTTAAAATCAGTTGGCTTCTGACTATGCTTTACAACGTGGTTTGCCGTGAGGTGTTCTTGGCCAGTGATGATGTGGGATCTGGAACTGGGGAACAGGGCAAGTAGACTCCATTTTTCAATCAGGTCTGTAAATCAAAGCATTTTTTTTGCTGGGCAATTTGCCCATCTCGTGACCGCCTCTGCTTCTGCTTAGCAGAATCATTTGGTGGCCCCTGGTCTTCCCTCTAGATTATCTGGGGCTTGTTCGGCCCACTGGTGACATCTTCCATTCCTCCCCCACCATCTTCCGTTCCTCCACCTTCCCTTCGCAGTCCCTGTGCCCCCAGGAGCAATACTGTTTGTGTCTCTACAAGAGACGGGGCCTAGCAGGAAGGAATGCAACACCATACTTTTGTGGTGCAGCCCTGGAGAAAGGACCTCCCGGGCCTCCGCAACACAAAGGGCAAATTCTCCCTTGGAGTGCACCCAGGTTAGTAGCAGTGCCCACAGGTTTTGTCATACACACCCAGCATTCCCGTGGCCTGAACTGCCTTTGGCCCCACCCGCCCTGGGAGGGAGGTTGAGAGAGCCAGTTCTCATCCGGGGACCTAACTATATCCTACCTAATGTGCACCGGGGTTTGGGGGATGGAAGGAAGGAAAAGATCAACCCCTCAAAGATAAAGACAAGTAGAAATAGTACGTTCCACCCTCTTAAAGGCTCAGAATGGTTGCTCAGGACTTCCTTATGGAAGTTCTCAGGCCAGGAGCCTAGCCAACCTCATTTTTATATACTATTACCTAGCACATCCACGGCTTTCAAAGATTTATGGTTATTATCGCCATCCACTCACCCACATAATCACCAGCCTTTCACTTTAAAATGGTTAAAAATTGTTTCATGGATTGCAGATCATTAATGTAAATTAGACTATTTCTATATTTGATTTCTTAATTTTTAACAGGAAAAAAAAAGCTCTCACACATTTACTTTTTTTTTTTTTTTTTTTTTACTTGAGAATTTTAAATGACTCTCCAGACACCTCTTTCAATAACTCTTACCCTCCAAAGCTAGGCTGCCTTTTAATTTCACTTTAAAATAGCTACATTGGGACCATAATATGATTAGAACTAATGAATATTGTGGAGAGAAGCAAGAAAAATTTTATTTAAAATCTTTAAAAAGTATAAATACTTCATGTGAGTAAGGACCTGTGGTTTACCCCGGCCCGGCCAAGGACTCAATTTTGATTCCGAGGATCAATCATCTGAGTTCATCAGGTCTCACCTTGCTGCTCTGCTCCAAAGGATCATGACTCCAAAGGCTTCCTCACTGGATGGTAGGAAGCAATTGTGTTAAAATAAGTTACCATCTCATAATAATAATGATAATAGTAAAATTGTCCAAGTGAAAAGATAATAGAAACTACTTTTATATTGGGTCTAATAAAATCTTGCTTGTTTTCATGTTAAGGAGCTCTGGACAGAGAAGCATTAGCAGGATGCCACCAAATAGACATTATATAAAATGGCCAACTTAGTGAATATTTGGATTTTACCTAAAAAGTTCATTCTTTAGAAAGAGTTCTTTAGTCTTGACTAGTTTCTTTCCTTTAAACTGATTTCTCAAGCTTAATGCAGGCTTTGGAATTTGCTTAGTAGTCTCTGAAATTTAAGATGGTTTTATCAGAAAGACTTGGATGTCAAAATCCATACTGCTTAAGGAAGTTGAAATGAACTGTTGTTGACAAAACATAGTTCCACCTTCCTAAGACCTTTGCGACCCTTAGCAACTCCTCCATCCATTGTAACTTTCCCACCGTGCTGGTCTTTCTCTTAAGGCTTGGGCACACTTGCCATTGCTATGAGACAAGAGGCACTTTTTTATAACCTAAGCAGGTTGAGTCTGATGTCTTCATAAGACATTTAAGAATACTTGGTGAGTTATTTCGAATAGAGACAGCTAAAACTGTCTTCATAAAATCAGCATGGTTCGTCCTGCTTGCAGTTTTGAGAGACAATGGCATGGAAGAGACCTGAACACCATCATTATCTAGCACCCCAGGCTAATTTTGATTCTGCAGCCTTGGGCAAGTGTCCTCACGACTTGGCTTTATTGACTTTGCTGTGGAATGATGGTGTGGAGGAGAGGCTTTGGCTTGCTGAGCATTCATCATGACAGCCTGTGGGCACCTCAGGAGGTCAGAAAAGAGGAGAGCCACTATTTTCTCCACTGGTCAGACTGGACAGATGTGCTCAGCTCCGGCACAGTCCAGAGATCAAAGCTGGGATTCCAGTGCGTGGCTGGAAGCATAGAGCTTTGTAGGAAGACTCTAGCCTAAAGGGAAGACTAGAAATAGGCTTGTCAGCAGAAACAAACTAAGCTATGTTCATTTTTCTTCTTCTAGCTTTCTTATTCTTATTTTCTGCTTAGGCTTGAGCTTATTTAATTCTGCTATGGAATTTTAAAAGCTAGGCATTTCTTTGGCAGTTCTCATATTTGGTGAGAAATGATGAATATACAAAATGCTTTTGGCTTTAAAAGCATTAGATCTTTGGAAGTGGCAGTATATATTGATAGACAGAATCCCGAATTTGGGGCAAAGAAGATATAAAAGTTCTATTCCTTGACCTGTAAAACAGAAAACTCGTTCCTACCCCCATTGTCTTAAGGCTCATTGCAACTGAAGGACTTATCCATCGCTGTCTTGAATAGCAAACAAAAAAGTTTTGGAGAAAAGAGAGTTATATTCAACTACCAAGCAAAAATAAAACAACACTATGATTTAGTTATGAAATTCAGAAATACAGACATTTCTGCTTAAACACAAATAAACACAGCTTTTTAGAATTACTTGCCCATTGATACGTTCATGTTTTGAAATGTGATTTTACTTAATTAGGAAAGAAATGTATATTTGCAGACATGGTTTTATCTATGGTTTTGGTTGTGAATATGTATCAGCTTGATTTTCAGAAAACTGACCTTTGAAAAATTTATCTCCATAAGTGCACCGGAGCCCTAGAATATAGGGTCTTTATTCCCTAAAGAAGCAGAAAATGCATCAATGAATTTCTCTCTTCCTCTCTGAATCAGTTAGCACTTTAAAATTTTGTACTTTTTTTTTTAGTTGGGAATTTATTTGTATTCTTGTTAATGTGAAGATATTAGGGACTTTTGTTACAAGTCCATCAATGTGGTGTGCTGAGGGCTAGAAGCAGGGGCAGGGAGATAAAGGAAAGGTGAGAAACAGAAAACATGGACAAAAAAAGAGACCAAGGATTATAAGATGGCTGATAATGTGAAAAGAAGTTCAAAAAAATAAGTAAAATAATGGATGGATAAGTAAATAACAAAGCAGGTTTTATTGCTCTATTGAACATTTTTGATTATGTAACTTTTGAAGTTATTCATGTTAGCCTAAAAATCATGAGGAACTGCAGTTCATGTGCATTTTTGTCTATACCCAGATCAACCACATTCATGAGCATTCGGATTGGTCACAGATCTGTCTGGTCCTAGAGCAAGAGGAGGTCTTGTTAAGCATTCCCCAGAGAGAAGAGGTCTTTCTGGGGGCTCCCCATGCTCTCTCCTGCAGGGTGAAGAGCCATCTCAACAGGATCCCCCCCACACCGCCCCCATCATAGTTTCCCCCTCCCACGAGTTTCCCCTCCACGCCTGCTCACAATTCCCGGGAGCTGCTTTGTTACAAAAAGAAGGAAAATCCCAAGACTGTCATGCTCTCCCCCAACTTTCACAGTGGTGGGAGCATCTCTTAAAATCTTGTCACCCCTGAAAGCTGACCAGGCAATCTGTGGGCGGGAAGGGGGGGGGTAGTAATGCCTTTTCCCTCCCTTGAATTTCTGTACACTTGGTGGGGATGTTTCCAAAACGACTCCCTAGAGGCAGCTCCCTCTGAAGTGTTGCTTCTGTGTATTGCTGCCATACAAACGATATTTATGTTTTTATAGTAGGTTCACTGAGCGAGGCATTGCAGATATTTCTCAGGACAGCATGTGTCTGAAACTGAGCAAATTAAAGATTTGGCAAAGTATGCTCCATGGAACAATGCTCTCCCAGACTCCTCCCAGATCAAAAGAAATATTTGGACAAAGAATTTTGATAAATGCTGCATACTCTCTCTCCCTCTTGGGTAGCTGCAATGCACGTTAGTAGATCGAAGCTCTGAGAAAACCTGTAGGAAGGACCCATTTCACTGTATTGAACCCAGTTTCCCAATCAACTTAACATCCCTTTTCGGGGTAGCACCCATGTAGGTGCTCTATCACTGGTTGGGGGTGGAGGGGGGTGGAGGGCATACCCTTTGGCAAAGACTGGCGGACGTACTCCAGAAATGAAAGGGACTAACATCTGATGGAATAGTGCAGCAAACAAGGGCCAAGACCAAACAGGAATGATAAGAGGTATGATCATTCCATTTTTCCAATCCCACTGAACAACCCACTCACCATCTATTCAGAGTTGGTCAACAGAAAAAGTTGATATCCCTAACAGTACTGCCTAGAAACACGGGGGCAATATTAGCAACCACAATTAAACCGAAATATGCTTTTGAACTGTCTGCCTTTGTAAGCCGAAAAGCCACTAGAATTTGCCTTGGCTACTTAATCTTTAGGTCAGGCAGTAGAATTTATTATTATCATCATTTCTAATACCCAAATTACTATTCATATTTTCAAAGCCAGTAATGAAAGATGTTTCTGAAGTTGTCAGGTGGACTAGTCGTACGGTGAATTCCAAATTGATCTTAGTCTTAGGGTTCATATTCCATGCTTCAGTTTCTTCAAAAAATAAATTATAAAAGTGCAACCTCCAAATCAATGAGATGACATATCAATTAAAAAAAAAATTCAAGTCCTCCTGGCTAGGGGGACTCATCTGGCAGCTGTTTTCTAAATCGTATGGAGAAATGACCATAACAGTCACACCTTCCATGAACCACCCCCCCAGCATGTTGGAGAGGTTGCCAGCAAACATAGATAGGTTTAGTCCTGCATTACAGCTGAAGACTCGACCATGCAATGACTTTGGATTTTCTTTCTTTTTACAAGCTACCTTGCCTAGTGAAATTGGACAATTTATCACACAATGGCCTGCAGCAAATTTAGTATATGCAAGTGATTAGTTTGTGTCTTCCCCAAGCAGCTTTGATGCAGTTGGGTGAGAGTGGCAGCCGACACAGAAGGTCACTTATAACACAAATTCTCTAGGGAACCACTAATGGGCTATTGACCCTTTCCCACTTTAGGTCGATGTGTCATATTTGATTCTGGTTTCTTGAGATGTAATTTCCAAGTGGTGATGGCTCTAAGTCTACACAAGATGGGTTGTCCTTTCAAGTTTTAAGCATGGCATTATTCACACCATGAATGGCAGGTGCCAGTTGATTGGATTGGAGATAATTTTACCATTTCCATCTAGCCCCAAGGCAAAGCAAAAAATACACTATTGACAACATTGGTTAAGTTAATAACCAAGTGTAAATTATATCTTCACTTTCATATTAAACATCCTTCCCTCTCTCCCCCTTAGCCTATTTCCATGAGGTTTGGGAAACCAAGTCAACATTTTTGTTATGGTGTGTCAGTGGGTCTATTATTCAAAGAAAATTTAATGAGTTCTTTCTTTCTTTTTTTTTTGTTTGCCAACTAATGACTTTTAATGCATTGACATCAAAAAAATCTATGAAGGATGGAAAACTATTTCAGATAAAACGTTAGGTTCAGTCAACAATCCCTAATGGAAGGAAATCGGTGCAGATAATCAGAAATGTCAAATGGGCCAGTGGGCCTTATTTTTTTATTTAAAATGTGACTTTTTTTTTGTCCCTAATAGAATTCCCTTTATGCATTCCATTAAAGTTGCTAGGTGGTCGAAAAGCATAGTCAAACCAACACATTATCCATGTATATCGTTTTCTGTGATGGTAGAGGAGAGACCAAAGAACACTCTGAGAGGTGGGAGGAAGCCAGCGTGGTGATGAAATGCCTTTCTTGGCTCAACTGTACACTGGCAATTCAGGAACTGTTGTTGCGGAAGGGTGGGGGCTTTGTGAGGTGGGATAGTGGAAGTAGAGGAAAGTAAGAGCTGGAGAACTACAGGAGGAAGAAGACACAGTGGGTGGAAGGAAGGCCTCTCGGTCCAAAAAGGGTGCAGTTGCTCCTTGTTCCTCACCCTGTGCTGCTTGCAGCAGAGGCATCAAAAAAGCAGATTTCTCTCACGCTCAGGTGTGTACCCCACAGCTGTGGAAGCGTGAGCACAGACACAAGGGCGTGGATGGGGTAAAACAGCAACAGGAGATGGAAATCAAAAGTATCCTTGAGTTTTAAAGACCTCAGGCCACGGTAGTAGGTTTAGAAAGCAGGTATATAACAAGCTCTCAATTTCTGGTGGCAGCAAACTTAGTTTGAAATCATCGATTTAGAAAGAGGGAGGTTTTAGCTCTCCAAGACCCACTAAATTACTGAGCCAGGCCAATTTATGATCTTCCGTGTGTTGCTGCAAAGAAAATTCTCCCTGCAGGTAAACTGTCTATCTCGAGCCAGAGTTATTAGAAGCAATTTTATGAGTGGGATCATTAATTATGACCTATGAAATTTTAATAGGTACCTTCTTCGGGTCTTCTGTAGAAGCTGAGATCAAAGTGGCTCCAAACCATTGACACAAACTTGGTCATCAGGAAGTCTGGCAAGCTTGCAAGGATTTGGGATCTCTATATTCTTTTATTTTCTTTGCTGATGTTTTGTGAAAGGCATATACATACATACACACGGACATGCGTACATACATATACACACACACACCTACGTACACAAGCATATATTGAGGCTTCCACAGATGCCTATTTAATCCTGGTGGTCGTAACAGACCTCATTTTTAAAATGTATTTGTATTTTTTAAGGGTACCACTTTTCTTTTTTATATTATAGTTAAGAAAAGGTGTGGTGTACTTGAAAAAAAAATGAACATGAAATAACGTACATTTATCCCAGGTCTCTCATGTAACAGCAATATGCCCATGGGCGGCTGACTTAACTGAGCTGGGCTTCCGTGTCTTACTCGTGTGAGCCGCTGGTGTGGCATGTGAGTTGGTTGGAAAACAGAGCTACATGTTTATTAACATGTTTGTCTTTCAAATCTAAAATTCCATGGAAACATGTTTCTCTAGATTCCAGGAAAATGGGGATAATAAGGGTGCCTGTCTTCCAGGCTTGCTGTAAAGACAGAATAAGTTAATCCTTGTAAACCACCTCAAAGGGTACCTAGCACACAGTACACATCCCACAGGTGTTCATTCTTCTCTTATCATCTTTATTATCTTTGCTACATGGCAGGGAACAAAGGCATTTACAAAGAAAAGCCGCTTCAAAATTCTCTAAAAGTGGAATAAGCAAAATCAAAGACCCATCATCCGGTGCATTGGGTGTTCCTAAAGCTCTAGAGTGACTAATAGATGCTGTGGCTGTTACACGTGTGTAAGAGCTTGCTCCCAGCCCCCCCCCCCCATTAATACTTTTTTTTTTTTTTTGCTCTGCACACACGGAGAATAAAAGCTCTCCAAGTAATGAGAAAGAAAAGGGAAGGAGAAGAAGAAAAGGGAAGGGAAGGAAAACGAAGGAAAAGAGAAAATCAGGTGCTCCTCTTAGTGCCCCATTAAAATTGACTGGAGGATCTAAGGTCTTAGGGGAGAAATCAAAATCATGGGACTCACCTGTCTAGTTCTCCATGAGACCAGGCTGGTCGGATGAATAGTCAAACAGATCACTCTCTTCTATATATGACAGAAACAAGCAAAAATGACTTTGCTATTTATGTCATTCCTGAGTCTAGCTTAGAAAATGGTACTGCTGTCTATCTAGAAGTTTTCTATGCTTAACTCTTGTTAAAATTACAAATTACTCTCAAAACCCATTAGCTGTCTGGTTAAAATTATTTTTGTTTTTTAATGAATAGCTTACGGGTCAAAGCGTTGCTTTGTGATTAGCTCTCATGTCTCAGCAGCGTTATCAGTGGATGACTAGTATATCCTGTTAGATTGGGCTTTCCTTGGTAGTCTAGCTCAAATCAGAGCTGTACCAGTGCCATCATGTTCAATCCCTGTCTTCTCTAGACCCTTCCACCGGCATTGCCAATGGCCTCCGTCTGCGGGTCCCTTGAGTTCCACGGTCATCCTGCTCTGGTCAGAAGGTCAGTGCCAGTCTCAGCCCACAGTGGCAATTTAGGGGTCCTGCTGCCCTCAACCTCATCTCTGTTATTCCTTCCCTGATTTCCTCACCTTCCACCTAGACCACCGACTGGATTTCTGCCTTCATTTCCCTCCAGTTGCAGCTGGAACGAGAACTCTGGTTCCACTCCCTGAGCGACATGGATGAATCTCTCATCCCAGGCAGGAACTGAGCTGATGCTGAGTGGATCCAGCAGCCACCTGGCAGACTTTGAAATCACCTGCTCCCAGACGACAAGAACCTTGTCCAGGCATTTGCATCTGGCCTTATCCAGCTATACTTCCGGGCTCAAGAATGCCCCCCTGTTTGCAAGGATCAGTCTCTAAAACCAGTTTCATTTCTCCAAACTCTTTTCTTATCTTGCCCAGGCTCCTCCTCACACCAGTCAGGGCCACTGACACCTCTGTAGGCTCCTGAGTCAGATAAGTAAGGCTATTACTTCTCTCAACCTTTGCTCCTTCTCCACACTATCTTAATTACCACCAGCAGGGATTAGGACGCCACTACTTGAGCTCTCTTTCCTTTCTGCAAGGCTGACATAGAAGCTTTCAAGAACTCACTGTTCTCCATCCACACCTCCTTCTGTTTATGATCACAGTCACTCTTTGGTCATACCCAGGGTCATTCTTACTCTGGATGATGCTTTTATGACCCTGTTCCATATCCCTCACAGCCTCTTGGAAATGCACTCCAGGGAAGATGGGATGTCAAGTAGGTGACAAGTAAGGGCAGTTCGCTGATTTCTTGGATGAATTGAATCAGTGAATATTCAGGGATGATATTTTATAGCTGTCTCTATTTTCATGTAGAGGAAGGGTCTTTGGCTTGCTTACCTTGCAGGCTATTGAGTGGACCAAATGAGATTAAGTACATAAAACCACTTGTCAACTCTCAAGTGCCATACGGACACAGTTACTCAATACTGTTGAGCGATATCCATTCATTACTACTTTTAGTTTCCAATATGGTATTGGATTTATTTATTCTGCTTATGTAGTAGACACAAATTTCTCAGAATATAGACGTGCATAAAAAGAGACTGTAACTTTCTATTTCTAAAACTCAATCTAATCTCTGCTTTGAGGTTTATTCCACCAGGTAACAGAGTACTTAATTTTCATCAAACTCTGTTCCATTGGTGTTTTCTGACATTTCAGGATTTCCCCTACTCCATTCTCCCCAGGCCCCATTTACATTCTGGGGAACTCCTATGATAGCTAGGCTGCAGAGAAAGAAGGTAGGAGAGAGACTCGTGGTTTTCAGCTGATATCACCCTTGCTTGGGCACCCACTGCTGGTGCTGAGTTCCCATCAGCGTCCAGTGCACCTTGCCTCTTCTTCTTCCAGCCCATAGGCCCTCTCTCCAGCACTTGCTTCCTCTTTTGGAGTCACAAGAAGCATTTGGGTTCCCTCCACTCAGCACTGCTAGAGATTTGAGAAACTGACCTTGTGTGCTGAAAACACACCACATCACTCTTTCCACAACCCTAGAGTTCCACAAGACGGGGCCAAACAGGCTAAATCTTTGCTTTTCTGACTCACTGCCATCTCCACAGCCCAAGGAAATTTTTAACAAGAGTGAGATGAGCTTACAGAAAGCTCATCCAGTAGTTTTCCCAAGTCTATTGTTTGGCTAATTGAAACTCTGGCTCTCATATTCCAATGCTCAAGATTTTGAGCCTAAAATTCCTTCCTCAACCAGTAGCTTCTGTTAAAACTTACAAAACTCTATCTGAAGAGCTAATGCTTTCTTGCTCCTTTTCTCAAAGCAGTTTGCTCCAGATGTTGCCTGCAATGAGGGAACGAGTCCTAAGGTAAAAAGAAATGTTCTGTATCTAGATTGTGTGGGAATGACATAGACGTCTGTATTTTCAAAACTCATTGAACTCTGTACTTAACATACATGCATTTTCTTATATGTAAATTATTCCTCAATCAAGTTGATTAAAAATATTTAGATAAATGTGTGCATACATACACACACACACACACTCACACACAGGACAGTATTGAAATATTACACCCATTACACCAATCAGTTTTGCCTTCTTTCCCTATAAGGACATCCTAACTGTACTGTAGAGATTAAAATGTGTGTTTTCCAATTTGAAGATATTTTTTTCCTTATGACATTCCTTTAATTCTTGATCTTTTGTACTTTGACACTACATCATATTTACTCTCCTCATTCCCCATTTTTCCTTTCCATAATTTGGATTTTTTTGGCTTATTCCAGCTACTTTATTTTTTCTCTGTATATGAAATACATGTTGCTGTGGTTTGTTCCATAGACGTTTGTGCTGAGCTGAGTGAATGACAGCATACTCCAGGGACTACTCAGATATTCCAAACATAATGATTAAGATCATTGGACTGAAGATCCCTAACCCCACACAGACATCGGACGTTTTATATGGCATGACTGTTTCTCCATTTTGATACCTTTCCCCCCCCCCATAAAAATTTATTAATAACCCATATTTTTGCAAGTCATTAACAAAATGTTAAAAAATAATTTTTTGGCCCCCAATGACTTGACGGCCAAGAACATGAAGCAAAAAGGGTCTATATTTCTGGTTTGTTATAGAAGAGTTGAATATTTATGTGTGGTCATGAATGAAATGAAGGATTCTTAGGTTCTTTTTTTTTTTAAATGTTCCTGAGACATTTTTATTTGAGTATTTATAAAATGACAAAAATGTCACAGTCTCATAAACCACCTGCTTATCACCTCTGGGGCCCCAAGTCTAAGATACACCTCCTCTTTCCAGCACTTTTTTCCAATAAATAATTTGTCATGATGATCTTGTTCTGTCTGGGGGGCACTTTGTCTAAGTCATCTCAATGCTCTTATGTTACTCTACATAACATAGTAAAAGGAATCAAGTTGGTTGAATATCAGCAAAGATCAAGACTGCAAGATTTCTTGTGATCGTTTCTATGCACTCAGTCATCAGGCATGTTGATTTCAAAAGACGATGGTAAAGTATCAATCCCAGACTCAATTCAAAACTATGGCTATGTGTTGCTTTGGGCTTGGGGCCCATCTTTTTATGATTCAAAAAAGAAGACCACCTCTAGGAGAATACACACACATTTCAAAGAACTGATGTCCTTTTGCAAATATGATGCTATTGTTTGCATTCCTGTATGGCTAGAGGCCTTTCCACACTATGCATTAATGGCCTTAGTTCTTTTGTTGACTGTTTCCGTTGGTTTTTACAACCCAAACTCTGAGACTCCTTTAGGAAAGTAGCTTCCCTTCTTCACACAGCATCTGCTATAACGGCTACTCTTTCCACTGCTCTGATTGTCCAGCATCTCTTGTGCTGCTAAGTAATTACAACAAGCAGCTCCAGTTTTCCCCCATTCATCATCTGAGTATTAAATTCCCTTTGACTGCTCCTTTTCCGGAAAACATGCTGCTTCTGTCAGACGCTCAAAAGAGATATGAGGTCATTATTGATTTCTAAGTGATCGGAAGGAATTTTTAAAAAAAAAGAAGAAAAAGAAGAAATTTTCCCCCCAGTTTTATTGAGAAATAATTGACATACATCGCTGTATATGTTAAGGCTTACAGCATGATGGTTTGATCGATGTATATTGTAAAACGATTATTGCAGTTGGATCAGTTAATATCCAACATCTCCCACAAATACAATACAAAGAAAAGAAAGCAGAAAAGAAAAAAAAAATTCTCTATCTACT